>NC_041397.2:256900932-257500932 GCF_900747795.2 Erpetoichthys calabaricus | reverse complement strand
TCAAATTACTGTACATCTATCTAACCCCCTGCGTATCTAGTTTAGGTCTGCATGGAGCTGGTGCATTCCCTAACAGCACTGGGTACAAGGTAAGAACAAAACCAGGACAGAGTACAAGTCAATTGGGGCCAACTTTAAGTTACTGTTTAAATCAACACACAGATATTTGGGATTTGAGAAAAAATTAAGAACATGGAAAATAAAAAACACATGCTCAGGGAGAGGTTGGGAACATGCAGTGCATTGTCGCACCCACCACATTACAAACCACCTCAGGATTTCAAATTAGGACCCGAGTGCAGCCGTGCAACAGGCGACACCTCAGCACCACCCTGGAACAGCGTGAGGTTTTTTTTTTTTTACCAATCTTGCCACCAATCCCTCGAGTTTTCCCTGCAAGTTGGAGGTCCTGCTTGCAGGGCTGTATGCAGGTTAATGTCACACACAGGATGGAGCAATTGCAGGTTAAGGTCCTTGCTCATGGGCCCAACAGAGTGGAATCGAACCAGCAACCTTCCAATTGCCGGCACAGATCCCTACCCTCAGAGCCTCCACTCCGCTCAGGGAGTCCACAATGACAGAGGCCAGGCCAAGTTTTAAACTCTGCTCACCATTCAAATTTTAACTATTTATATACTGTCATTTGAAAAGGTCATAATGTAATGATGATGAGCCAATGTAAGGCCATAAATGTTACATTTGCTTACCATACTCTCACATCATTAACTTGATGACTATGGAACACAATTGTTTAGTTTCCTTTCATAATTCTTAGTTTTTAAATTGTAACTAGACCTATCTGTTATGTGTGAACCACACAGCTAAAAAAATACATTCAGTTATTTTTCCAAATTAAATATTTCACTGGATATTACTATATTTGAGGGGTGCTCAAAAAGTGTGTGGCTGATCTATTACAAGATACACCAGTGAAACCAAGCAAGTTGTATTTTTCAACATGCTGCCTGTGAATACTAAATAATTTGTTATTATGTCCACAAAGCCTTTCTGTGCCTCAATTAAAATGATGTGTTTTGTTTGTGTAACCACTCTTCTGTAGCTAATTTAACACCGTCATCATTGGCATACCACCTAATATGGAAGATGCCCTTCAGATTGGAGAACTGATGGCAGTAGTCAGATGAGACAAGGTCTGGAGATCAGGCTGAGTGTAACGTCTACTTCGGTCCACTGTTTCATGGAGTAGCCTTTGTGATCCATGCAGTGTGGGTGGGGACATGTCATGAAGCAGACAAGTGAAGGATGGTTAACAAAGTTTCTCACTGCATCAGTAATCTTTTTTATTGTTTCTAATAACCAAGGTACATTACGCGTGAGCAAAGTGTGCCCACACAAATGACATCAAGACTCTGGCTACCTTCTAAGGAAAAGCACTTTTAAAATGTGAGGTATACCATTTGGCTTCACGGATTTCACATTGCAGGAAAACGGCAAATGAACAATGAAAAGGTTTTTTTATTATTTAAAAGGGAATGAACCCAAACGATGACTTACTGAGGCATCAAGAATTCTATTACATGCACATTAACCTGACTGCCCTAGTAACGGTTCCCATGGCAGCCAGGAGGCTTTCAGATGGGGAGGGGAGGAGGACGGCAGAAGACAACTATAGAAAGGTAGACGGAGAGCACTCATTAGAAGGAGAGTCTATACAATGAAGTTAAATTAACCTTTCATTTATGTGAAATTGAAACACAGTTGTAATACATGAGCCATTTCAGTTTCACTAGCCTCAGTTTTACAGGTTATGCAAAGAGGCAGACTAATTTAGTAAACTTCTCAGTTCGTTCAGTACATAGAAATCTTCCTAACGCCAAAAGGAGGAGCCTTAAGGTGGGAGACAAACTTAGCAAACCTGTGAAGCATAAGGAGACTGAACATGACAATGAACTTCACCCATTCTGCCAGAAGTGGGTGGTCAAATAATTGCTCTTAAGGGTGTTGTTGTTTCTAACTGTGAAAAAAACATAAGAGAAAACTATTTGCAAATTGTCTTTAGTGTCAAAAGTCAAGATGTGTCTCACACAAAGGGTTGGTAGTAGCTAAAGCATGCACAAGAAGTGATTTAATTTGGCAAATGGAACAAAATAGGTTTATTTCTTCAATGAAAAAAAAGAGAAAGTTGGTCAGAAACACAAGATGTTGGCTGCATGGTCTTATTCTGGTGCTGTTACTTTGTTGCCATGAATGAGGAAAAATATCATTTTAAAGTGAATAATTGTCTGTTTTTGATTAATTTGTATGAATACACAATTTTTACAAGCAGACAAAAGTGTACAGAACTAGGGTAGTGTGAAGAAATCAATGAGATATACAAAGTGAGACACAAAAATAACCAGATTGGTAAAAAAAATATATTTATTGATGAATTACAACATTCTAAACATTGTCACCTTCTATACACCCCCCTCCCGATCTCCACACCGCTCCATACGCGTGCTGGAAGTCTTCTTGCTTGAGGCTCTTAAACAGGCTTGCCGTTTCTGTCTTCACTTCATCCACTGAAGAAAAATGTGTTCCCTTCAGGTCACTTTTGACTTTCGGGAACAAGTACAAATCACAGGGAACTAAATCAGACGAATAGGGAGGATGATCGAGGACAGGAATGTTTTTGTCAGTCAAAAATTGCTTTATGGAAAAAGCAGTACGATCATTTCTAACAATCTGATTCACCATTTTGATGTTTTCATCCTTCCGACATGAGCGTGGGCAACCTGGGTGTTGAACGTCTTCCACATTTTCTTGGCCTTCCTTGAAACATTTGTGCCACTCAAAAACTTGTGTGCGAGACAAACTGTTAACACCTGTCGTACACGGCTGGGCATCAGACCCGGCCGGGACACCTGGAAGGACTTGGTGGTGGCATATTTGTCCTCCGGGCCACGAGGGGGCAACCGCCCTGGAGCAGAAGAGGCCCACGGAAGGAGAGCAGGGAGGCTCAAGACCGTTGGGGCCTCTGGTCACCGCCAGGGGGCACCCCGAGCCTCATGGAGCCCGGGACTTATTTATTTCTGCCACACCAATGGAGGATGTTCCTTCCAGGGTCACCCAGAGTGCTTCCGGGTGCTCTCCTGACACTTCTGCCACACCAGGACGTGACGTCATGGAGAGCAGCTGGAGCTCATCCGGGTGAGGATAAAGGGGGCCGCCTCCCTCCTGTCATTGAGCTGGAGTCGGGAGCAGGAGCAGGATGAAGCTCCTGGAGAGAGAGGCCAGGTGGCCCAGGGACAAGGAGAGATAAGGCCCAGGAGAAGGGAGACTGGGGCTAGAAGCACTGTGGGAGTTGTGCGGGACTGACTTGTGTGATGTGGAGAAGAGAAATAAACGGTACTTGGATAAATATGTGGTCTCCGGGCAAATATCACACATCGTACACGGTTTTTATCATTTCATAAGTTTCTGTGGCTGTTTTGTTCAATTTCGCGAGAAATCTGATGTTGATTTGCTGTTCGATTTTTTTCACCCAACATTGTAGCGGCAACTTGTGTAGCGATTGTTGTGCAAATACTGACCGGGCTATTCCCAGGATATACTGTACCTAGTTGGCCGGCAGTTTGAGGGGGCGTGTAGGAGGGGATATAGTTCTATGACTTCCAGACGGATTTCCAGGAAAGCCCCAAGCCCAGTCCGGTTATTTTTGTGTCTCACCTTGTAAGTTATAAGATTGGCCAACTGGAAATATTCTTTTAAATTACTCAGCCACTGTGGAAATTAAAATTCATTAAAATAATTAAAGTGTTTTATCTCAAGTATTGCATTGTGGCTGGAGGTCTTAAATTTGTACCACACAAGATAGACAAACAGACAGACAAAGAGAAATGTATTTGTACCCACGGGAATATTTGACTTGGCTTTTTAAAGAAGCTCTTTAAATAAATAAATACATAAAGCAGTAAAACAAGTTCATACTGTATATAGCAAATCAAACAAACAAACAATGAAGGGTCAAACAGATGACTTTTCTAGATGTCAGATCAAGAAAAATAACAACTTTACATGTAATCCCACTTCCCCATTCTGTGGGCCTCATTATTAACAGCTTCAGTTGTGCCTGAATGGCAGTCATAAGGATGTGTCTTGTAAATTAAAACTTTAATTCAACTGATGGTATCGTACAGGGGACACAGTACTTCGGGCGTCACATTCACTATAAGTAGGTCATACCTCTGTCATGCTTTTCTTAGCACAAAGCCTAAGTATGAACACATCAGTCAAGCATGTGGTGGAGATGAAATGAAGGAAAAAGGAATGACAACCTTTAAAATTATTTGACTTTGTGGTGGTATTTTTTCTATATACTTGAAAACGCATAAAATATATTCTACAATTTGCTCCAAAAAAAAGAAAAAGGTGAACAAATCTGATGATTTTCTAAATTTGTGTGTCAGCTATATTGACATTAGCATACTGACTTACTGAGGTCTATGTTGATTACTTAGATTTCAACCCATCTTTAGATGGGTAGCACAACTAGTTGCAAAATAAATCAAAAATGAAGTCAGTAAAAGTGATTAAAGCACCTGGCTAATACTACCAAACCAGCTATTCTGAATTAATCAGACAGACAAATAGATAATACTTTATTTGTCTCAAGGGGAAACCTACCTTTCTCCAGAAACAGCAACCACTCTAAAAATACACAGCAAGAATTACAAGAAAGACAAAAAAATTTCTGGTGTGCCTAAAGATAAGAGAGCAGTCCCAGGTGCATTGTGAGGGTGTATCGCTGTAGGTATGAAGGAGCCCCAGTAGCGCTTCTTGACACATTTCCGTTGAACAGTTTGTTGGCTAAAAGTACTCGCTGACACTGTGCCATCGACAGGACGTACAACATTGTTTCTTCTCATTTTCTATTCCATTTCTACCTCCACTGTGTTCAGAGTGCATCCCGTAACTGCGCCTGCCTTCTTAATAAGCTTGTTAATTCTGTGGCCTCCCTTGAAGTGCTGTTACCGGCCCGGCCCGGCCCGGCACACCACAGTGCAAAAATTACCGGCAGATGATGTAAAATCATTGGATTACCATATAACATATAATCAGTTAAATTACTACAGAAGAACCAAAATAAAATTTTCATAAATATGTATGATGTGTATTTTAATATGAATAAAGTAAATGTGAAAGACTTGGAAATCAGAAACCTATCATTATCATCAGACAGAAAATGCAAGAAGATTAATAGGACGTCAAGTAATGAAGCACCAGTGCTATGAGGGTACAAGTCAAAAGGGTGTATGCTTAAACCGTATATCATACAGCTGAGGCCATATTGGGAATATTATGAGAAATGTTGGTCTTCACATTCTAAGGACATAGCAGTGCTAGAGCATGCGAAGAGATGAGTTACCAGACCGATTCCAGGAGTGAGGAATATGAGTGACGAATCATCCTAAACAATGTGACATGACTGAACGGTTTAAAATGATAACAATACTAAATATAATGGTAGTCATTTCTTTAAGAAGAAAATTGGAGTCCACCTAGAAGCTGATTAAAAGCAAATTCTGCAAAAATATTGCAAAGTATTTCTTTACATTAGGCAACCATCAGGGAAAGAACATGTTAAGAAGAAGTGAACACCAGCCCATCACATGGCCCACTCACAAGGGCCCAACATTCTGTATACTGAACTTCACACTGATAATAACTGAAAAAATTCAAAACCAAGAGGGTGCATCCTTACCAGTGCATCACCCTGCCACCCACTGAGCAAGAAAATAAAATAAAAAAAGAACTCCACACTTTTTTCCTTTTTTGAACAGGTTGCTGTTCTGACATTTGAATTTCAAGGTAGACCAGCTTTGCATAGTACTGTATCTCAAAGGGGTTTCTCTAAAAGCATTGCTAATGTCAAGTTTTAATTGGCTACACCATAGTCTTTTTCTTATTCACTAGTTTTGAATCTTTTAGACTGACGAGGCATGGAAAGAGCTTAATAAAGAAATCAATAAATACGCAGGGAGCAGCTTTTATGAAAAAGCAGCCCTCCTTCAAATTTGATTTTTCCCCGGACAGTTTATATCTGACAGTGAAACTGGTATCATTCATTATTAATTAGTTCTTCTGTCATCCACATGCCTACCTTTCCAGGGCCATTCTCTGAACTCGCTAGGCATACAGCTCAATTTTTATACATATATGTTCTTAGATTTTATGGCGTATTGAATGTTATGTCAGTTATAGCTAAGCAATGACCTAATTATGAAATGTCAGCCTATCTTCCTCCAGAGTTAAATCACTATTTGCTGGCTGCAGCTTCACTTAATTAGGAAGCTAAATTTAAAATTTCCTTTACCATGCACTTTTATATCCATCACTCATCTGGGGAGTCCACATCCATTTTGAGTATTTTGCAGACAGCCTTTTTTTCCTGCTGGGTAGGGCTTGCAATTATATGTCTTCTAGAAAAAACAAGGCATCAAGCCAGGTTCTTGCTAGCAGCGACATTTAGGTGCTTCCATCGCAGCTCACTTCTGTAGGCTGCCAGCTCCCTGTGGCATAGACAGTGACCTCATCTTTGGCCTGTCTTCTAAGCGGTAGCATCTCAATGCTCCTAGTTCTGTGCTTTGCCGAGCATTTCTTGGAAAGCATTCAATCAGCTGAATGGCACCAGGTTTGAGGAAATCTCTAGATGATTCTTTGTGATGCTCTTTTTGCCTCAAAATTTAAAGCCAGGCTAAAGTTCCATCATTATTTCATTGCTTAATAAAACTGATTCCCTCCATATCTGGAATGCTCTCTCTGTATTTGGATTTGCCCTTTTCTTGTAGTGCCCAGTTGACTTCTGCAATGTCTATGTCTGTTCCCATTGCTTGATTCATCTCATTAGTCCGAAGAGTTTAACTGTGTTGTGATACTCTTTCACATTAATAACCAAATGATTGATAAATGGATGGATCTTTCTGTACAACTTTATTTTGATATAAATGCATGTGGAGCTTCATGTCGACTAGTTGCATACTATTCTGATATTGGGTAAAATGAATATAAAAAAATATATATTGCAATAAAAAACAAACTCTACAATCCATTGGTAAGTCCGCTTAATCCAATTCATAGTGGTGTGACACCAGAGACCATCGTTCAGTGCTCTTGAATTTGTTCCGTTTTTACTGTGAAGTAGCCTTAATATTTATTTTTATGTATGCAATTGATATAGCTGTAAACTTGTTTTATGAGTGCTCTGAGTCTGTATTCTGTAAAGAGCTCACTAAAAAATTATTTGAATTGCATGCAAGGCAGAACCCAACCCTGCATTGCAGGATGCACACATGCATAGAGCTGCGCTCACTCATACTGAGCAGCCTCACCATTTAAGCTAACATGGAATGTGGAAGGAAAAGCTAACTGCATACAGACTGGGATTTAAACAGTCATCAACAAAAAAAGCCATAAAATGAAACATACCATTTTAATGAGCAGATGGACGGATGTCTGCATTTGGTACCATAGGTCATTTTGTAAATTTACCTCATATGTGTGTTCCTACATTGCACCGGTTGTTCTCTTTACAGGCCACAGCTTCTCTACCACTTTGGAAGACGTGTGGTGTTAGAAACCGAAGGATGGGAGTGACCTTCTTTTAAATTATTAAAGCAAAACACTAACAGATGGATTAAAGAAGCAAGTGTTTGTGGTCTTCCATTTCATTTACTACTTAAATAAATATTTCAATTACATCTACTAAATAAAATCTAGAGTTAAGGAAATGAATACATGGATAACACATTTTAAAAGAAGAGTGCTGCAAAACACTGTTAGTCTCAAATCACAAACCAACTTTACCAGTTCCTTCATGGCATAATATTATAGTGGATCTGTTCAGATAAAAGATCAAACGTATCTCACGATTATTATAAAAAAACAGAAAGTTGGGTTTAGGGATGATTCAGGATTTTTATTGGTCAATGATAAATGAACAGTGGTATGTCACAATTCATTTTCAGTTAGCCATGCACCACCATTCCTCTCCCATGGGATCTGCTTTTCTATAATCTTTAATTTTAGACTAACAGGAGGCAGCAAAGAGCAGTGCTGCACAATGAAAACCATGTTTTAGACATTGTAAGTCTAAATATTAAGAATACTATATTAATTAGCCAAAAGGACAAATGGAACAATCAAGTCTTTCTAAAAATCTGTTCTGCTGTGTGAAAAGGTTAAGAAATCGCGTCATGTATGAAGTACTCTTTGAAGGACACACTGCGTCATTGCAATTTTAGATTTAGGAAAGAGCCAAAGTCGACAAGCCTCCCTAAGGACAGGTTTCCAAACAGGGAGAGGGAAAAAAAATCTTAAAGTGGTGTTGAATACTAGCAAGAATTTATATTTTATTTATGTTGCCGTGCAAACAATGAGGCCTTGGGCAGCAAAACAAAATTACTTTTGATACCTCAGGGACAGTGCGTGAGCATTTACACACACTCTCTTATTTAAGTAGTGTAATATACATGGCAGCAGACTGCACATATTTGCCTTTGCTCTTCACGTCTGCGTCTGTGGAATTTGACTGAACCTTGCTATTCTTCAATTGACTTTGGAGTATATTGACAGTGTTCATTTGGTAACTAGAGACAGGAAAAACCTCCTGCTATGTCATACAATGAGAAACGACCACGTCCATTTTTTCACTTGAGTATAAAATCTCATGCCACGTTTATCTAAATAACACACACTAGGTTTCCCATTTAATATAAACATGTGATGGATTTGTTGTCACTATATATCACTTTCTATTGCTTTATTATTGTCTGAGATTTATGTCCTGCCATTTTACCTTCAAAGCTACAAGCAAAAATACTCTGGACTACTCCGAATGGAAATGCTGTTAAACAGGATAGACAAGGGCAGAAAATTATTGAAGTGACCAACAGGGTAGCAGAAGATAAGTAAATAAATTATTCTATTGGCCAAACAAATTAATGTCTAATTTTAATATGTACAGTATAAAAGAAGCATTACTTAATGTATAGGCTGTGACATGGAGCACATGGATTGTTATAGATTACAAAGCAGATCTTGTGATGCACCACTGTAATAAAACAAAGGCCATGGTGTCTAAATGGCGAATTTAGAGTTTTAAGTTGAACACCACTGGGTCTCCACATGATGGTTTGCTGGCTGCTTTATGAACACCTGTGGTACGATCCTACTAGATGGTGAAAGACTTCAGTGTAATGACTTAAATTGGTACTATGGTCTTTAAAATTGTACGTAGTGCCTTTGACATTCAGCTTCCATCATAGAAACAAATAAGACAGGGACACAAAAGATATCACCTATTGGAAGTTTTTACAGTATCACTTTAGATTAGGTGTCCCTAATATGCTGTACTTACCATGTAATTACTTATATAATTACAGAGTAACCAGGTGCCATTACCTCAATTGTGATTGTTATTCCACAATTTTTAAAAGTTCATATGTATATAAACTGTGGAATTAGGGTTAGGGGTAGGTTAGGGTAGTGGAGATTGGACCCAACTGGGTTAGGCACAGGCACACTAGGGTTAGGGTTAGGTTAACCACAGCATTACATTGTGTTACACAGTAAATACAAGGTAATAACACCTAGTTACTCTGTAATTATACAGGTAATTACAGACTAATCTAAAGTGATACTGTTTTTACTTAGATGCAGCCAGCAGTTGTTCTAATAAAGTCTGGGATTATAGTCAGTCATTTCATGTATACATTACTCTACAAGGTCATGCTGTGCAATTTTACAAATATGCATACAGTAACATATGAACAAAATGTTACAGAAAGTATTAACCTCACATAATGACATAGAAGACTAAGTTAATCATTTTAAATAAAGCTTGCAAAAAATCTCTATGCTTATGGGAAACAGGTTACACTGGGTCATAGTAGAATCTAGAGCATGAATTATTCATATTTCAAGAAAATAGATGAGTGTATAATGACAAAAAGCAAAATACCGACACTCTAATTTATTCCTGAATTTCAGAGCTTCTATGATGTTTGAGTGAGAGCAACAATTATAAACACTCTGAGGGCAATTTTCTGAAAAGACTGCTTAGATACTGTGAGCTTTTATGATAAGTGGCATACAGTCCGTAGCTACATATATACAGTAAATGTCAGAAAAAATAAACACACGAAGCAAGCACCTTTGATGAGAGGCCTTGAAGTTCAAGAAAATATAAATTATTATTAATAATTACAGAACAAGATTGTAAGATTCACCATACAAGAATTTAGTGAAAATTCAGCAAAATTGAACAGTTATAAAAATCAAACTTTTAAACAATACAATTAAACCTACAACAATTTTCTCTTACTTTATACTTTGAAGCCCTTCTTTGATGCATCACTGTGTTGTGTGAGTAATCAAACAAATGGACCAATTAGTATGCTTATGGCCTCCTTGGAGTTATTACTGGTGCTGAGGGTCTGCCAACAGTCAATCCTGTCACAATCTACACCATATCTTCTTATACAGGGTATAATATGCTACAGTGGCTGTCCGTTTGTCTGTCCAGGATTTTAAATCACCTGTAGCTTGCAAACTGTTTGACCCACTGACCTGAAATTTGGCAAATATATATATTACGTGACCTCTACTGTCCACTTTTGGGGAGATGATTTTAAGTACTCTTTTTATTTTTATTTTATTTTATTATAGAATCAACTCTTGGCAATAGCCAGTAGTGTAGCGCATGCGTACAGGTGCCGTTCTCATCCCTGCCACCTTCGCCGTCACTTCCCCTACCTCTTCATATCTTAAATCATTCTTGAGACAGATTGAAGACTTAAGTGCCAACTTACAGTGGGGCAAAAAAGTATTTAGTCAGCCACCAATTGTGCAAGTTCTCCCACTTAAAAAGATGAGAGAGGCCTATAATTTTCATCATATGTATACGTCAACTATGAGAGACAAAATGAGAAAAAAAATCCAGAAAATCACATTGTCTGATTTTAAAGAATTTATTTGCAAATTATGGTGGAAAATAAGTATTTGGTCACCTACAAACAAGCAAGATTTCTGGCTCTCACAGACCTGTAACTTCTTCTGTAAGAGGCTCCTCTGTCCTCCACTCGTTACCTGTATTAATGGCACCTGTTTGAACTCGTTATCAATATAAAAGACACCTGTCCACAACCTCAAACAGTCTCACTCCAAACTCCACTATGGCCAAGACCAAAGAGCTGTCAAAGGACACCAGAAACAAAATTGTAGGCCTGCACCAGGCTGGGAAGACTGAATCTGCAATAGGTAAGCAGCTTGGTGTGAAGCAATCAACTGTGGGAGCAATTATTAGAAAATGGAAGACATACAAGACCACTGATAATTTCCCTCGATCTGGGGCTCCACGCAAGATCTCACCCCGTGGCGTCAAAATGATCACAAGAACGGTAAGCAAAAATCCCAGAACCACAGGGGGGACCTAGTGAATGACCTGCAGAGAGCTGGGACCAAAGTAACAAAGGCTACCATCAGTAACACACTACGCCGCCAGGGACTCAAATCCTACAGTGCCAGACGTGTCCCCCCTGCTTAAGCCAGTACATGTGTAGGCCCGTCTGAAGTTTGCTAGAGAGCATTTGGATGATCCAGAAGAGGATTGGGAGAATGTCATATGGTCAGATGAAAAAAACTCTACTCGTCGTGTTTAGAGGAGAAAGAATGCTGAGTTGCATCCAAAGAACACCATACCTACTGTAAAGCATGAGGGTGGAAACATCATGCTTTGGGGCTGTTTTTCGGCAAAGGGACCAGGACGACTGATCCGTGTAAAGGAAAGAATGAATGGGGACATGTATCGTCAGATTTTGAGTGAAAACCTCCTTTCATCAGCAAGGGCATTGAAGATGAAACATGGCTGGGTCTTTCAGCATGACAATGATCCCAAACACACCGCCCGGGTTACGAAGGAGTGGCTTCGTAAGAAGCATTTCAAGGTCCTGGAGTGGCCTAGCCAGTCTCCAGATCTCAACTCCATAGAAAATCTTTGGAGGGAGTTGAAAGTCCGTGTTGCCCAGCGACAGCCCCAAAACATCACTGCTCTAGAGGAGATCTGCATGGAGGAATGGGCCAAAATACCAGCAACAGTGTGTGAAAACCTTGTGAAGACTTACAGAAAACGTTTGATCTCTGTCATTGCCAACAAAAGGTATATAACAAAGTATTGAGATGAACCTTTGTTATTGACCAAATGCTTTTTATCCACCATAATTTGCAAATAAATTCTTCAAAAATCAGACATTGTGATTTTCTGGATTTTTTTTTCTCATTTTGTCTCTCATAGTTGAGGTATACCTATGATGGAAATTACATCTTTTTAAGTGGGAGAACTTGCACAATTGGTGGCTGACTAAATACTTTTTTGCCCCACTGTAGGTGAAAAATTAAGGAAAACGTACTAAGTAATTGGAACACAAACACTGACTTGATCAGTTTTAACGCAAAACGATGATGACGGAAGAAGGCCGCTAGGGTGGAGAAAACAACAGCTGCTGAGGAAGCAGCAAGCGCATCAACCTCTGAGCATACGAATGCTAAACGTACAGAGAATGCAAACTATAAGTCGTGTATTCACTGCTTGTTATTATGCAGTACGCCGTTACTGGTATCATAATATTTAAGGAGGTCACTCGTTTGCCATGCAGATGCCACATACAGAAAATGTAAGACATCCATTACCAAGGATGTGGTCAGTGAGCTGCAAAGACAGGACAAAACTCAGGCAGATACTGCTTCTTATGACATAAATGAGCGATCACCAAAAGGACTTCCAAAAGACTGGGTGTCTTAACAAACACAGGACTGGTGACGCCTTGATGGTCATGCTACCTCATATTGAACCAATTTAGAATTGTGAAGTAACAACAATTGTGTCTCAGGTCTGGGTGTAGCTTTTGTGTGCCCACACACACTTCTGCTCCTTTTCTCTCTTGTATCCTGCAGATCTGCAGTATAGGATGACTAGTGACTGTACGTGTGTGTGTTTACATGAGTGTGGCCTTAGATGTCAACACTATGTCCCTATATTGGAATGATTTTGGAAAAGTGAAAGAGTGAGCACAACTGTACAAGTACCACCAACGTCTGTTTAATGGCTGTTACCTGGAGTTTCCCAGGGTGATCAGACGCTCAAAAATATCACCTTTCAGTGTTTTACATTGCTTTGCATTTTAACGCATCCATCCATATCTTCATCATCCCATGCATGGCTTTATTTTCTCCAGTCACAGTACACTACACAGTCATTACACTTTTCTTCTTCCCATGGCCAGATTATATCTTAGCTCTTTTATAATAACCTTTTCTCTAAACTCTGTACTGAGGCCACATTCTCAAAAAAGCTTAATCTTGTTCAGGGATGAAGGTAACCCATGCTGATCCTGATAGTATTCAGCACAAAACAAGAGCCAACCTGGATGTGACACCTGATTATTACGGTGTCCAGTCACTAACTCACACACACACACACAAACACACACACATACTCACGAGGAGCCAATTTATAATCACCAGTTATGGTAACATGAATGTCTTAGGGGTGTAGGAGAACAACCCATGGGAAAAAAAAACATGCCAACACTATTCAGGGAGCCGCCTAGCATGACTGTGGTGTGAGCTCAGAACACTGGATCTATGAATCAGAAGCACTAACCACTGCGTCACCATGCAGGCCACAGAAAGTGTGCCATTCTTAATTAATCAGCTAGCTAATAGACAAGTAAGATTTAAAGAGTAAGAAATTATGGCATTTTTCTCTAAACCAAGAGGTTTTTGGTTCCTGAAAAAATCTCTTCACCATCCCTCTGTTGCAATACAGAAACAATTCTACTAAGCCCTTTTTATTTTTAGACCACTTTGTGTAAAGACATCAGTGAAATAAATAACTGTAAAAGCCAGAGGAATTTGACCCGAACATTTGCCATCTTTTCTGGTTATGTTTCAAAATGTTGAATATATAAACAAAGGAAGATAATAACTGCAAGACAAAAAGGAATTAAAAAAAAACCTTGAGAATAGCAGACTAACTGTAGACATGAAGCACAGACCCAATCTACGCTTACTAATAACAAACTTAAAAAGTATGTACAATGTTTATCCACTGCAAGCACTTGGCAAGAGAATGTGGAGCAACAGAGAAATGAAAGTCAGCCACAAGGGGGCAGCTTATACACTCCTCAATCCCCCGTAAGCCTGAAGGAGAGACATGGCTGCACAGCACGTTTAAGATGCTCTCTTTACCACAGCAGCAGGAGGTCCAATTGCTTGAATTTCTTCTACTAAATATCTCCAGAAAAAGGAAAAACACAGTTGAGTTGGCTGTGCTAGGATTTATACCTGACTGTCAATTTCTCTATTTATTTTCTGGGTCCACTATTTCCAGGGGTTTAACACTTCAAAGCACTTGATTTTTTTTTTTTAATATAAAAATTTTTATTTTTTTAGTCAAAATATAACTCTTATCGATTTCGAGTTGTCTGTTAACCTAACTCACATGTCTGTGTCTGTGTTATGGAGCAAGGAAACTGAAATACTCGGAGAAACCCCACACAGTGAAGCTGCAGCACTAACCATAACCTCTAAGCCTCCCCAATCATTCATTCTGAATGTGATATGTTACAATAATGGCAATACACCTAAGACTATAGGGGACATAATAGATGACACTTAAGAGAAGAAATAATACTATAAACAAACTGGGGCTTATGCACTGAAAGCACTTGTGCCCTTTCATCTTCGAGGATCGAGGGTCTTTGATTGTCATTCCAACATCCTTGTGCAGAAAAGAAATGCAGTATTTGGGTCCTGGTAATTAAACAGTGCCCACGATACGATAACCCCATTAAAAAAATAAAAACTACATAATAAAAAGTAGCCCCTTAACCCCATAGACTTTGTGATAAAGGTATCACAAATAAATGAAAAATAGAATGAAATAACATTAGTACATAACTACAGTAAGATAACTATAGCTAAAATAAATATTCATTGAAGTATGCCCAGTACCTAGCAGCAAGTAAAAAGGTAGTAGCAACAGTTTAGTACATGAGACTACTGAAACACAATGCAAATCACACAGAGTGTACAGTCGGATTTAGTGACGATGTATTCATTAGTCTAATAACATCCAAGACGACGCTGTTTCTCAGCCTGGTGGTGCTAGCTCGTACACTGAAGTAGCGTGACGTTTAAGCTGATTTCCACATTTTGCACTTCTCTGCTCTTATGAGGTAAGGCCATCAACGCAGCATCTTAAAAACAAATCACTCTGTCCCGATGAAACTTAGCACAGTTATTAGCATTGTAAAATGTTAGCGATGTATTAATTTTGAGCAGAGACACTCAAAAGTCAGTTTTTCTTTATAGAGATAATAACTTTGTATTGTTTGCACCCATTTTCCTACAATAATTCATTTGTAAAGATAACAGCTTTATGCAAAGAAAAGTCATGTGCTGGAAACATCAGACTTTTGCTTATTTCTTTTTACCATTCTCCTGCTCCCTTTAAACCGTACTTTAATCAAAAAGGGAAAAACACTGAGGCTTTCTATCTTATTTGTACTACTGATGCACATTACAGAGCTGAGGAATTACTGATTGTTGGAGGCACAAATAATATCACCGTGAGCAGTTTGCAATTCCATTAACTTCATGCCAAACACTTGATGGCTATGCCAACAAAAATCATGGGGGGCTCAGCAGTTGCCATGCTGGCCATCATTACTAATGTGAAAAGCCGTAGTAAACTACAAGCTCATGCACTGCTACAATGTATCAGAGAACAATACGTTTGTCACAGAACAGATGAGTGCCAATAGTGAGATGCAATTTAAATCTAGGGCGGAGTGGTGGCTCTGAGGCTAAGGATCGGTGCTGGTATCCAGAAGGTTGCCGGTTCGAATCCCCGTCACTGCCAAAAGAGATCCTACTCTGCTGGGCCCTTGAGCAAGACCCTTCAGGGGCGCTGTACAATGGCTGACCCTGCGCTCTGACCCCAAGGGGAATGCAAAAACTAACAAATTCCTAATACAAGAAATTGTATAAGGTGAAATATAACAAAACAAAAAATCACCCAAGTCAGTGTGTAATGCAGAACCAGCGGAGGACACAAACACACAAGAGTTAAACAACTTAAAAAACCTATGTGACAGTCAGTACCTTTATAATTCTTCTCTCTGGATTTTGTCAGTGGTTTATGAATAACACTGCAGTAAACAATTCAGCTTCAATTTTCATCACTACTTCAACTTCAAAGCTTGGGATGTGCCAGTGCTGACATGAGTTTTGTGTCACCCATCTGTGGCTTGTGCATGCTGTATCAGGGGAACAGAGCGCTTTCAAAATTTTATGATTTGCATCGCATGTCACTAAAGCCCAACAGCAAGAAGACTTGCAGTTGTCACCCGGGCTATCAACTGTACCCGACCTGTGACCAGGGCTGTCAGCAATGTCCATTATTGTGCACTACTGAAAAAATGTTACAGAGTTTAAATGTTCTATTTCATGGCTGTCACCTGTTCCGTTTTTTTTTTTTATCTTCTTCCATTTTCTTGACATCGAGTTTAGTTACTTTGTTTCATAATCTATACGTGCTGAATCAAGTCAGTGTATCAGTATTGCATTGTTGCTGTGTCAGAGGGACGAGCAACAAGAACTTGTCATTATGCTCTAAGGCATAATGACAATAAACTGAAATGAAACTCTAGTAACAAAGGTGCACTGTGAGCTTGCCCATTTTTGGTTACAGTCTGCATAATTTGCTTGCTAAGGTTGGAGTTGGCAGTGGATGCACTGCTGGTATTGTCAAGGTTACAATCGTCATGTTTTGAAACGTCACTGTGGTGTGGAAATGTGAATATAATAAAATTACTGGTATACGCCTGCAGAGAAAAGTTTGATGTATCTAACAGAGTTGATGTAGCTAACTCTGTATATGGTACAACACTTAAAGTTTTAATACATTGTTGTTATGGTTTTGTGAACACAATCATATTTGGACAATCAATGGAAATGGGTTAAACTGTTACTAAGTACAAACAACGTGTACTTGACTGATTACGTTTGTGTTGAAGGATGCCTCAAAAAGTATAAAATGGGATGGGAGAGGCCTGCAAGCAATGTGATGATAAGCTTACCAGCCTGATTATATCCCTGATGGGACATTTCCTTACTTTGCTTTGCTTCATTTTTCTCATTGTGCCTGAACCTGCTCTCTGCTTATAGCATCTACTTTGGCATAGTCCTGTTGGAGAAGAAAAACATGTTTCGGTTTTTTTTTTTTTTTTTTGTTGCTCCTACTAATTGTAAGTTCTTCATTTTTCTTTTTATAGAGTGGCAAAGGGATGTTTTACTGTTAATTAATTGAATATCATTCTTTAAAAGAACTCAGTTCTGAGGAGCTATTGCCCCTTATTAAATACACCTTGCTAACAGTAAATGCTATCCTGGTGTCTGCACTTTGAAAACAATTCATTTACACTTAAGGCAACAGCCTCCTGCTTCATTAGTACACCCTGTAATATTTTTGTACAATTCTTGTATTTTTTTTTTATACTGTTGTTTCTGTTATCTTAAAAAGGAAAGCCAGGGTGCTTCCTCAACTGGACTTGTGATCATGGTTTTGAAAAATACGTTAGTATTTTATGTGACCTAAAACTAGATACCCCTAGCAAAACAACTATTGTCTACAGCTTATACAAGAATATACTCATAAAATCTTTTTTTATAGTGTACTAAACATGTAGATAAGTGTAACTGAAATACTTGTATGGTTTACTTGTAATGGTGATCATTTTTCCTTGATAGTTCATCAGATTAATTTATATGTATTCAGTGATGCATATAAAAAAGAAAACAAAGCTGCTCCTTGGTGTGGCTCACTCATGGACTCATATGCAGAGATCAATTAATGTGGCTGCTATACCCCGGCTGCATAAAACAACTGTCCAATAATCCCTCGTGATTAATGAGAGCGACCAGGATAGTCCATAATATGATGGAAGGCTTTAGTCCCTGTAACTTCATCACTTCAGGACAGGGCAGCACAGATAAGCATGAAACACGGAACAAGTTTCATGTAAATCAGCCTGCAGCTCTTTATCTAGCTGCCAATTCTTCCAATATTTGTTCAGAGAGTGTTCAGACGTAAGACTTACTTGGAAAGTCCTAATTTCCCAATCATGATGAAAAGCCACACATTTCAGTGGTTGCCTTCCTCCAAATGTAGTCACCTGCCAAATTGTCAACAGAAATACATACTCCTTGGAAAACACTTAATAACTTGTGTACTGAAACTGCTGTAACAATTTCCTACCACCTAAGACAGACATTTAGCATAAGTCCGTGAGTTTGTAAATAAAACAGATTAGGTCAAAAATAAAATTGGAAATATGCACTGAATGTGGCTTTGTATTGCTTAACCTGTTTTATTTATTTATTTTTGCTGTACTTAAAATTTAATTCCATCAAAATGGACAAACTTTGAGATCGGCTAAAAACGAGTAGTATTAAACTTCTGCATTTGCTACATATTAGTATTTTTTTTTTTGTTCATCAAATATGTCATTATATTGCGGACTTCATCTATTAATTGTGTATGCAGAATGTACTTCAGTTGTTTGTTTATTAGAAGATGATGTATTAATTTCAATTACTCTTATGCAAAAAAAAAAGCCTAAAAGCTCAGTGTCATTATTCCAAATGCATAAAATTCCACGTATGCTCAAGTCAGAGCTATCATGAGCAATGCAGGCTAAGTCTGGCGATATACTTAACGCTACGCGACACATGCGCTTGAGGGCGCTGCTGAAATGCAAGCAGTGTACTGTCTAGAGTTGAGCACATACTTTAAGTAAATCGGGAGGATTCCACCAGGTTTCAGTGTGAGAAAAAGTCACAGGGAAAAAACAACATCCGGTTTCACTGTGTTGTGAAGATGTTAAAAATAACAATTATTTGCATTCTGATACTGTGGCAAAGGTGCAAAAAAAAAAAAAAGAAAAAAAGATGGCAGCTGTGTGTCAGTATGTCATACCTTTAAATGTATTGCGTCATTACAATGGGGAACATACAAAGCTTGTATTGCCTATGTGAGAAATGGATGAAGAAAAGCACCATGAAGACATTTGCATGTCAGCATTTAAGTTTGATGATTTGCTTCACTGCATCAAACCTTTCATCGAAACAAGCACATTGATCGTGTTGGAGCTGCAAGCCTGCCATCACATGTTGACAATAAACATGTTGGTACTTCAACTCGCAGACACTTTGCTTTAATTTCAGAGGACGTGCTCAGAGGAAGCAACAAAAGAACGGTGGGAACACATGGCAGCCATGTTCTGATCGTGAAGTATAAACCGGCCCTTAGTCAGGCCTAATGTTGTAACTTGCCGAGTAAGCAGGGCTGCCCAAACTCTGTTTTCTTAATTTTCTCATTTGCTTTTTTAGCCATATCTGGACACCTTAAAGAATACAGAGGTGGGTCTTCACTTCATAGGCTTGATCTTGTTTGAGCGCGCTCTCTAGTCTTTCATCACAGGATTTTCCGGAAGTGGTTTATTTACTAATATTTTAGCCGGAATACGTGTGTGTGTGACATTGTGAGTGTACAACTGGATATCTGACCTATGGAATATGCAATACAAGCAAACTGATTTTTTTCATGGACATTTTCACAGTGTTTGCTGTTTGTTTAGTGTTGGTCCCTGGAGAAGCCTACAGAGTCAGGAACTTGGTTATCTCCATTCTCTTAAAGACGGATTCAGATTTTTTTCTTGACTATTAATACAAATAACACGGGGAAAGTAACAGAAAAAAACATACCATTTTTGGGGGGAGAATTCCTTTAAAGAATACAATCAGGAGGTGCATTTGTCTCATGTATTTAAATGCAACACTATTTTATTTCCAAAGCCCTCAGCATGGAAGTGTATCACCCATGTGCACACAAGTGTGTTTACTGTGAAAACCATTTTTGGAACATTTTTTTACAGGTGTGTATTCTGTGTGCATTCTAGTGATGCCATTCTGAATGCTGTTGACCCTTATAAAATACATTAATGTTTTCAGTGATTTTAAATTTTAAGCCCTTAGATAAGCTTGTGTCTGTGTTTTCTTCTACATCTCAAAGATGTGTGTCTTAGGTTACTCTAAATTAGACCCAAGTTAGAAATGGACTCAGCAGCTTTGATAAGGGATGGAAGAATACTGAAACCTCTTCTTGTTATTAAATGTGCCAAATGTAAATTGGCTAAGTAAAATGTGGCTTAAATGAAGTTGTGAGTGCCTTGAAAACCAAAAGTCAGTAATTTAATGACCACTACAAATGTAACATGCAGTCCTTCACAAAACTATCCTGGCCTTTTACATAATATTTAATGTTGTTGGATAACAACTTAAACTAGGGATGCACCGATACCGAAACGGGTATCTGGTATCGGCCTCGATACCACATTTTCTAAAGTACTCGTACTCGTACTCGTTAAAAGTCCCCCGATACCGGGGACCGATACCACGGTCTGAGAAATGTCTATGTTTGAGCGGCGTGTAAGGGGTTAATCACAGGCGCCGAGTGCCCGCCCCCAGGCCCCGGCTGCAGCTCAGAGCGGGGAGAAGGCGAGGCGAGACATGTCAGCCGTGTGGAACTATTTCAAAGTGAATGAAGACGACAAAACAAAGGCGGACTGCAAATTGTGCTCAGCGAAATTGTCCAGAGGAGGCTCAAAAGGTAGCGCATTTAACACAAGTAATTTAATCAAGCACCTAAAATCCCAACACGACAACGAGTACAAAGAGTTTACCCACGCTTCTAAACCAACACAACCCACGCTGCAGCAAACTCTTGCAAGACGAGAGAAAATGTTCAGAGACAACCCACGTGCTGTGAAAATAACACAGGCAATTATCGAGTACATTGCATTGAGTGACCAGCCACTCTCGGAGGTAGAAAATGTGGGATTCCTGCGTCTCCTCCATGTTCTGGAGCCCAGATATGATGTCCCAAGCCGCCATTACATGACTGACACGGAGCTGCCTAAACTACACGACTCCGTGAAAAAACATATCCACAGCCTACTGCAAGCCTCCTCTGCGTTTAGTTTCACCACGGATATTTGGACAAGCAGTGTTAGCCCCGTGTCGCTAATTAGCCTAACCTCCCAATGGATAGACGAGAGTTTCTTGTTTTTTTTTGTTAAATTATATGACTAAAGCTGTTACCTGTAAATTTAAATCATGTTTTTATTAAGTACTCGGTATCGGCAAGTACTCGGTATCGGCGAGTACTGAAATGCAAGTACTCGTACTCGTTTTCTAAAAAAGTGGTATCGGTGCATCCCTAACTTAAACTGAAGTTAAATGCATTCTGAATTATTTTTGACAGAAACAATTTATGGGTAATTGCCTGCTAAGAGTGAACATGTGAGTTTAGTGTGTGTATGTGTGTTAGTGTGCAAATTGCTTTAAAATAAATTTTAGACATGTTAAATGTAGCTCATCTTTTTTTAGGTATCTGAAACTTATTTCAAGAAAGTTTAAAATAAATTGTTTTACATTTTAGGATATTAGCAGTCTATAATAACTCAAATACTCTTCAGAAGAAATCAAATTGTCTTTGTATACATTTTAAGATTTCTGAATTCCATTGAATTCCACTCTCTGTAAGTTTTCTTTTTCTTTATTGGGACACAAAAATTTATTTTTAGATTTTATTTCTATATTTGGATACCTTAAAAAAACAACTTCCTATCTTTTTAAAATTTTTATCGTTTCAAAGAGCAAATTCAAGCCATTAAAAAGACCTTACAAAGCCTACTGTAGATCATGTTGCATCCCTTGATCAAAGCTGCACTTATCTCTCTGTTTGAGTTCTTGCACAGGGCCTCAAAGACACTTTTCAAAGACAAACAGAAGAAGCTAAACCCATTCTCAGACTGGGATCACACATTTCTTTTCAACTTTTTAACTTCTCCCTTCATCATGTCTAACAGTGGCTTTTTCATACCTACTCTAAACCTTTATCATTTCTTCTGCCCTTCCTATACAGTATATGTTATCGGCTTTTTCACTTTCGGGTTTTAAACCTGATTAAAGCTAAACAGCCAAAACGTGTTGTGTACAATCTTTTCTTCTGAATATGAAAATAACCTTTAAACTTTATCTTGTTTTCTTAAAATGTATTTAAAATCTCATGAAATGCAATTTTATGAGATGAATATTTTAAGATATGTCAGTTGGAGCAGAAACATGTTCTAAGATTTCAGGAAATTAATTTGAAATTGAACATGTATTTTTGATATCTCAGTTGTGTGTCAATGTAAAGATATTTGAAATGCATTTTAAAATATTTTGAAATGAAATTAAAAATATCCTAAAATAATGTGCAGTCCATTTTCAGATAACTTGAAATAATTTCCTTTTCCAGTTTGAGATATCTTAAAAACGACAGGAAGTCCCCTTGAAAACTGACAATTTTAGTCATTTAGAGATAAGCTGATATGCATTTCAGTGTGCATAACGCACAGAGAGTTGTCACAGAATATTTCTAAATGCATTTGAAATATCTCAGTGTACACTCACACTACTGCACTTTAAACAAAAATGATCTCCAATCACACTAGCATTTTCACATTGTTAATGAAAGTATCTCTGCTGACAAGAAAAATACAGATGACGCAGATGTTCACCTACACTGAGCAGGCATGCAACTGTGGAAAAATCTTTGAAGAAATGGCAACATCGCTGGGCTGCCGATTTACCACAAAACTGTAGCGACCACTAAATTATTTGCCTTTTGCGCATATATATATATATATATATATATATATATATATATATATATATATATATATACAGCATTCAAATTGTACCAAATGCTATTTAGATGCATTAAGGTAAGCAAAAAAGCAAACACCATGGAAAGGAACTCTGTCTGCTATGTGGAAATAATATTTTTTTCCATGAAGTGTGACCAGTCAGGGAATGAAATGTTGTAATGAGCAGAATCCAATTACGGAAGCAATAGAAAGGTAATAAGAACTAACAAGTCAGAGTGTAATTAGAGTTTGTATTTTTAACGGACTGTGTTTTCATCTGTCCACATTACAATGGTGAGTGGGCATTTTCAGAAGTACAGTTATGGCTCTGGAGACAGTTTGCAAAAGTCTACATTTTCGGTGGTTAAAAGCATCAAGGTATTGATGGATGAAAGGTGAAAACGGAGACTAATGTCTGTGTGTTTAAATAAAAACATTGTGTGGGCGCAGCTTAAGAAGGATCTGGATGAGACATTGGTGCAGCTTAGCTATTAGCGAATAAACAAGTCTGATGTGCAGAATGGTGGTCTCACGTTTGTCAATTTTCTTATGTTCTTATTTAGAATATGCAGTACTTATCTGAACTCCAGATTAGTAATTACAGTAAGAGCTCCTCTCAAGCTAAGATAAGCAGAACCCAAACTGGAATAAGATGACAGAATTAAAAGAAAAGCTGCAGGTATAGTTACAAGTTTTTACAAATGTTTTAATCCTAAATATAAAAATGCAATGTTTATCATTATCTTAACACTGCTGCCTGAAAACAATACCTTCTGTGATAATAGAACAGCTCTGCAACCGATTCTTGACGCACTTAAACAGTCACATAGAAATATCTGTAGGGCAGGGGAAAAATATCTGCCTACAGCTTCTGAGCAATTTAGCTCAGGCGCAACACAAATGAAAGTAAACTGTCAGTCTAGTTGAATGTTTAAGATAACAGCTGGGAATTTGTGATTAAGTCATCAGGAAACTGAAAAGAATAACCTTGACTGCATAAGGTGTCTGCCTTCAGCATGAAATGCAAAGCTCTTCATTAATGAAGAAACTCAAGAATGTCTGCACCTTAGGAAAGCAATTAATATTCCAATAAACTTTTTCATTACACTGCACACGGCAGCTCAACCATTTTTTCTGAACCTTACAGATGACAGGATCTGCTATGCTAATGTTTCAGCTGTCATAAAATATAGGATAAAAAATGAATTTACATTTTTTGTAAGACAATTGGTGTCAAAGACTTGCAAGGGTGATGTATATTTAGCGGCACATTCTGGGTGCATACAGGGGTAGACTTTAAAAAGATGTCTGGATTTGAAGGTCTGTTATAATAAAATGCTCTGCACATACACTTCTGAGGTTAGGCTTGAAAATAGTTTGGTTTTAAACATTTTTCCATAAAAGTACTGGTACATTGGTGAGATTCTTCTAGGTAGTTTGGTTTTCCCTAACCATCTGGGTACTGGATTTATGGAGTTTGCAAAAAATAAAAAAAAACATGAAGGTTTTCTCGCTGGTAAATCTCTCTTCCAGTTTCTCAAAGATGTAAAGGTAAAATGGCCCAAGGTTTGTCCTGTAATGAGCTGGCATCCACTCCACAGATTTTTCCCACTTTGTGGATAGTGTTACTAGGTTAATCTCTGGCTCTTTGTGACCCTAACACTTAAATATGAAGGCTAACAAAATACACAGCTGGATTAAAACAGAAGGAATTTTAAATAAATACCTAAAATATCGCAACTGCTGGCTGAATATTAAATATGGTCTGTGATATATGGCACTGTGAAATAAGTACTCAAATCCAAGATTCAGTTCCTAGGAACTGTCAAGTAGAAAGCTGAGCAATCATTATTTTAATTTCTATATATTTTTGCTGACAAAAATGGACCCTATGATAAGGATTTATGTGTCTGTACATACTGACAGTGGAATTTTGTCTTAACTTAGCTTTCTAATACTGTATGCGTACCTGGAGATGCCTGAGCACACATTGCATTTAACTGATATTGACCTCATTTCTTACTAGCTTTTAAGGCAATGTCACCCTTTGGGCTTTCAGAGCTGATTCATTTTAAATGAGCCAGATGAATCCAAGCATATACTGCATCAGGGAAATCGGTTTTTTTTTGACTTTCATATTACCAACAAAATTAATTTATATACAATACAAACTGTATATAAATACTAGCTTATTAAATTATACACATGCTTATTGTATTATACAAACATATGCATGTACACACCCAACACTAGTCAAAAGTAAAAGCCCACCTTGAAGGATTCCATGCTTTAACACAGTATGGTAATGGCAGAGGATGGTGTGGTTAAAGCCCCAAGGTCAATGGAGCTCCCCACAGTGATAAAGAGTACAGCAAAGGTCCCACCACTGTTCCATAATAGGTGGTACACACAATGTCACGGAAACAGTTGTTTGTGTTACCACATGCAGTAGAATACTCTGTGAAGCGTTCTTCATGCCTGGTAACTGTCAGCGTGCACCATTTCTGCAATGAATGGAGTTTGAGAAGGGTTGGAATAGCTGGAGACATGATTCTAGGCAGCTACCTACAAATGTACATCAAGGTCTCAGAAGCACACATCAGACCCACTGTTGTGCGCAAAGTGTTCACTTGGACCATATGCAATTGTATTCTTGAAGCAGGACTGATGAAACACATTCTCCTGGCATAGCTGCCACTCACTGTCGCCATTGCCATGCACATCTGCACTGGTGACCTGTATAGTTTGATTACAGACGGGGCTAGCAGTCTTTCATCTCCATAATGAAAGTAGATTCTGCCTGGGAATGAGTGATGGTTAAGCACATGTCTGAAAGAGACCCATTAAGCAGCTAAGCCCCATCGTATATACACCTGTGACACTCATACCACATGTTGGATGTCAAGCTGTGGGATGCTATCAGCTATAGATGGGACATTGACCATCACTATCTACTGTATATCAAGGACTTTGTCCAGCCAGTCCTGATCCTGTTCCTACATGTTCCTCCAACAAGAAAACTCCACATTTCACTTGTGTTCTAGAGACTGTTCATTAACTCCAATGGCCACCACACTAACTGGACCTTTGTGAATGAGCATGTATGGAACTAGACTGGATGGCATGTCTGCCAGGCCAGGCTGGGCCGGGCCACTGGCAATGAACATCAACCAGTTGTGCCTACACATTGAAAGGGCATGGGCCAACAGGAGTACATTCGTCATCTGTGTGACTGTTGGCATGATAGACTGCAGGCCTGTTTTGAAGCACGGGGAGGTTATGCCCAATGTCAACATGAGTATGCAGTTTCACTGTATCACCTCCTACCTGAATCCCAGCTCCAGCCCCTCCATCACCATGTTTTACTACATACAATTACAGTCCTGGGGCCTCATGTATAAACGGTGCGTACGCACAGAAATGTTGCGTACGAATGTTTCCACGCTCAAATCGCGATATATAAAACCTAAACTTGGCGTAAAGCCACGCACATTTCCACGGTAACTCATACCTTGGCGTACGCAATTTCTTCGCTCGGTTTTGCAGACTGGCGGCACCCAGCGTCAAAGCAGTGCTACTGTTCCTGTGTGGTCACCCTTTCTTAGACCCACGTTCCTGACGCAGCTTTATAAATACACTGAAATTAACTGCATATTGTTTATTAGTGTAATGCATCTGATTGTAATTAACCTGTAGCAATATAATGGTCCAGGGAATAGCCATAGTATTCCAAATACCATAACTGCTTTAGCGTTGTAACTCTCACTGCATCTTCTTCTTCTTTCAGCTGCTCCCGTTAAGGGTTGCCACTGCGGATCATCTTTTTCACCACTCGGAGTATTTATATCACTGTATCTGAGTGGGGAATCACAGCAGCAATTGATCGGAAAGACAATTATCGGTATACAGTTTCAAGTACACACTACCTCAACCTCGGCAAAAAGCGTCAAAAGCCTTTCCTGTACGGACCTCGCGTTTCAGAAACAGTTTCATCCCAAGAACTATAAACGCACCCAATCAGTCCATCAAGTGCTCCTTGTAGAACTGTTTGTACTTATAAGTACAATGACCTCACTGTAAACTTACACTACAGTTATAATATTGCACAACCTGCGCCACTTTATAAAGCGCGTATGATGACAATATCATTTTTAAGATGAAATGCAGCAAAATATGTTGCTTATAGTATACAGATAAAACTTTAACTTCATTTAAATAATCTGTATTGTTAATAATTAAACATGTGAGGACATGGTGCCGCAGCGCTAGCTAGTTCACGGATAGCTCCTGCCTTGCGCTGTATTATTGCTGGTGCTGACGCGACACTGGAAGGATAGACAAATAGAATAATTAAACATGTACTACGAAGATATTTCAATGTTCCTTAAAAGTTTTGAAGAATCGGCATTCTAAGCTTACAGATGGCTTAACGTCTATTACAGAGCTGATTGTGTGGCGATTGGAGAAAGAAAAGGAAAGACAGGAATTGGAGGTTAGTACGTTTGAAAGAGACAGTACTTCTGTAATAAATTATTTCATCGAAGGTCGCACATGGCGCAGCAAGCCTCTTGCGTGAGATATGAACAATCACTGCGCCACAGTGTTCCCATGTTTAATAACATGCTTTCATTCCTATCATCATGAAAATGATATCACATATACATCTCAGTATTTTAATTATTCAGAAAGCTGTAATATCTCGAATGTAATGGATTCTGTGTCCTGTCGGAGAAAGAGAAAGAACGGAAGCACGTAGTGATTCACACACATAGAGCACATAGAAGATCAAATACAGAACAAAGCATTTAACGTGCTACTTGAGAAACTAGTAAAATAAACGATTTTAAGATGAAGTTTATGATGTTCTACTTTAATGGCAAAATAAACTACGTGATTAAAGTGGAAATTTCGAGATTAAAGTTGACATTTTGTGCTTTTTTTCCCCACTGTGTGCCTATTTTTTTTTTGTCTGTTCCCTAATAAGCTTTCATATGACACTCAGACGGTGGGCTACGACTTGCCTTTTCACGGCGGCTTTGATATGTGATTTCTTTTTTATTTCGGGCACTGTGCGACTTTGTGAACTTGATCTTTCGAGTTTCTCTGACACTCTGTCACTCGATCAACTTTCTTTTGTTGATTATACCACTGTTTAAACCAACAAATAGTACGTTTTTCCTTTGCCTCCACTTGGTATTCGCTGAAATTCTTATATTTTCCCCTGTGCTTTTCCCATTGTCTTTTCACAGAAGGCTATTTATATTGATTTGCATATTCAAAGAGGCGTAATTCTGGGAGGAGTTGGGGTGGGACAGAAGGTGCGTGCACGTGTGTTACTTTTCACGCTGATCGGGATTTATGTAGTGGAAGAACGTGAAAGTTTGCGTGCGCACAGATTCCTGCATCTGGATTTTTCTGTGCGTACGCACAATCCCGCTTTTGTGCTTACTCCATGTTATAGTGTGAGTTCTACGCACGGTGTCATACATGAGGCCCCTGGAAAGCAGTAAACTCGACCACTCTACAACAATTTAAGCTTACCAAACTTCCATTACCAAAACACCTTATTTAATTTACATATGCAGAAAGTATAAATAGCCCATATTACGCTAGTGTAATTCTGATATAATCTTCATTGTTATATACATTTCATCTTTAACAGTCTGTCTCTTTCTCATAATAGTGAGATATTATACTATCATGGTACACTTAGACTTTCTGTCATAGTAGTTTTTGAGATGAATTAAAATTTGGATGATAGTGTACAGGATCTTTATAAAAGAGATTTACTGTCAGATTCTTCAGGGCTGATAAACAAAAATATACTGCAAGCGTTATTAAATGAACAGTATTATTATGTATTTGAAGAAGTCTCAAAACAAACACAAAATATAGAAGTCAGATTGTATTATTACTGCAATGCCTGCCATTTGCCCAATGCATTTCACTATCTACATAAATCATCACCACAACCTGGTTAAATAAGCTAATTTTCCAAATTCAACATCCAAAAGTTATATCTAATATTTCCATGAGCAATGCCCTACACAAATTTTCCATACTTGTTCCTTCACTCATTTAACATTTTCGTAACTACCTCTTGTTTCAAAAGCCAGTTCTCCATAAACGTTACAGAAACAGTTATTTACACATTGAGTCGGAATTCCATTTAACAACCTCTACTGTTCAAATTTTTAAAACCTTTTGATTCCCACTGTACCTCAGTAAGTTTCTAGCTCAAAAATAAAGGGCCGGAAGGTAACCGATTTTGACGATTAACAGACTTTACAGGACTCTTTGTGTTCATTATCCCTCTGTAATGACAGCTATAAAAGAACCTTTAGCAAATTCATAGGTTCCTATATTTGATGCTTCAAACTAGAATGCGTATAAAAACATTTTCTTCAGATTCAGCTTCACTTTTTTTAGTTTAATGGATTTTAAGGACTCCAATACAATGAATAAATTACAGATCAGTAACACCATACAACATCTTACTCAAATTAGACCAGATACTCTCATCATAACTCATAAAGTTTAATAATCTCATAAAAATTAATGGACAGAAAGCTGCTGAGAATGTATTGTATATAATTAGATACTGCAGGTCTTAACTAAATATGTTCATTAAACTAAAGACTTAAACAAAAGGTTTAATACCAAAGAGTTTGCTGTTTCAACTGTGGGTAGATGACTGGAGTAATTACTGCATTCCAAAAAACAAAAAAAAAAATATCAGTTTGTTGACCTTAAATGTCGAGTATTAGTATTCTGCTTTATTGCTGTTAAGAACCACAAACAATGAGTGAAATGTTGTCTTTAATCTCACAGTGAGTGCGTTTATATACACATTCAAAATATAAGGTGAGTAACCGGGTTAATACAGAAACCTGATTTCTTAAAAACCTCTGTTTACACGCATGAGTCCGAGTCCACTTATAGAGATCACCCTTAACAACGTCAATAAACTGTACAAAAAAGGAGTTAAGCGTTATCATTGGCTGATGGAACCACCTTGGGGGATGGAAAATATCTTTCTAAAACAGAGTTAGGGATAACATTGAGGTTTCAAATGAATATACCCGACTTCAGTCGAGCCTGATGATGAGCCATGTATTATAAATTCACAATGCAATTTTATGTAAATTATGAACTACAGTTACAATAAATCTCTGAAATTTACTTGGTACAAGAAAAATGCAGTGAAGGATTTTATCAGTGTGGAAATGTACTAAATTGTACAAAAATGTGAACTTGTGACTGTATTGTTTATAAGAAATAAGTTAATTATTTGAAATAAAAATGTCTGCTTTAAAAAGTTATCAATTAAGACACTTTTCCCAGTGCACTCTGCTCACAGCTCAGACTGCAAATTAAATCTGCACTGTGTCATATGCACAGACTGTGAATGAGAAGGCTGCAAAATTAATGTCTTTCTGATGATGCTGGGAGAACTTAAAATCTTTCAAGTATATGGCCACTGCACTGATGTTCTCCTCTGAAATGGAGATCATGTCAGGTAGTTACGAAGGAGGGGAATGTGAGAAGGAAGAGACAGTGAAAGGTTCTCCTGCCATCAGACTGTGCTGTACAGGATTCAGGACAGCAGAGATTGTGATTTAGCGTCACATGTGAGAGTTTCAATTCAATAGGCTTGGTATCAGTTTTCACTTGCATGTGGATTTGCAACTTCTTTAACAGGTTTGACCACCCTAACCCACTCTCACTCTCACCTCGGAGTATTGCACCCTCCACAAATCCATCTGCTGATACCAGCATAGGAGAGACATCCCCACCCATAATTACAACAGCGCAAGCGAGCAGAGAGCTGAGGAGACTTCGTACCAGCAAAGCAGCGGGTCCAGATGGAGTATCGCCACGACTGCTGAAGGTCTGTGCATCGGAGCTGAGGGGTCCTCTACAGCGCATCTTCAACCTGAGCCTGGAACAGAGGAGAGTCCCGAGGCTTTGGAAAACATCTTGCATCACCCCAGTCCCAAAGGTATCACGTCCTAGTGAGCTGAATGACTTCCGGCCTGTTGCTCTGACATCACATGTGATGAAGACCATGGAGAGGCTGCTGCTTCACCACCTGAGACCACAGGTTCAACACGCCCTCGACCCTCTGCAGTTTGCATATCAGGAGAAGGTGGGAGCGGAGGATGCCATCATCTATATGCTACATCGATCCCTCTCCCACTTGGACAGAGGCAGTGGTGCTGTAAGAATTATGTTTCTAGACTTCTCTAGCGCCTTCAGCACAATCCAATCTCTGCTCCTTAGGGACAAGCTGACTGAGATGGGAGTAGATTCATACCTGGTAGCATGGATCGTGGACTATCTTAAAGACAGACCTCAGTATGTGCGTCTTGGGAACTGCACGTCTGACATTGTGGTCAGCAACACAGGAGCTCCACAAGGGACTGTACTTTCTCCGGTCCTGTTCAGCCTATATACATCGGACTTCCAATACAACTCGGAGTCCTGCCATGTGCAAATGTTCGCTGATGACACAGCTATCGTGGGCTGCATCAGGAGTGGGCAGGAGGAGGAGTATAGGGACCTAATCAATGACTTTGTTAAATGGTGCGACTCAAACCACCTTCACCTGAACACCAGCAAAACCAAGGAGCTGGTGGTGGATTTTAGAATACCCAGACCCCTCATGGACCCCGTGATCATCAGAGGTGACTGTGTGCAGATGGTGCAGACCTATAAATACCTGGGAGTGCAGCTGGATGATAAATTAGACTGGACTGCCAATACTGATGCTCTGTGTAAGAAAGGACAGAGCCGGTTATACTTCCTTAGAAGACTGGTGTCCTTCAACATCTGCAATAAGATGCTGCAGATGTTCTATCAGACGGTTGTGGCGAGCGCCCTCTTCTATGCGGTGGTGTGCTGGGGAGGCAGCATTAAGAAGAAAGATGCCTCACGTCTGGACAAACTGGTGAGGAAGGCAGGCTCTATTGTTGGCATGGAGCTGGACAGTTTAACATCTGTGGCAGAGCGACGGGCGCAGAGCAGGCTCCTATCAATTATGGAAAATCCACTGCATTCACTAAATAGTATCATCTCCAGACAGAGGAGCAGCTTCAGCGACAGACTGCTGTCACTGTCCTGCTCCACTGATAGATTGAGAAGATCGTTCCTCCCCCAAACTATGTGACTCTTCAATTCCACCCGGGGGAGTAAACATTAACATTATACAAAGATATTGTCTGTTTTTTACCTGCATTATTATCATTCTTTAATTTAATATTGTTTTTTGTATCAGTAAGGTGCTGCTGGAGTATGGGAATTTCCCCTTGGGATTAATAAAGTATGTATGTATGTATGTATGTATGTATGTATGTATGTATGTATGTATGTATGTATGTATGTATGTATGTATGTATGTATGTATGTATGTATGTATGTATGTATGTATGTATCTATCTATCTATCTATCTATCTATCTATCTATCTATCTATCTATCTATCTAAGCTCAAAAACGAAGAAAATAAAGGAAGACCAGCAGCGTTAAAGAGTTCTGTCTTCAATTTAAGGAGTTTTTTATTTAACAATATTTTAGCATAAAATAAGTTTTTGATGTTGCGAGCATACGACTGGAAAACTGACTTTAGGATTATGCAGCACCATCAAGTTAAGATTTTTTTCCCCATGGATATTTTCATATTGTTTGCTGCTATACAATGTTGACACCCCTCCGGCCTGGGCCCCATTAAAATCTATTGTGTCAAAAACTGTGCATCCCCTTAACTCATGACAACTTCTTAAGAATAAAAATATTTTTTGGCCTTCACTACAAACAAACTGTGGTAAGTAACAGATGCAAACAATGATCATTTGTGGGTGGAGTATTCCTTTAACATAGTCATATTCTAGGTGATAAGATTCTAATTGAGAATTCAACATTATCAGAGCAAGACTGCAATGTTCATCCAAGAATGGAATCCTAACGGGACTTCCTCCGTTTACCACGACGAATTATACGAGGACACAGTAGCTAAGGCAATAAGTGATGACACAAGTCTTTCAGAGCAACGAGAAAGACTGATAACTGAATGTAAATATGATTGGGTAACTGCACATAATTACTGTGCACTCTTGAATCCATGTGGATTATATTAACAATTCCCTAATTTCCTAAAAATTCATTTTGTTTGACTTTGACAGCACAAAACAAAAGGGGCGAACCAATAATTCTATAGAATAAGGTGACCCTTTACTGTCTGTAGATCTGCATTTAATATACTTCACTATAAGTAGTGTTAATCTCAAAATCTTTATCAACATGAAAGTGACTATATAAAATCAACCTTATAAGTTAAAAATGCTCAAGACATCTGCAGACTTCTGAAATCTGTGCACTGTTTCAGTAAGCTAAGTACTCTAACCCTACCATGACCTAAGCTGGGATTGACAGTTGTAATGAGCCATGATTACACAGAGGTAACACAAAGAGCTCACAAGTTTCCGTCACTCAGCTATCAAAGAGATGAAAAATTGTGCATTCAAGAAAAGAATCATTTTACTGTCAACATAAAAACAACCTGTAGTTTAAGGAAAAAAAAATTCCAAAACAGAGTGTTATGATCATTTCTCCTTCATACTCCAGAAATATCAAGCAATCATCTTTTCCTTAGTGTTAACAGTTTTAGCTTCATGTCTTATTTTCTGTTTACTTTTTTGTCTTTGTTTTACTTTACCTTTCATTAGAAGGTTAAGAATGAAGGTCATGGACCTCTGTTTGTTTTCCTGCTACTGTATGTTAAAGTGAGTTTTCCTCCTACAGTCCAAAGATGCACATGTCAGTTTAGCTAAAGACTATAAACATGTCCTGCATGGGTTGGCCTCTCACCCACTGCTGCTGGGACAGGCCCTGGCCTTCTGGTTTTCACTACTGAACAATCTTCAATTGGAAAAATTAGGTTTGAAATTAAACTGATGGTCTATATCAGCGTTTGTCAACCTTTAAGTATTTGTGACCCAAGTTTTCATAACAGTTTTAATCGCAGCCCCCTAACGTTTTTTTGAAACCCTAATAAAATGTATTCCTATATTTTTTGCTGCCGATACACCGCTACAAGTTTAAAATTTCCCTACGAATAGCGAAATTACGCCACATATGGCAACATTTGCGCCCCCTTTTTTGTTACTTTGCGCCCCCCTACCACAGATTGAGAACTGCTGGTCTATATAAAGCATACAAATATCTACTTAATAGTATTATGTCTGTGCTCTGCACATTTTTTCAATATTTAATTTACACGTTAACTGCTAAGGTTTAACTGTAGAGGCCCAGTTATTTATGCTTTTAAAATTTCATGTTGATTGTAGTATTTAGAAACATCTGGCTGCACATCTTCTTCCTATAGATTACATTTCAACTAGCATTTTATCTGATATCAAATTCCCAAGGCCATGGTGGCTTTTAGAGATTAAATCAGAAATAAGCTGAGGTGTCAGAACAGTATGCATCATGAACTTTTTAATGATTATGATCTTTTTAGGTTTAATACTTGAACTAAATACACTAGTTAACTGGAACATATACTGTATGTTTTGTTTGTTCAGATGTTGTTCAAAGTGTTGCCATCAAGTTTATTTACAACTCATACATACAAATAAACATTGTTTTAGTATAAATGTGATCATGAACTAAATGATGATTTTGTCACAATTGCTGTTGGCTTAACTGACAACTCTGATTTATCATGAAGTGAAAGAGCGTGTGGCTGTTAGACCTCTTTTCCAGCTATTTTCACTGGTAACATTCATTTACCTAATAATAGCTGTCCCCTACATCTCTACCCGCATAGTAGTTAAACAGGAAAAACTTTAAAAATCAACAAAGAAACAGGTATCGCTAGCTAAGCGGAGGCAAGGTACCCTCCAACATGTCAGGAGAGGTAGACTGACTTGAACAGAGGCTGGCGCGTGAGTGTGGAGGGCTCTGCCCGGCTCCCGATGTCACGCTTCCCCCGCCCCTTGGCCCGCAGCCTCTGTCTTAGATTAGTGCAAATAAATTGTTCCTGCAAGTGAACTATGATACTTAGCACAATGAGAGAAGTCGCAAAATCAACTGGAATGTTCAAGCAAATTATAGAAAAAATCCCGATCTAAATCCATTAAGTAGTTCTCTCGTGAAAAGAGGACATACAGACGTTGGATTTTATACATATTGTGGAAGCTGGCCCGGACACAGACAGGCAGACATTGTATAATCACCCACAACACGTTTATTATACAAATTAATATTTACACAGGTGCACACACAACCCCAAAACTCCCCCAAAGTCCAGGCCTCTGTACAATGCCTCTTTCACTGGTCCGCCTCCACTCGTCTCCTCCCGAGCTCTGTCTGTCTTCCTCCCGACTCCAGCCATCGAATGGAGGGAGGCGGCCCCTTTTATCCCCACCCAGATGTGCTCCAGGTGCCTCCCGATTAGCTTCCACCGGCACTCCCCAGTGTGGCGGAAGTACCGGCTGCGGACCCGGAAGCACTCCAGGTGTCCCTGGTCTTCTTCCCCCCCAGCACTTCCAGGTGTGACGGAAGTGCTGAGGGCCAGGGCTCTTCAGGCATCTGGGCGCCCCCTGGTGGTGACCACGGGCCCCATATCATTCAGGGCAACTGCCCTCTCATGGTCTGGAGGAGGTGTAGTCCCCTCTTTCGATCGTCCTGGGTGTCCTGGCAGGGTACCACCCCCAGCCACTCACCACAATATATAGAGATTAGCAAGTCAGAGGTAGTTGGTGGAGCATTCCCATAAAACTAGTTGCATAATGTAACATGTCCAATGACATGACTGCGACTCGTTCCAATAAAATCAGACTGGTTTGATTTTCTCTTTAGTTGTAGGGGTGGCCTTGTGTGCATGAGAGCCAACAGCCAATGAATGGTCACCCAGAAGTAAAATACAGTGGTGTGAAAAACTATTTGCCCCCTTCCTGATTTCTTATTCTTTTGCATGTTTGTCACACAAAATGTTTCTGATCATCAAACACATTTAACCATTAGTCAAATATAACACAAGTAAACACAAAATGCAGTTTTTAAATGATGGTGTTTATTATTTAGGGAGAAAAAAAATCCAAACCTACATGGCCCTGTGTGAAAAAGTAATTGCCCCCTTGTTAAAAAATAACCTAACTGTGGTGTATCACACCTGAGTTCAATTTCCGTAGCCACCCCAGGCCTGATTACTGCCACACCTGTTTCCATCAAGAAATCACTTAAATAGGAGCTGCCTGACACAGAGAAGTAGACCAAAAGCACCTCAAAAGCTAGACATCATGCCAAGATCCAAAGAAATTCAGGAACAAATGAGAACAGAAGTAATTGAGATCGATCAGTCTGGTAAAGGTTATAAAGCCATTTCTAAAGCTTTGGGACTCCAGCGAACCACAGTGAAGAGCCATTATCCACAAATGGCAAAAACATGGAACAGTGGTGAACCTTCCCAGGAGTGGCCGGCCGACCAAAATTACCCCAAGAGCGCAGAGACGACTCATCCGAGAGGTCACAAAAGACCCCAGGACAACGTCTAAAGAACTGCAGGCCTCACTTGCCTCAATTAAGGTCAGTGTTCACGACTCCACCATAAGAAAGAGACTGGGCAAAACAGCCTGCATGGCAGATTTCCAAGACGCAAACCACTGTTAAGCAAAAAGAACATTAGGGCTCGTCTCAATTTTGCTAAGAAACATCTCAATGATTGCCAAGACTTTTGGGAAAATACCTTGTGGACTGATGAGTCAAAAGTTGAACTTTTTGGCAGGCAAATGTCCCGTTACATCTGGCGTAAAAGGAACACAGCATTTCAGAAAAAGAACATCATACCAACAGTAAAATATGGTGGTGGTAGTGTGATGGTCTGGGGTTGTTTTGCTGCTTCAGGACCTGGAAGGCTTGCTGTGATAGATGGAACCATGAATTCTACTGTCTACCAAAAAATCCTGAAGGAGAATGTCCGGCCATCTGTTCGTCAACTCAAGCTGAAGCGATCTTGGGTGCTGCAACAGGACAATGACCCAAAACACACCAGCAAATCCACCTCTGAATGGCTGAAGAAAAACAAAATGAAGACTTTGGAGTGGCCTAGTCAAAGTCCTGACCTGAATCCAATTGAGATGCTATGGCATGACCTTAAAAAGGCGGTTCATGCTAGAAAACCCTCAAATAAAGCTGAATTACAACAATTTTGCAAAGATGAGTGGGCCAAAATTCCTCCAGAGTGCTGTAACAGACTCATTGCAAGTTATCGCAAACGCTTGATTGCAGTTATTGCTGCTAAGGGTGGCCCAACCAGTTATTAGGTTCAGGGGGCAATTACTTTTTCACACAGGGCCATGTAGGTTTGGATTTTTTTTTCTCCTAAATAATAAAAACCACCATTTACAAACTGCATTTTGTGTTTACTTGTGTTATATTTGACTAATGGTTAAATGTGTTTGATGATCAGAAACATTTTGTGTGACAAACATGCAAAAGAATAAGAAATCAGGAAGGGGGCAAATAGTTTTTCACACCACTGTACATACAATGCTGCGATGATGAGCAAGGAACATGGGGGGCTTCGGATGTTATAAACAGAAGAGAAGCTTGTCTGTCTAAGGTCTCGTGTTTTTCGTACTACAACAGAGTGGAAAAAAGAAAAAAAAATGGGCAGAGATTGCGGCTGAACTTGTCATTGATGATAACCCTTCAAACAAGGCCAGCCTCATCAGGCAGCACACTACTGGCTGTGAGAAAAAGTGCTGAGCACGACTGCTAGAAGATCGGCACTCAGTCAGTAAATATGACACGGGCAGTGATTTTCAGTTGTTTAAACCAACATGCTTTGGGGACATGATGAGCAGCTACGGTCAACAAATATGACATACCCAATGACTACTTGTAGAACCCCCGCAATGTGACACCGGCTTAAGTTGTAACCTGCTTTGAAATCAATGCTCCTGGGAAATGTTTTGGCTCTGTGTGACCCAGAATTGGAAAATCAAATATCAGAAAGCAATAAGTAGTAGATGCTTACTTATAACGTAAAGGCACTTTTAAAACATTTGACAAATATAACTAAGATAACTGCGTAAAACTAAAGTTTATGCATTTGACCCAAACCCAACAGACGTGAATTAGGATTAAACATGAACATAGAGAAAGCAGCTGTAACAGTTTCATCCACCATACTTACCAAGTTAAGTAAGTCAGCTGATGAGAACAAGTTTGTTTTCAATTGTGTTTTAATATCATCTGTGCAGCCTTAAAGATTTCCCTCATTTCCTCCTTTCTTAGCATTATGTATGTTGTCTGTTATCACAGAGCTCCATCCAGCCGGTTTATTAATTTGTAAGAAACGCATCATTTGTACGCCATCCTAGTTTTCACTGCAGGCCTGTTTTCTTCATCTTTCACGTCTTTGCTTGCTTGCTGGTCAAGTCAGCGACACTGTAGATGGCATTTAACATTCAGCAGGTTTATTAAATTAGGTCAAGCAGGTTTTCCTGTCTTTCTGTTCCATGAATGAGCTGTTGGAACAGTAAGAGGATCCATACGTAACTCTTCAAGTCTGAATGGCAGAACTGCTTTAGTAATAAATCATTCAAAACATGCATCACTAAAGCAAAAGGGCTTTTCAATTTTCTAACCAGTAATGTTTTAGGCTGTCAGTATTTGGGGTATACAGGTCACCCACCTGGGAAGTGTACTTTGAAATAAGAAATAAAACACCTCCATGCTGCGTTAGGTGGGTTGTTCGTGACTTTTAAGTTTTTCAGCTGAGGAAGCTTGAGAGGCTATTAGCTAATTATTTTTCTCTATGAAAGTAGGCTTTGTTTCCCGTTGATGTGCAGCGGGAGCCTATTTCCATTCAAAAAATCTGCTTCAGTATGTAGGAATAGCAGATTTATTATTTGAAACTTGCCTCCCCCTCATTTTTTTTATTTAACGGTATCTGTATTCAAGATTAGAAAAGCTTTTAAAGGACACACTTTTGATTGTAGTATGCATCATCCTTTTGGTCAATTAAATGTTACAGAATAAATTTTCGGGCGGCAAGATGATTGAACTAATTTCTTTTATGGATTAAATAGTCCTTGGCATGACCTTGTGGTTTAATTTTAAAGGAAAGAATAACAAACTTTAGTCAAAAAAAGCTGCACAGATAGTTGCGCTGCATTTCAAATCCTGCGAGTACATGGAAGAAGTGGCAGCCAAGGCAATTTAACAGTGCACTGAAGTGTCATTCAACAGGTTTCCAGTTTGGCTTTGTTGTAATGCGATTAGCATAATTTAAATTTTACCATGTAACGTATTATGCCTAGTGCCAGAAAGCGGGAATGTTCTACATTAACATTCAATTTAATGGATCTCAACATTTTTTTTAAACAGATTTTGAGCCAGGCCTATTTCAAGATACATGTTGATTATTATGTATGTAAATGTACTTTAAATCTATCTGGAAATTGCCCAAAACTAGAATATGTTGGTGAAAAATATTTCAGATTTTTAACTCTTGTCTTGCAGCTATCAAAAAATTTAACAGACCACCCTGAACATAAATTATTGTGATTTAATGTCCTGGGCTACCACTAAACAGGTAACGCAAAGGGGGAATGTCATTAGCAGGGTGGCATCAACTTTAGAGACAAGAAATAATTCCAGGACACCAGGAGGCAGTCAACCCAGCACAGAAGGGGGAGGACTATGGGGGAATGGAGTTCAGGAATTCCTGAGCCTGATGAGTGGCTGCCAGGAGGGTCTTTACAAATCCCTGCTACCCATTATGGCCAATAGACCACTGGAGGGTAGCTATAGTTGGATGTTGGAAGAAAGGGAGATTTTGTTTACTGTGACGATGCGGGTTTTGCTCCATGCTCCCATCTTCCTTCTGGGAGCCCTTGAACCCGAAAACCTTGGTAATTTCACAGATATATCCCAAGCGATTTGGGTGCTCACCCAAGGGGGGGGGAGGGGGGGGGTTAATTTCCTAAGTCCTGATTCCCGCTGCCTTCTCGGCCTTATGCAGTAAGCCATCCTCTTTCTGGTCACTTCCGCTCTTCAGTAATGCTCAGCGGGAGCGACCACTACTGACTGCACCTGGTGTGCCAGCCAAACACCCAGGCTCACTGCTCAGCTGCATTTATTCTCTCGAACGCGCACCTTCGCTCGTTCACGCACCGGCTTTCTCCTCCCTGCTTCCTGCCTTCTCTCCTTCTTAACCTCCATTCGTTTTTGCTTTCCTCCCTCTCCTAGCTGCCTCACGCTTCTATTATTTATCACGGGGACGTGGAACAGGTGTGGCAATTAGCAGCTCCTGGCATCAATTCCAGATGCGGACGACTCCTCACCTGTGCATTTAAGCGACGACCACCCACATCACGAATTTACCTGCTACACTACCACGCCCCCTCTCTAAGCCACGAGTGCGGCGACTATTTATTTAAAAAGTGGCCTTTTTGACTTGAGCTGTGGACTCAGTACACCATATTTACCCTTGGAATTTTAAATGAATCTCTATCTTTAAGTCACAATGTATGCCCTGCAACGCACATACCTGTAAGTTCTATAAAGTATGGAAAGGTTGAACCATTTATGGCTTTTGTGTCAGGAAGGGGATGTTTAAAATCGGCTCTAACGTTAACTGGAGGCCAGTGAAGTGATTTAAGAAGTGGAGATATAGTCGGACGTCTTAATTCTAGTTTCAGTCCTTGCTGTCATGTTTTGAATTTATTGTAAGTGAGCAGTTTGAACAGCCTGATGTAAAGTAGTGCAGTGGTCAGTTTTGCTTGAAACAAATGAATGAATGAGCTTTCCTAAATCCTGCAGCTTAAACAAAACAAAACAAAAACACTTTCATTTGATAAATTTTCTGACTTAGAGTAAGCAGAATTTAGAAAACACAGAAATGTGAAATCGACATTAAACACCTCATTTTAATTTCAGATGGTTCCAGTCAAACTAAAATTTACTGTTTTTTTTATAAGAATATTCAATACTGCCCTACTATACACACAGATACCACCCACTCAAAGATTTTTTGCCTTTTGTGAATTTTAAACAAATAATAGCAATTTATCCACTGTTTTACTTTACTAAAGCATGTTACGAGTGATATAATTGGACGTTTATATGGATGATAAATACAGATAAAATATTATTAGCATGAAAATGGATGCTAATACTGTATTTCCAAATTATATCTTCTAATGGCAACAAATATAAAGAAATGAAAAAAAGGTCTCAGCATTGAACCCCAAAGGACAGCATTTCTAACTACAGACAGAAATGACAGATTTCAGCATATTTTGGGACAGCTCTGATAAATAAACCAAAGAAGAAGACAGCATGCATGGCAGGCCAGCTAAATTATCCAGCCTCTGTAAACAGAATGTTAAGATCAATGGTATCAAAAACTGTATTGGAGTCCACAAGGTTAATGACGATGGCAATCCCTGTGTCACATTTAAAAGGAATGTGGCATTCTTTACTGGCCATCAGCTGAAGAAATCTACTCATGTGGTGGCCATGTCAGCTTGTCCCTAACCATTCACCATAACCAATTACATCAGAAGTACTGCAGAGTTGGACTAAGTAGCTTGGACAAAGGTGAAGTCATCTTTAGTGGAGAGTCAAACATTTCACCTTGAGGGACCACCTCGTTCATGTTCAAGCTCAACTTTATTGTCACATATACAGAACAGAGTGAAATTCTAACTTGCAAGACGAACATGCAACATGGGTTAGGGTCGATGTTGGAAAAAAGGGGGATGTGCTGCCAACACCAAACATGTTTAAAATAATGCAACCATAAAAATTGGGATAAAAACCATTCTAAATAAATGAAACAAACAAACGCTCCTACTGGAGTCCTACCAAAACTTTACCACTCTCTCCGATGTCGCGGTCAAGATGTAATGAAGTCTGCTCTGCTTTTGTACACACAATGAAACAACCCAAGCCACTGTACATTCTCAGACACCACACCGCCAGTACAATGGTCGCCACGCTGTGAGACACTATTGCTCTCAATAGCTGCTTGTCAAAGTGGCTTGGTAGCAGCAGCCTGAAAGTGCAGCAATACAAGGAGGAGATCCTGCCACCTATCTTTTTTTTTTTTTTTTACCTTTTGAGATGATTTGACTACCTACAAAACGAAACGACAATGCCTTAGTGCACTGTACATGATGGCCATTTCTTGGGAATTCCTGCTTGATGGCAGCACAGTCCGCTTCACACCTTCTATCAACATCTGCCTCCCAGCTGGAGCAGCTGCACTTTCTAGGTCATAGGACACCATTTATTATCACATCACAACACACAGCGTCTTATACCACCGGCCAAACAGGTTTATCTGATAGTCATATGTGTAGTTACATTTTAGACCAATAGACAGTTTCTTTCCAATAATTTGTTACATGGTCTTAATTATACTGTGACCATTGCTTCTAAGTAAAACTACTTTTTGTCACAGAGTGTTATACAATGATTCCAGGATTTTATTTTTTTTATTTAATAATAATGCTTCACTATAAATAAAAGGAGTCATTTATAGTTGTTTCTTTCTTATTTCTTCTTTACACTTATTTTTAACCTTCTTTTTATAGGTCTTCTTTGGTAAACATTACATTACTTAAAGCATGTTATAAAAAGCAACAAATAAACGAGAAAAAAAAAAACAAACACCACAGGAGGAGGTTCATCAACAGCATTCTGTGTTGTTAATGGATCACCTAAATCAGAACTGTTTGCTCACATCACATCCTCTTTAAATCTTTTTTAAACCTTAATTTTAATTCTGTTTTTAATTTATTATTTGCACTTCATGTTATTACACTGTGGACCCTGAGCTTCGCAATTTCGTCTACCTGTATACTTGTATATGGTTGAGATGACAATAAAGTTCACTTTGACTTTAAACAAATGTAAGATGTTGGCAGATGGTTTTGGCATCAAGCATACATTTTTTATATTATAATGCTGATATTAACCACCAATCAAGCTGTACCAGAAGTGTCATTTTAAGGTTAAAGACACAGTTAAATATAATAGCTGCTGGAGTTCTTTCATAGCAGTAATCAAATTCAGTTTCTATCCTTCTTGAGCTCACCATTAAGGGATTTTTACCCATGTTTCTTCAGTGCTGCTTTAGACAAGAGACACCTTGGTGCCCTTCTGCAATAACAGAAGTAAAACATAACATAGTAAAAATCATGTTCTCAAACCTGCTTAATCTAATTCACAATCATGGGGTCCACAGCCCACCCTAGCAACACTGGGTGTAAGGAAGAAAACAATCCTGGGTAAGGCAGCAGTCTATTGCTGGCTTTACTCACACACACAAATCCCACTGATACAGAGCCAACCCACCTTAATCAAAGGATAAGAGTCTGTTTGTCTTTCCAGATGCTAGGTCTCTGTCATTCCAAAAGATGGCGTATCAAAACACTTCTAGTTATAAAAATGCATTACATTGGTCATTCCAACAAATGCCATATCACAAACCTTAACACTGCTTTTTTACAAATCCCATATCAAATGGCAAATAACAGAGACACATGCATGGCGTGGTGCACTGCAAGCATTAATACTGAGGTCTTCACAGAATACTTTGGTTTGAACCCATCTTAGATGAGCATCACAGATAGTTTGGAATGAACAACTCTTTCTGCATCTTTAAAGGATGAGCACTAACATGAAGAGCAAAGCAGATTTTCTTGTTTTAAATTCAGTGAATTCTTTGGCACTCTTAAGTTAGACTTCTTCATATAATCCTCCAGTTATTCCATTTTGGCTTCATTTTTGTTGATGGACGTACCACACATTTATTTGCACTTTTATTGTTCTCTTAATTCACCAATTACCGAAATCTTCTTCCTGCTAAACCAATGAATTTGTTTGTTGAATTGTTGCAGCATTCTGCACCGATTGTTAATCATTCATTAAATGTGAAATGACTGTCAGCATTTATCAATTTGTGTCCATATTGACTGTACCATCCTTATGGATTTGCTTCTTCATTTTTTAGTTACTGAAAATGTTACAAGAGAAGCAGCACCAAAAGGATATCTAAAGTGCTTGCTAGAGAACTTCTTAAGACTCTTAACAACATTAGTATATTGGGTGTTATGTAAGATACTGAAAGAGGAACAAGTGTGACAAGCCTAGCTTAAAGAAATGTAACAGTCTCTGAGTCAATTAATTCCCTAATATTTGTATTTTGCATTTTTATATTTTTGAGTGTATCACTTTATCAATGGAGACATACAGTAAAATAAGTATAAGTATTTAAAATGTACTGTACAACTCTCAGTACTTCTGCACAAGACAAGTAGCACAAGGACCTTTTCTAAGATTCTCCTATTGCATATCTCTAAAACTCACTGTTTATTCAATCATATAATCACATCCCTAAAAAATATATTAAAAAGAAATAAACCATATTTTATAAAATCCTATCATTAAGTTAAACCTATCACCTTCTACTTTAAGATTAACTCATTAACCAGCAGTCCAGAGATTGTGTGTGCTAAGGAAACAGCGTGTGTCCTGCTGGCTCACCAGACTGATGGTAATTAAACACTACATGTGAGTAGCAGTACTATACATACAAAACTAGCTATTAATCCTACAGATTTATTATGTTCAACATGCTTTTAATTATTTCAGCTATCAATTCTTGACATTGTATTTTAATATAAAGTTTAATTCTTGCTTAATTTAGTACTTGAAGTAGAATGAAATGTCTTGTGCTTGACATAATCAAAATACTGATTTCTTATGAATAGATTACAGTATTCGTACGTTATTTTTTTTTTACCATTTTCTTGTTTGTGTGTGCGTGTTTGTTTTTATTCCATTATATATATAAATATACATATAAAAAGACAGTATATATCGTTTAGGTAGCTCATGTCTCCTCCAGCAGTATCAATAGACACCATCCCTGGAGAGGACACTTCACTGTCAAAGGGCAAACTCACAAAAGCAAGACAATGGAGCAGCCACAACACTGAAAGCCATCACTTGTTTTATAAATAATATCTTGGCTCAGATAAGCTCTCAGGCCATCTATGACCATTGATCCAGCTCATCATCATCTACTTGTAATCAGATTTCAGACATGATAAACAAATAAAACCAATAGATGTCTTACCTAACATCTTATCTATAATGTATTAAAGACTTTTCACATATAAATTAACTCACAGGCAGAAAATCCTGCAAGGAAAATAATCACAGTTCAAAAATACAAACTCCTTCAAAAACTTGCCTGAAGGAATCCATCCGTTGGTCTGCTTAATGTCATCCCATCACATTGAGCAGATCTTATTGGTTGGTATGGCAGGATCAATCATCAATATATTTATTCGCTTATTTAGTTTTTATAATGTGGTGCTGAAGGAGAGATTTAGGATTCTGAAACATCTTAGCCCTTGAATTTTAGCCAAATTGTTGCAAAGATATAAAAGAAGATGACATCAGGCTGTTCTTGAGACGGATTCCTACAGGCAGACTTTTTGTTCAGTCCATGTTTAAGCCGAGCATTTGGGTTCAGTTTCATTTTCACAGTCTTATAGGGAAGAAAAGACTCATTATGAGCATGTAACGTGCCAGGAATTGTGACATTAATATATCAATCACCCCTTGACCAGTTTCCCCAATGCCAGCTGAGAAGTCCATTTACAATGAATTTAAAATTTACAAGCTGATGTACTCAAGAAGGACGAAGATTCAGCTGATATCGCTCAACACATTCTGCAGCAATTTTTGCAAGCTGCCGTGGACACTTGGTTTTTTCCTGTCCACTTATACCAAGGTTAATTTGTATGTGAAGTATAAATAATGAGGAAAAAAAGCTATGCAAGCAAAAAAAAAAAAAAAAAAATGTAATGTTCATAATGAAAAACTCATGGCATGCAAGACTTTGAAGAATGTTTTATCCTTCATGTCCTACAAAGATAGAAGGAACAAGCAGACCATGAATGAACAAGGAAAAGCACCAGAAGATAAAAGAGAAAATGCCAAAATCCAAGACAAGTTCAGGTTAAAAAACAAAGGCAGATGATTGCTTCACCTAAAGTCAATACGTAAAGCAAAATGTATGTTCCAAATATCCATAAACTTTGGACGCTGACTTTAGCACGCTGCCATCTTATATAACCTCCGAGTCTTTGATGTCAAACACTGTGACGGGGTATCAACTATGAGTCACCCAGAGCTAAATTAGATGAAAGTACCATAAAACTTAGTATTCCTAATCTTACAGTGGATACTGCTGATAACTTAATATCTGGTTCTACAACTTAAAAAAGTTTAAGTGACTTGAATTAAGTGAAGAGTTTTTCTTATTCGGTGCAATCGTCTGACACATTTCTGATTATAAGGATAAGGTATCAACTTCAACTTTAAACAAATAGAAAAGCAATAATGAATATTGTTTCACTGTTATTACATTTCTAAGCTGTCACTCGTCTAAATAATGAAAAACACCTGATGAGACAAAGAAAGTGCCAAATAGCATCTGTGATGGATATTTTACATAAAACGTCCCCCAAGCATTTCACATTTATTTTTATTGCCCTGCTTGACATATTGTCTTTGGTTGAGGCTTGTAATTTGTGGTAGGAGACTGACATAACTTCAGTGTTTCTTCCTACGTGTTTGTCATGCTACGGTCTGTACAGGCATCTACAGGGTGCTTTAGGCGGGATGGGGGGGGGGGGGGGGGGGGGGTGTGGTGCATTGATTGTTAATTATCGAACTATCGATTTTCATTGCTATGTTTTTCTTGCTTAACTTGAAGGAAAATTTGATTGCATAAAAGAAGGTTAGTTTAATATCAACATTTTTTTTTATTTCTAAATGTTACTTTACCTTTGTATTGTGTGTTTTTTTTTTTTTGGGAAATGATCATTTTCAACAAGTTGTTCTTCTTAGCAGACACAATCAGATTTACAATCGCATTGTCTTACAAAATATTCAGTCTATATTCTCATCAATTCAAACATATTCACAAAGACCAGCAGTAACAGACAGCTCAAAACAAGCGGGTCCACTGGAATATTTAGGTCAATTCAAAATTTCCTATTAACTCAACGTGCACATCTTTAGAAAGTGGGAGTAAATCCTGACTGCCTGAAGGAAAAGAAACACACAGACAAAGAAAGTACATGAGAATCCACATGGGCATTGCTTGGGCTGGGATTCAAATTAAAGACTCTGGAACTCTGAGAAAGCACTGCTCACCACTTTAAATAACACAATAAAGTTAAACAAAACACTATTCAAATTTACAGGAAACTTAAGAAGATTTTTTTTCTCCATAACATGTGTGAAAGGTAGCCAGAACACCATCCAGGCGGATACCGGCAAGTTCTTAAAACACACATGTTTATTAAAGACACAGTCCTCAAACACAATGTCCCCACACACACACACAGTTCTCCAGCACCAAGCACCCTTTTTATCAGTCCTTTCACTGGTCCTTTCTGGGCCGCCTTTCCTCCTCACTCCCGAGCGTTGGCTTCTTCCACCTGACTCCGGCTCCTCGACTGTAGGAAGGCGGTCCCCTTTTATACCCTCCTGGATGTGATCCAGGTGCCTCCGATGAACTTCCGGTGGCACTTCATGGTGTGGCAGAAGTGCCGCACGAGCACCCGGAAGCCGTCTGGGTAACCCTAGAATTCTCGCCAGCACTTCCTGCTGTGGAGGAAGTGCTGGTTTCCCAGGCTCTAGGATTCTCCGGGTGCCCCCTGGCCGTGACCACGGGCTCCTATAGGGTTGAGCTTCCAAGCTCAGTTCCTGTGGCCCCCATACTAACCAGGGCAGCTGCCCTCTCATGGTCCGGGGGAGATATAGTCCCTCTCCCGGTCCTTCCAGGCGTCCCGGCTGGGTATGACGCCCAGCTTCCTGCCACACATGATAAACGAGTATCGTTCTTACCAAAATGGTTCAAAGAGCACATCAGCCACATTCTTATTTTTTCTGCAAACCAACCTGGTGCATTTTAATCAATACTTCAAGCGATTGTATGCAATCCTGCTCATTCCCGTAACCTATCCCACAACTCAACCTCACATGAGTAAATCCAGCATTACCAGACACTCACGGTACATGGCACAGCTTGCTGGTACACGAGTGTACACTCAAACCTTTTAAAGAATTAACTATAGTGAAGGGAAACTCATCCAAATTTTATTGCAACAATTACAGAATTTTATGCATTATTTATAAGGCTGGAAAATTTTTAAGATTGTGTTAGGGACACCTAACATTTTGGTTAATGTCAAAAATTAATTGTAAGAGTGTACTGTAAAAGTCTAATAGAGGAACTGAAATTGAGACCAGGCAAATTTTGTTAACTGGACAAACACTTTCAGATGGAAACTAAAGTAAATTTTCACTTTACTTTACCACTCAAACTATAGCAATCAAAAAGAAGTTTAAACTTACTTCTGTAAACCCATAGTGGCAATAGATTCATCTTCTCTTAATACGAGCTCATGGTGTATTTAGTTTATGCAGTATTGCAATCAGTAGACAGAATGCAGTTTTACTTCTGAAGATAAGGAATTTCAACTGTGTCTGTGCTCTGTGCCCAGTAAGTGAACATGTATACAAAATAGACAGGCTTTTTTTTTTTAAGAGTACATGTGAAACTGTTACTGCGGCCCTTGGCATGACAGTACATGTTGCCACCTTGAAAATACCATCAGCACTTTATTGCTCCCATATTCACTAACTTATTTTCATTGGTGGTGCCACACAGCAAAAATGAGTAATTAAAAGTGCCATCGAGTGCAAGCACCAAGCAAGAGAAACTCTTCAAATATTTCATAAATTATATTATGTTTTTCTTTATAGTGTAAATGAAAATAATGTTGTCATCTTTGAGTTGTTTTGCAGATACCTGAAGAAGGAATATAAAGAAAAAAACAAGATTTTCAGCAACCACCACAGCGGCACTGGCTAAAGCAGGAACAAGTTTAGGTTTGGTTTAAATTTTAAACATAGACACACCACCGATTTGTACTTTGGGATACATATTTTCTTTCTGTTTTTGGGATGTTGAAAAAATACACTATTTATAAAAAATATATGACAAACACAAGTAAGTAAATGCAAAGATAATGTCAATTACTGTTTGAAACAGGAAACAAAATGCATTTAGATTATAGTAATAGCATAGCAAAAGACAGAAGCCAAAAATATTGGCTAATACACTTATATTTCTCTTACCTAATGTGTCTTTAAGATTTTTTACAAGGGATCCTTTCTTCAGGCTGTTCTTTCTTTCCACATAGTTAGATGGCACATATCCGGTCTTGTTAGAGGCATTTCTTACCCTCCACCATGTCTTTGAGTCGTCAAGGAGCCAGAGTCGTTCATTTTTCTTTATGTCAAGTTCTTGGTCCTGTTGTGCAGTATAATCCCACTTGGCTATAACAATAACCTCTTCTGTCATTTTTCATGGAGTCCTTCTACAAAAGAAAAAAACATGGCTGAGCTTACTAAAACAGCAGGAAATAATATATTGCAAATGTTTAAACTGTGCTTTCTATAGGTGTTAATTATAGAAGCTGAGCTGTAACCGTCTCAATGATAAATTATCATTAAACTGACCCTTAATTCAACACGCTAATGGAGAATCTTGCATCAGACCTTGTGGGACACAAAGATATCTTGCTTTCTCACTACTTTTAGAACGAGGATGAACCTTTAAATTCGGCTAATAGCAATCTTATAAAAAAAAAAAAAAAAAGACATCTGTCGTAATAGGTGATTTATAATGTCTCAGAATTCAACTCACTGAGTGAAGTGATGCTAACTGGTTCACTTGTTTCATAGTAAACAATTTAAATAATTAAAAAAAAACATACTGATAAGTTTCAAAAGAATAAAACAAGAGTTCTAAATTCTACAGTACATAGTGATGCTGGGTAGGCTCAGTCTACATTTAAATAAGTGTGTGTGTGTGTGTGTGTGTGTGTGCGTGTGTGTGGAACTGTCTCAGATTTGATTTGTCCAATTCAGAATAGCAACTAATGCCAGATGACACCAGTCCATCAGAGGAACCAGTCAAGAATACGCTCACAATGAGCCAGTTTACATTTGCCAAGTTACTTAGACATGCACATGGAATGGGTATACCAGCAGAGACTTCAAACAGACACAGGAAGAACATGCAAACCACATACAGAAATCATCCATGAGTGGGAGTCAAACCCAGGATGGTGGATATGACCATGATACTATTATTTAATACAATATATGCATACACACACATACACACATTTCCACTAATGTTCAAAAGGCAGCAATCATTCAAAATAGTTTTGTTTAGATAGAAATTGATACCTTTTTTAACTAAGATACCATTAAATTGATTTAAAAATATAGACAAGGCATTACTAGTGTTACAAATGGCTATTCATTTATTATTCACATAACATACAGTATTATTCACATTTCAACAGCAAGTCCTTCGGAGTGCTAATGGTAAACTCCCTTAACTTATCCTAAATCAGTCATATATTAATGCTAATTGTTTATTAAAAAAACCTTTGTAATTGCATTAGCACCACCAAAACCCATTATTCTTTTCAATAAGACAAGTACATTATCTTTCCTTGGGTTGCATGGTACTGGAATTCCTAAAGTTCAGTTTTGGGTTCAAAAATGGCCAAAAGTAAACCGCTTTCCCAAGAAACATGTCAGTCAATTTTTTTTTTGTTGCAGAATGAAGGCTATGCCATGTGACATTGTCATCAAACTAAAGATTTCATACAAAGGTGTCTACTACTGTCTTGAGAGGAAGAAAGGGAAAATCCAGATGGCCAGCTGAATAAGAGGATATGAACCTTGGAATATGTATTATTATTATTATTATTATGTAGTTTAAAAAACAAATGCGTCACAGGTCCTCAGTAGTCTTCTTCACTAAATACATGCCAAATACTAGTATGTAATAAACAGATCTTTCAGTTTGCATCTTATGACTCTAATTACTAACATAAAGTGCATTAAACTAAATCCAATTTGCAACACAGAACTCTTATATACAGTACACCCAGCTTGTATAAACTAAACCTATGCCTGTCCAAAGAGGTGCCAAGTGCACACTGAAGATACCAAGAAAAGGAGGAAAATGAGAAAGACATAGCAACTGCCAATCACATTTATCCCATTCATGATATGAATAGCCTCACAAGCCATTTTAAAAGGAGAATGCATTTCTTAAATAAGGAGTCTTTAGCCTTTAGTTAAGTCCCAAGGCCATTGGAGCACCTCTTACATTGGCATGTACAACATCAAAATGTTCAGGGAATACAGTTAAAACAGGTGCCATTTACAGTAGTATTTTCAAAGGATACTCCACCCAAACATTATATTTTTAATATGTTAATTATCCCATGTGGTTTGTAGTCATGGCTGAAAATAATTTGAATCTCATGCTTTCATGGAGAAAGTAGGTAACATTTCTATGGTGACCAATGCTGAACAACAGAAAACAATATAAAAAACATCCATAAAAAAAAATATCACACATTATTCTCATTGCATAATCTGCATGTCAAGTCACCCAGTTGTATGTTCACTTTGCTAAAATATTGTTAAATAAACGCCTCCAGATAATAAAAGTAGTCCACAAACAGGTAGCCCATTTACATGGGATTGCACTTTTGAATTGAAGACAGGATTCTTGACCAATGAATGAACAGAAGCATTGTTATCTCCGCTCTTCATTAAAACAAAACATTACAAATTTCTTCCCCATCACTATGAAAAACATGAGGTAAGTAACACATAAAAAATATAATTTTTGGGTGGAGAATTCCTTCAAGCCAAGTGCATCTTGTTATTGCACGCTGAGAGATGGAGTGCAGCATTACTTATTACTCTTAGAAGATTGGTGGCTATGTAACTGAAGAATTTAAAGCGAATGAACCAGGTTTTCAGTAAATCACAGTGGTGACATCTTACACTTTGGTTGGACATTTCACTGAATGCATCTGATAATACTACTACTACTCCTTCTGATGCAAGGAATCTTGGTGTCATTTTTGATTCCTCCCTTTCTTATTCCGCCCACATAAACCACATTAAGAAACTTTCTTACTTTCACCTCCGTAACATATCCCGTGTTCGCTCCTTCCTCTCCTTTTCTAATGCTGAGAAACTTGTCCATGTTTTTATCACATCCTGCATCGATTATTGTAACTCGCTGCTGGCAGGTGCCCCTTCTAATCTTACATCACAGCTCCAGTTGATTCAAAACTCCGCTGCAAGAGTCCTTACACGAACCAGCAACAGTGAGCACATCACACCCATCTTGCTTCGCCTTCACTGGCTCCCTGTGTCTTACAGGATTGAATATAAAATTCTATTATTAACCTACAAAGCTTTAAATGGCCTCGTGCCGGACTACATTAGTGACCTTCTAAATCACTATGCTCCTGTTCGCCTACTAAGGTCCTCTGATTCTGGTAATCTTGTTGTGCCTCACACTAACCTGCACTCTATGGGTGTATGGATGACAGGGCCTTTAGCTGTATAGCGCTCACCCTTTGGAATGACCTCCCGAAATTAATCAGATCAGCAGACTCAATTAAATCTTTTAAAAAACAACTTAAAACTCATCTATTTAGGAAGGCTTTTATCTTAACAGTCTGTTCTTTCTTTCAGTTTACCTCTCTGTCCAGGTGCTCGGCATAATTTGTGTGTCTGTTATATCACAAATTAGGTTATTTGTTAGGTATTTCTTTTAGTATTGAATTTAGTATTTTACTCTGGTTTATTGTCCTTTATTCTATTTAATGCTTTGTTATCTGTTTCATTGTTCTATTCAGGGAAACATTTGTATCCAATGTTACATATACTCTGCTGTTTTTTTAAGACTCTGTGAAGCGCCTTGAGCATGGGAAAGGCGCTATATAAATAAAATGTATCATTATTATTATTATTATTATAATTATCATTACTATTAACAAAACTATTTCTAAAATGGAGCAAGTGTTAGTGTGAAGATTGTGGTGTCTAAGAAAAGAATGACGGTTTGTCAGTCAGTCAGTCATTTTCTAACCCGCTACATCTGAGTACTGAGAAAAGCGCTATATAAATATAATGAATTATTATTATTATCCTAACACAAGGTCACGGGGGTCTGCTGGAGCCAATCCCAGCCAACACAGGGCGCAAGGCAGGAACCAATCCCCGGGCAGGACGCCAACCCACCGCAGATGAAGGTTTGTACAATTATTTATTTATTTGTCTTTTTTTACATTTGAACAATTATTATACTTGTTGTGACATAAACGCTCTTTGACAAACTCACTGAGAGACTTGGACCATTTAGGAAAGCTGAAGACTTTTTAAATATCTAGGATCATAAATTATTCCTTCCAATATGCTATCTTTGAAAATACACTTCAAATTTTAACTTTATTAATCTAGAATTGAAAAATATACTTTATTTTATATAAAAAAAATGTATAGCAAAGCTAAGATGAGTACAAGAATATGAATAATACGAAGTGTACAATCATCAAAAACAGTTGTTCAATATTAGGGTGATAATCTTGGTCTCTAGCGGCCTTTTTTCTATTTCGGCAAATCTTTGCTGATTACAGGAAATTTTAAGATTCATGGGATGCATTGTAACCTTCAATGCTCAGTGTTCCGGATCTACTTATGACAGCAACTGCTTGTGAGGAAACATTCCGTTCTGCTGAAGCTCAGCAGGTGCTCAGCAACAGGCCTTTACACTAACATGTGTTACATTGATGAAGGAAGTGCTATTCATCTACCAATGTGGCAGGAGGTCAGCGCTAGCACTTGTCTCTTCTGCCAGCAAAGTGGGTACAGAAGAGAAAAACAAAAATACAAAGATGCTGCTTCTTAGTCAAGCACTATACAAATGAAAGTGAATGTATGCATTCTGAAAATGGATGAATGACTAGATTTTCAGGAGACCGTGTTTTGCTTTACTACATTATTGTTTTCTTCCCATGTATGCACATAGCACGAAACATTCATTCGTTTTACAAATTTTGTCATTTCATCACTAAGCCTGACAGTGACTATTCCAGCAGCACTGGAAACAATGCAGAAAGCAGTTCTGGATGTGACATCAATCATTTCTGGATCCAGATAACAATATGAGGCAGGCATCACTTCGGGACATGGAAGGAGAACCGAGTACCTGACGAAAACAGATATGAACACATTAAGAATTCCACACAATTACTGGGCCAGGAGTTTAAACTTAAACTCCGGAGATGTTATGCTAAAGTGTGCACACATTAACACCATTCATTTTAATCTGTGTCTGCTACAGCTTTGGGTTTATTACATGTTGTAAGTGAATTCAGTGTTTTCGCTGTATATTCTAAGTATAGTCCTTTTTCCATCCAATTAATGTCACAAATGTGTGGTTTATTTTACTCAGGTGCATACTCATATAATGCAAAAAGCAACCACTGAAATAGCCTATAATGTCTATCTGTTTGTTAACATGAAACAACTTGGCTCCCAGTGAACCAATTTTGTTGGAATTTGGCATGTTTATTTTTCAAGGTATTTTTTATTGAGATACCTCGAATTCAGCATGCTGTACATAATTTTAAAATTTAAAAATATCTAATTGAAAAGTACTTTTGAATTTGTGAACTCATCTAAGTTAAAACAACTTAATCATGAGAGCCTTTACTTCAACCGATTTATTTTCTAAATATTTTTCTTTTACTGGTTTGACAGTTGCTCCTGATGGCAAGACAGTGAAGCACTTGATGTCAGGCATGATAAAGCAAATACACTTTGCTGCAGGACATGTGAGAGGCAGGACAGGGTCAAATGTAGGTGGAGTTGGATGACAGAGTACTGCCATCCAAAAATAAAGGTACGACATTAGATTATATTTGTTTATTTATTCAACTTGCTAATTTGTTCAAAATAGTAATAATGATATCCCTCACTGTTCCAGAAACCAGAGGTAGGTCTCATCATTATATACACTAACAGTCTGCCTTGTGCTTTATTCTGTGTGAACCTCAGTCACAGCAGCTAACTTCACCTGCTCCATGAAATTAAAGCCAGTAAGTGACTTCATGTTCATGGCCTTAAAAGTAAAACAAATCAAATAACTTTACTTCTGTAGAAATGTCTGAATGATGGCACAGTTACACAATATGTCCTCAGTATTTCTATTCCACTAAAAACAACATCATGGCTGCCTTAAAGTTCATAATGATTCAATATTTCTCGGACAGTGTAATTCATGGGTAAAGTGCCACAATGATCTGCTATCTATCATGTGCAGATGCAGCCAACAACTTTAGCTTGACACTCCATCGGGTATTTCTTTGAAAATTTTAATTTGTAAGAATTGTAAACTATAATCAGCTAACGGTCCTCCACTTCCAACAACTAACAACAGCACATGAATTTTTTCATCAATTGAGCTGGAGTCTGCTTATGAAAGCAATTTCAGTAAAATAGTATTAAAAACATAAGTTACGTACAATATTAGAACATGTTGTAATGCAATTACAATCTATTGTCATTGTAATTTACGAATATGATTCACTGTTACAATAATATTGCAATTGCCTGGTGGTGTGAGAGATGAAGGAATGGACTTTGCAATCCGAACAATTAATGGTAGCTGGCCCTTAGATGGACCGGTGTCTTCTTCAGTGGCCAGACCCACTACCACCTTCATGTGCTGCTCCGGTCTTCTGTGGCTAAATGCGCTCCTGGCTGCTTGATTCCTTTACCTGCACATTCACACCACCAGGCAACCCACCTGCCATACTTTTTCTAAGGCTCCATGAGCTGAACCAAGGCATCTTAAGATCCAAACTCAAGGTGTGTCTGTGGCCATGCAACCAGGCTGATGGATTTAAGAAGTGGGGAGACACGACTTAAGTGCTTCTTTAAGTGCTCTGCACCCCCCTTTCCACGCACTTAGAAGCTGCTTTTACAGCCAGCTTCTTTGAGTAGTCCTGCCCCACAGTCTCCTGTGAAATGCGTCCCAACTCAGGTCTGGACCCAGGATGCTATACTATGAAATAAGAAAAACTGTAATTACAAACTTTTTGATGATGTAACTAGAAAATTTTAAAATGCTTCAACTTTCAAATCAGCTAACCAAGTCTCCAGAGCACACTTCAATGTTAAGCCATGCATACATCTTCTTACTTATTTTAATACAAAGATTGCCATGCACTGGTGCTATGATGGGTTCTTTTCTTTCTATCTCCTTCTTCCACCATCTCTAAAAGTTTTTATCTATCAAGGCAGTTAAAGCAATGGCCCCCAAAGCTTGTAAATCCCTTAGATCCCGCGTTGGTATTCACTTTTCACATTTATTTGATAACTCCATTTTCTCCTACAATATGCCTGTCTGATGACCAATGATTACTTTGACGGTGCAGTTGCATATAATCTCTGTTGGAAATGTGATTTTTAGGATTTTTTTTTAAGTCGATGCAGGTTAATGCGCGCTGACAGACTGTGGAAAATTAATTCTGTGTAAAGAGCTCAGCTGTGTTGGTGACAGTCATAGAGCACAAGAAACGAGCCACCATACCGAATGTGAAGCTTCCAAAAAGGCACCCTCTGCTTTTTCAAGCAGGTCACCACTTGACAAGCACATTCACAGGCATGTTGATATTAAAATAGCATTCACTCATTAATGCTAGTCTGATGAAAAATGTAGGCCAACTCCTTCATGTTAGACAAACATTTTATACTGGTGGTGGGCATGTGTCTAAAAACAGGATAGTGTGACAGCTAGAGGTTAACAAAAAAGGGGAGCTCTTTGAAATAATTATATCTAATTGAATCTTGTTCATGTCAGCAGTTCATCTGATAAAAGATCATGTTGAGATTTATTCAAAAATATGGTATAAATTGTACTCCTGATTTGTACAATTAAGTCTTAACAACTGTTTGTCCAGCTTTAACATTAACAACATATACTTCTAAGTTAGAGAAGAGTAATTGTGCTTTTACTTGAAATGCTGCTTGCCGGCATTTGCTCGATGCCTTAAAATGTGATTGTTGATAAAGAACAGTTTCTGTTTTAATTAAAACAATTAGCAGCAGCAAAGGACCAATGAAATCACTGTTACAGTCATTAAAATGAAGTGGAAATTATAAAAGTTAGGGTTCAATAATTTAATACGGATTACTGGTATTGACCATTAAATAGCTGTTCTTTGATATGCTAGTTTGGAATCCTGCGTGGCTGCTTGCATTCCCTAGTCTTTATTTTAAAATTTTATACAGAATACATTAAAATAACTGGAATTTCATAAATATATAATGCATTATTAGCTTTAAACATCATGTACAATGCAATTTTCATAGTAAATAACAGTATTAAAATGCTAAACCTTTTTAAATGTCACATTCATTTATTAAGAATTATCAATTCATGTTATCTTAAAACACGACTCCCCAATCCAGTCTCTTGTGACTAATTCTATCATTCCATTAAAAAAAATGAAAACACATAATTTTTGTTTGTTTTTTTTTGGACAGTAAACCAGAGCTTTCTTTAAAGGTCAGAGACAGAGTGATGAGGACAAATAGGATCCGCCAAGCAAAGGCAGGGTTTGCTAAATTATAAAAAGGGCAAAAACAGACCCATAGCATGTAACCAGTCAAGAGTCACCACCAAGAGGAAAAACCTTGAAAAGACACTGCCTACGAGTTTAGCTTTGTGAATTAAGGGTCAGATTACTTCTATGAATGGGAGATTTCGGTTTCTGGTTTTTAAGACATTTTCAAACCTTTCCGAAAACACATTTCCACTTTGTCATTATGGGTTACTGATTGTAGATTGATAGGGAAAATGGTAAATATATCTCTCTATTATAAAAGAAAATCTTGAGACTAGACTTTTTCAAGTCCCGTGAGACAAGACTTGTGCCAAGAGATTTTCTCAAGTCCTGCCCTCCTCTCAACTATTTACAACCATGCCCACAGTCCACTCACCTCTTATTCGTGTGAATGCTTTTATCAGACACAGTTCCTGCGCTTTCAGCTCTTATAAATTTTTACGTTTTCCTCACTTTAAGTTCCCAATAAAAGAAGACTTATTATGTCCAAATCTTATTGATGAATTTCATCCTGAAGGGTTAACGACAGAAGAAATGAGTACACGGGCAATCCTAGCACTGAGAAACGATGAAGTCAAACAAATTAATGCGAAAATTGTCGATCGGTTACACGGTAATGACATGTAAAATTTTAACAGGCAACAAGAAAGGTAATGTAATACATCTTCCGCAGATAACATTAGACACCAAAGGAGATCTTGATATTCCATTCATATTAAAACGTTTACAGCTTCCCGTCACAATAGCTTTTGCTATGGCAATTAACAAATCACAGGGACAAACATTCGAAAAAGTCAGTTTACTTATTAGAGAGAAAGAAACGATATTCACTCACGAGCAGTTATATGTTGCGTTGTCATAATGTAAGTCCAAACACGGAATCAAAATTCAATGCGGTAAGTTTCAAAAGTATTTGCGTATTAATTTCAAAGCCAAAAAGAATGAAATCGTATAACACAACGAATACCTCTAACGGAACATGAAACACAATTTTCTTTCAATTTATTATGTTTTACTATTTTTTACTATGGTTAAATACTCGCTGTAATGTAAAATGGTTAGTTCTATTATGCATATGTAACAATTCCCATGAAAATAACAATCTGTTTAAATTGTACATCTGCTTCCCCATACACGAGCAGCAGATCCACGAAGTGGCTAGCGTGTAGCGCCCACACAGGGGTTGGCGAGCGAAGTGAGCAGGGGGCAGAGCCCCCTATTTGTTTAAAATTAAATCTACAACAAAAAGTATGCAGAAAATGAAGGTGCTTGAATACTTTCTGAGTCTACACACACTTCCCACTCATTGCCAAGCTCCCATCTGTCGAGGATGTGCAAAAATTAAATAAAACCTCAATAAACAAATGCATTCTTAAAATGACTGTAACTATCTCAACTCTGTCCTCATAATCTCTTACCTGCTATTTTCAGTGATATGCTAAAAGCAATTTATTACCTACAAAACATACTTCTTTCTGGACTATGTGAAATTGTCTTTGTGTCTGATGCCACTAGCCTGTTTCCAGCTTGCTGGGGCTCTAGGTGGCACAGTGCTCCAGGCACACTTTTGGTCACTTGTGCACAACATTTGCAACCTGAATGTTTAAGTTCCGCCTTGGGGCTTGAAGGCTAGAGACCTTTTAAGTGACACATTGCTGATTTTTGTGATGTCATTTAAAGGGTGCGTGAGCTTGAACATCTCACTGTTTTGGGGTAGTTGTCATTATTAAAACATTAATCATTTTGATTACTTATCTACAATAAGATTGAGCATTTTACCCACTGAGCAAAAATTTGAAATTGATGAATATTCATTTGAATGTTGTAAACTGGCATTGAGAATTTGATGCTGAGATATCTTTTAATAGTGTCCTTTGGTGATTGTACTGTATGATATAATATGTTGATAGATCTTCATTTTGTGGTATATTTTTATGACATTATTGGGGTGACATTTTATCCTGTTTACTGCCAGTAGCCTAATAACATTGTGAAATGAAATGCAGAATCCCTTTCTCTCATGTGAGCTTTACTGGAGGCTGTCTTCTTTCTCCGCTACTCCATAACACTGCTGCTGCCATTGCTCCAGTCTTTCATGTCTGCTTCCATGTGGCTCTCCCGCTGCTCTTCAGTTCCACATCCACTGCCTACACGTTCACACCACCAGCTCCACCTCATACTGCTAACTTGGAGTTAGAGTCAACACCATCTGCACTCATTTTAGCAAACTCTGTGAGCTGACCCAAGCCAGGATCCTTCCCAAGGCTCACTGGCAGCCATGTACTTTGGCCAATGGATTTTAGCAGAGGAGTGGGTCTCATAAGTACTGATCTTTAAATTGCTGATCTTCATATTCTCTTTCTCCCACTGCCTTTGAACAGATGGCTCTGACACTTCTAACAGCATCTTCACCCCCGGTCTGTCTGACCCCTGCAGAATTCTCATGCCAAAAACACCAGTGGTCAGTTTAAAAGAGGTATAAGAGCCATCAGTACACGGGCAGTAACAGCTGGAACATAACAATGGGAACAAAGCACTGAAGGTTACTCATCCCAGAACTCAAACCTGGGGCTTAAACAAGTATTATTTTAAAATGATAAAAACAGAATTCAGACAGCAAAAATAAAGCATGTGAATGACAAAGAAAAATAAGATGTATATTTTAAAAGTGAATAGTCCATATGAACTCTGGGCTTAATTTCCTCACAGATTTTTCTTATTTTCTAAAGAACAGAGGTCTGACATTAGAATACATCAAAGACGGTCTTTTTTCATTTTTAATTTTTTTGAAAGCGTAAAAGTTGCAGTGCATGAATAACTGCTGATATGGCTGGAACCCAATTAATTTGCATTATTATACTGAAATTTTCCTTTTAAACTCTACCACTAAGTGCTTTACTAAAAAACTCAAAAGTAGAACCAATAAACAAACAATGCATAAAGCAGGAAATGTATTTCCATTTGGTGTGAAGACATTTTAATGTACTTAGACGTAGTAAACAAATACTTTTCCACAAGCATTTTTACTTTCTTAATGCAGTTTGTCTTTTAAGTACATTTATTGAGCCAGGATTTTAGGGACTATTTATACAAATATAAGAGATTAGATCTTAATTAAAAGCTTTTTTACTGCCTGTTTAAATGTATATACAGTAAGCATAATTGTCAGATTTTATAGAAAGAAAAACAATTACAGTACACATCCACAATACAGAAAGATAAGTAGTAGTGATGGTAGGTCAAAACAAGTATTAAAATATTCAGAATGCAGAAAGAGAAAACAGAGCGAGAGTAAGCAGCACTTATAAAGGTCTGGCCACTCAGTCAGAAAATACAGCAATTCACTGACAGTGAAGTCCTCATTGGCATAGTTGAGCACACTAGAGTCAACTTCAGAGGAATTAAATGTACCAATAGCAGTTTTCAAATTAGTCTCAATTGTTTTATTTTGTAATTCTAAAAGCTCCACATGTTGATGTTTTCTAACAAGAGTGTTTTAATGACCGTATTCACTAATCCTTGATGGTGTCTCTGTGGAAGGTGACCTTGTGCAAAGCTGGGTTTTTTTTTTTTTTGTTTAGTTGCCTGCTTCAACTAGCTATAAATATTTCATATTCAAATCTTGATTTCTGATTTGTGTTTCCCTTTGATGTATGTGGTTTTCTTTGCACAACAAAACATAACTGTGACACAGCTTTCAGTATCGACCCATGCCACTTTTACAACTGATGACCTGCAATTTCAGAGTAACCAGAGGTTGTCCACATTCTTAATATTTGTCAATTATCAATTTCCTTAATACATTGTATCTGCTCTTTGCTGTTAACATTTTTTTTTTCTCATTTACAGCTGAAAATGTGTTCAGTGTTGCAGATATATCTGACTGTTAGTAGCAGGTAAATTTAAATGAATAAAGTATAATTAAGATAACAGTATATTAATGATCAACGTTATTTTCATTACCTTACATACACATTCCAAAATTCAGTGTATACTCTTACATTGGGCCCATTTTCCCCATTGCAGTATATTTGGTAAAGGATTCTAATAAATGTAACAATAACTCACCTGAAGCTAAACATGTTCGGGCCCGGCCTGCACTTGGATGGGAGACCAACCAGGAAAAATGCTTGGGATGCTGCTTGGAAGTGGTGTTGGTGAATCCAGCAGGTGGCACCTACCCTGTGGTCTGAAAGTGGATCCCAATACCCCAGTGCAATGATGGGGACACTGTACTGTAAAAATGGTGCCGTCCTTTGGATGAGACATAAAACCGAGGTCCTGACTCTCTGTGGTCATTAAAGATCCCTGGACATCCTTCGTAAAGAATAGGGTGTATCCCAATGTCCAGGCTACTTACACTGTAGGATTTTGGTCCCCTAATCATCCTCTGTCTTTGATTGGCTAACTACTGTATCTTTCACCCCTTCACCACCTAACTGCTAAAAAAAAAAAGGCTGCCATCACATCATCCAGGTAGATGCACATTTGTGGTGGTTGAAGGGCCTCACCATTCACGGTGTAAAGCGCTTCGAGTACCTTGGAAAGCACCTTGAGTGAATGAATGAAAAACTCATTATCAGTTCCAGTAGTTTCCTAAAAAGGACATTCTAAGTTTCACAATTAAAAACAAAAAACTGCATTATGGAGTACCAAATATGCTGCTACTTTTATGTGATCGAATGTAAATGTTGCTGTGAGCTACAAAAAATCAAAAGGCACATATTTATTTGAACTGTGGTTCAGACGGCAATCTGCAAACTGAAGCCGCTTTCTTTGTGTGAAGCGACGACATTAACTTGTTCATTTCATGCAAGTTTGAGTAATTCGTTCAAACAAAAAAGTCTCTTGGCACCTTTTCCGTCCTGAACACCATCTCTTAGTGTTTTACAAGTAAAGATCTATAACAAGGTTGTTCCAGTTATTTTTCTTTTTCCTGATGGATTAAAGACAGGTTAGCCGATTTGCTCAGAGTCACAGAGAGGGTCGGTAGTGTGCACTGAATAAGCAGCCTTGTGGTTTAGATTCCATTTCCTTGACCACTAAACCACACTGCTTAACTTGGCAAATGTTCTTGTCAACATTTCATCACTACCTCCATTTGTAAAATTCAGCATAAAGAAATCTGATACAGAACCATAATGAGGTTCTGGATAAAAGTTAAAACCCGTGATCCTCCTAAAACACAAACAGACCGCATGTCTTATATTCTGAGAAGTTATTGGCACTTGTCCTAAATTCAGCTGGGATAATATGTGTATGTTGAATTGCCTTTTTATTTAATGTGTAATAACAGAGTACAAGAATTCCTTATTAAATATATTAAATTTTAATGCAGACTGCTATTATACGGTATTTTAGCATTTGTGATGGTAGTGTGCAAACTCAAGTGCAAAATACAGGCAGTTAAAAAAAGAACAATATTTACAGTATGCTAATAAATACTCTATGGACCAGTGTCCTCTCCAGCGACTCTTCCTGCCTTGCACCTGATATTTGCTGAGATGGACTCCAGTTTCCCAGTGAGCCTGCCCTGGATAAGCAAGTTAAGGAAATGGGTGAATGTAGTCTCTGGCTACTTTATGAGGCATGTCTATCTAGTATTGGGTAGCAGCCTCTTTTGCATCCAGAACAGGCTGAATTCTCATGGCTTGAATTCTTCAAGATGCTGGAAACATTCCTTGTGGATTCATGTCTGAATAGCATCATGCAGTTCCTGAAGTATTTGGCACCCATTCAAGCTGCAACCTCCTCATACCAAAGGCGGTCTACTAGATTGAGGAGGGGGACTGTGCAGGACACTGGTAAAAATGGAATTAACCAGCACGTTTGTGGAACCAGATTGGAATGACATGTGTTTGTGATATAATGCATGATTGTGATGGAAGCATCCATTTGGAAAAAGATACATTATGGCCATAAAGGGAAGTGCACGGTCAGCAACAATATTTAGTCACACTGTAGCACTCAGATGATGCTCAACCAGTATTATGAAGCCTAATGTGTGCCAAGAAAGCATGTGCCACACACTGCTACCACCAGCCGACACCATATACAGTCATATGAAAAAGCTTGGGAGCCCCTCTCAGCCTGCATAATATTTTAATCTATTTTCAACAAAAAAGATAACAGTGGTATGTCTTTCATTTCTTAGGAACATCTAGGTAATGGGGTGTTTTGCAAACAAAGATTTTTAGTGAAGCAGTATTTAGCTGTATGAAATTAAATCAAATGTGAAAAACTGGCTGTGCAAAAATTTGGGTCCCCTTGTAGTTTTGCTGATTTGAATGCATGGAACTGCTCAATACTGATTACTTGCAACACCAAATTGGTTGGATTAGCTCATTAAGCCTTGAACTTCATAGACAGGTGTATCCAATCATGAGAAAAGGTACTTAAAGTGGTCAATTGCAAGTTGTGCTTCCCTTTGACTCTCCTCTGAAGAGTTCCAGCATAGGATCCTCAAAGCAACTTTCAAAAGATCTGAAAACAAAGATTGTTCAGTATCATGGTTTAAGGGAAGGCTACAAAAAGCTATCTCAGAGGTTTAAACTGTCAGTTTCAACTATAAGGAATGGAATCAGGAAATGGAAGGCCACAGGCACAGTTGCTGTTAAAACCCAGCCGGTCTGGCAGGCCCAGAAAAATACAGGAGCAGCATATGCGCACGATTGTGAGAATGGTTACAGACAACCCACAGATCACCTCCAAAGGCCTGCAAGAACATCTTGCTGCAGATGGTGTATCTGTACATCGTTCTACAATTCAGCGCATTTTGCACAAAGAACATCTGTATGGCAGGGTGATAAGGAAGAAGCCCTTTCTGCAGTCACGCCACAAACAGAATCACTTGTTGTATGCAAATCCTCATTTAGACAAGCCAGATTAATTTTGGAACAAAGTGCTTTGGACTGATGAGGCAAAAATTGAGTTATTTGGTCATAACAAAAAGCGCTTTGCATGGTGGAAGAAGAACAGCGCATTCCAAGAAAAACACCTGCTATCTACTGTCAAATTTGTTGGAGGTTCCATCATGCTGTGGGGCTGTGTGGCTAGTTCAGGGACTGGGGCCCTTGTTAAAGTCGAGGGCCAGATGAATTCAACCCAATATCAACAAATTCTTCAGGATAATGTTCAAGTATCAGTCACAAAGTCGAAGTTACGCAGGGGTTGGATATTCCAACAAGACAATGACCCAAAACACAGTTCAAAAATCTACAAAGGCATTCATGCAGAGGGAGAAGTACAATGTTCTGGAATGGCCGCCACAGTCCCCCGACTTCAATATCATCGAAAATCTATGGGATGATTTGAAGCAGGCTGTCCATGCTCGGCTGCCATCAAATTTAACTGAACTGGAGAGATTTTGTATGGAAGAATGGTCAAAAATACCTCCATCTAGAATCCAGACACTCATCAAAGGCTATAGGAGGCGTCTAGAGGCTGTTATATTTGCAAAAGGAGGCTCAACTAAGTATTGATGTCATATCTCTGTTGGGGTGCCAAATTTATGCACCTGTCTAATTTTGTTATGACGCATATTGCATATTTTCTGTTAATCCAATAAACTTAATGTCACTGCTGAAATACTACTGTTTCCATAAGGCATGTCATATATTAAAAGGAAGTTGCTACTTTGAAAGCTCAGCCAATGATAAACAAAAATCCAAAGAATTAAGAGGGGTTCCCAAACTTTTTCATATGACTGTATATAACAAATACATATATAACATAAGACAGGATGATTTAATTAATTCAAGATTTTTAAACCAAACTTTTGACCATTCCATGCGCTGGTATCAGCAAAAAATCAAGATTTGGAAGACTAGGCAACATTTTTTCCAATCGACAGTGGTCCAGCTTTGTGGTCACATGCCCACTGTATCCTCAACTTCCTATTCTTAGTTGACAGGAGCGTGGAACCCAACCTAGTCTTCTGCTGCTGTGGCCCATTAGCTCCCATATATATTGCAGCAAGCATACCCTATTGTTGTAAACCTGGTATTTCAGTATTTGTGGCCCACTCTCCCCTGACTCCCTCTGATTACATGGTGTTTTTACTCACAAAGCTGCTGCACATTGGATGTTTTTTCTGCTGATTGCACCATGCTCTGTAAACTCTACAGACATTAATGCATAAAAATCCCAGGAGGAGATCACATCTGGCACCAACAATCATTCCACAGTCAGTCACTCGGATCATGCTTCCAGTCCGTTCTAATGTGTGACCAAACAACAACTAAACCTCTCTATATACTGAGCAACAGGCTTATGATTGGCTCTTTGGAGGAGCAAGCAATTTGCATTTATGAGCAAGTGGGCCACAGAGCATACAGTATGTTAATGTATGTTAACAAGTATATTCCCAAAATGTTGCTATAAAAAGAGAATTATTGGATTACTGAAATGTGAGGAGCTACAGTATGTTTATTCACCCATGGCCAGTAAGCACCTCTGAGAAGAGGTAGAGGATAGGCTATGTGGTGGAAAATTAGCTTACATAAGCTCTGCATGTCAATATGCATTACAAAATCAAAAAGCCTACCAAATACAGTACTTCTAACAGGTCTAGTCCTTCTTTTGTTAGTAGCATTACCTTAAAGCAGGCCAACTTGAAAGTACCATCAAACAGAAAAAAAGCAAAAACAGCAGTGTATTCACAGGCTACTACAAGAATAACATATATTTTTAAATTGTGCCACTGTCTGTCTGCTGGTTTGAATCTAGCTATTTTAACTTTGCACCTTAACAAAAACGGCTCTTGTAAGAGAAGATGGCAATTCCGCAAAACAAGTCAGTCTGCAGTTTCTGAGACTTTGACGCCTCTTAGAATGGTGTCACACACCACATGCCATTTTCACTTACACTGACTTTCACTTCATTCATCATATTGTATGTCTGCTATTCTTAATATTTCAGCATAATATATCCATTCAGTCATCAACGATCAGCACATAAAGAAGTCGTGACGCAAGACATAATAACACTTAATAGTATATACTGAGAACAGTATACAATAGAGGGTTAATTTGAATATGTATTGAAGAATACAAGGAGCTCACAGATGAAAAAAGATGCTGTATATGAAAGAGAAGATAAGAGTAACTGGAGTTCTGACAGAAATAGTACAGGCTGTGTTCATTATGCTTTGTTCAGCAAAGCTTATAACTAAGAGTTAAAATACAGACAAGAATTTTTCAGAGAATCATTTGTCAGGGCAAGTCTTGAAGGAACCAGGATGGACTACAAATACTGTTAGAGCCAAATGAAATCTGACTCTGCCCTATTCAAGGTTAAGTTCCTTTTAACATAATTATATATATATATATATATATATATATACATATATATATATATATATATATATATATATATATATATATATATATACATATATATATATATATACACACACACACACACACACACACACTAGGGGGCTTTGCCCCCTGCTCACTTCACTTGTGCCAACGTTTTTCAATTCTTTACGACTTTCTACTTTGTCATCTACTCTTTGTCTTTTATTTCCGGTCCCGGGCGTAGTTAAATCTCTTGGCATAAAGTCTTGTCTCAAGGGACGTGAAAGTATCTCTCTGAAAAAGTCACGTCTTGTCCCAGGCTAAAAACTCTTGTCTCAGGGTTTTTTTTATTATAATAGAGAGATATATGTATGTATGTATATGTATAGGCTGCATGACATTTTAACCTCCTTGGCTTTAACATAAAGAGTGACTCAAGCTCTGAATTCTATGTAATTACGAATGAACCTGAGTCAGACTCAGGGTAACGTGTAGTGATCCACTTTACTGCGTTAAGCCTGAATAACTCTCAAGACAGTATTCTGCTGCCATCTAGTGGATTAAACAATATCATGTTGCCAACAAATCATGACTATTTCTGTTTTGCCACTCTAAGGTAACTAGTGTTGGTCATAAAGTCTTTTTTTATTATTTGAATGTTCTTCTTTTTAAGCCTGCAAATGCTGGGTTCAAGTCCAAGTGCCTATTAATGGCCTTTTCATTTGATAGCCACAACTCGGCTAGCTTTCTGGCACTCTTAGTATTAGCCCCTATTTACATAGTGTCCCAGTTAAGCGTGTGTCCGGTAGAACTTGTATGTGCGTATATCAGAGACTGTGGGTCCTTCCTCCTGACAGCATTGTGATGTTCCTATATACGTGTTGCGAGTGTTTTAGATGTTTGTCCCGCGTATACAGCTGGGCCTGCACTACATGGAATGCTGTGAACCACGTCTGTGTCTCTGTGGTCGGTTTTTGGTTTTGGCATTGAAAAGGACCATCTGCAGTGGTGTTTGTGGGCTTGTACATTATCTTGATCCCAGATCTGGAAAGGATGCATGCTGTACTTTCGGATACACCAAAATGATAAGGGAGGATGTGGTAAGTGAGGTGAGGGACCAAGTTGGTCTCTGATATATGCATATTCATGTTCGACCGGCCCTCTGAACCCCTTCTTATTACCCCCCCCCCCCATTTGCTATATATTGCCTTTGATTCCTGCATGTCTAATCATTTTCCACTGATGATGACTCCTGATAGGAGCTGAAAGCTTAGGAATAAAACTATTTTTAGATACGTGACTCATTTTCTCCCTTTGTGGACCTCTAGCTACTAATATATACAAACACACTTTTTTATATTATATATATATATATATATATATATATATATATATATATAGTGGTAGTGCTGCTGCTTTGCAGTAAGGAGACTGTGGAAGATTGTGGGTTCGCTTCCCGGTTCCTCCCTGTGTGGATAGTGCATTGAGTACTGAGAAAAGCGCTATATAAATGTAATGAATTATATATATATATATATATATATATATATATATATATATATATATATATATATATATATAGTATATATATATATACAGGTAGTCCCCAGGTTATGGACATCCGACCTATGAACGGGGCCGCAGCTGCGATGCATGCGCCTCAGTAAATGCTGCTCTGTCATCTTCGGCCCAGGGACCGTGCAAGCAGTGGCTGGATGGAGGTTGGAGGTGGTTGATTTCGCTGCACGCGCAGTATAGTGTCTGCACATGGCTGCCCCGTTCGTTCTAGGTGGGCGGCTGGTAATGCTGCAAGTGGTGACCCTGCTGTGGCTGAATGGAGGCCATTGTGGCTGAACAGGGAGGCGGGGGGTAGCATTATAGTGTGCCTCGGATGGCTGCGTGTTGAATGGGGGCGGTGGTGTGGCGGACACTGCAGGCAGCATACTGTGACTGTGATGTGGGTTGGTGATGAACCGCCACTCGCTGCCCCCATTCATTCTCAATAGCAAGCCTGCTTGTACTGTTACGCACATAGCAGGAAGTTGTCTCTTGTCAGTACAGGGTGGTCCAGATCTAATTCTGCAGATCCAGATTGTCTGGATGACTTTCATTTACGCGGGGACAATTCCAGTTTGGCGCGAAGACGATTCTTTGTGTCGTCAGTTCGCACACTTCTCTATGGTCCGGGATTTTTCGGGTGATTTTCTATGTAATAAACTGAATAAGTTATAGCGTAATGAAAATTGGATAATTAGATCTGGACCACCCTATACATCAGATGTGTTGACGACTGGTGCCTAATCTGCTGTGATAGCGTGTACAGTGCAGTGCAGAAGAGCTCATCTTAACCTTTTGTCTTCACCCTTCAACAATGTTTCTGAAACACAAATCTGATGCAAGTGCTGGTGATACAGTAAAGAAGAGAAAAAACCATCACCATTGAAAATAAAGTAGAAATAATAAAAAGGTCAGAGAGATGTGAAACTCCATCATTCATTGGCAGAGCACTTGGTTACAGTCGGTCAACAATAACATTTATTAAAGTAATGTACCTGTTCTGACTTACATACAAATTCAACTTAAGTACAAACCTGCAGTCCCTATCTCTTACATAACCCGGGGACTGCCTGTATATATATATATATATATACACAGTATATATATATATATATATATATATATATATACACAGTATATATATATATATATATATATATATATATATATATACACAGTATATATATATATAGTATATATATATATATATATAGTATATAGTATATATATATATATATATAGTATATATATATATATATAGTATATATATATATATATATATATATATATATATATATATATATATATATATAGTATATATATATACAGTGGAACCTCGGTTCACGAACGTCTCGGCACACGTACAACTCGGTTTACGACCAAAAAGTTCGGCAAACTTTTGCCTCGGTTCACGACCAAACACTCGGTATACGAACAAGCCAGGTTCCCTTTCGGTTTGTTGATGTTCATTCTCTCCCTGTGCATTTCCTGTGCAGCGAGCGAGAGAGAGCGCGCCCGCACACGCACACACACACACACACACACACACACACACAGAGAGGCAGCGCAAGAGACAGAGAGCTGTACACACACACACACACACACAGGAACACGCGCGAGAGAGGCGCGCACACACACAGGAGCGCTCCAGGCTCGCAAAAGAGAGACGCACGCACACACACACAGAGCGATTGAGGGACGCATAAGTTAGAGAAGGCTTGTTTTTGTTTTCAGTTCTGTTTCCGGTGATCGGTTCGTAGCCTGCATTGTTGCAGTGTTACTTTTCTTGGTGGTTTATTAAATTACGGATTTTTCAAATGTTCCTTTTTTCCCCTGTGCTTAAAACTCATTAAAAAAAGTGTTTTTAGCGAGAGCGGTTCCTAGCACTATAGCGCGAACTATTGCAGTGTTAGTTTTCTCTGTTGTTAAAGGTTTTCTCAGTGTTATTCAATGTTTTTACATTTAGTTTACCATTACGCTGTGCATTCTATGGTATAATTAACTATATTTGTGCTTAAAAACTGAAAAAATGTATATATTTACATACAGTTTCTACGGTCTGGAACGGATTAATTGTATTTACATACAATCCTATGGGAGAAATTGCTTCGGTTCACGACCAACTCGGTTTACGACCAGAGTTGTGGAACGAATTATGGTCGTGAACCGAGGTTCCACTGTATATATATATATATATATATATATATATATATATATTATATATATATATATATATATATATATATATATATATATATAGTATATATATATATATATATATATATATATATATATATATATATATATAGTATATATATATATATATATAAAATCCCTATGTGCATCCAGGTGTCCATGTGTGGGTGTCTTCTGATGAAGTGCGCATGCGCGGGGCATGGTGCGATGCGCGATATTACTGTCAGAGAAAGTTAGAGGCATTTTACGGAAATACAAACCAGTATTACTGCGAGAGGAAATTAAAGGTACACAATACAGTGACGCATATTACAGCCACATACAAGCCAGTATTACTGTCAGAGGAGATTAAAGGCATATTACCGACACGCACGCCTGTATTACCGGCAGAGAAAATTAAAGGTATATTATGGACGTACAAGCCAGCGGACATACAAGACGGTATCCTTCAATAAGGGCGCGCACAGGCATCCTTCAGTAAGGGCGCGCATAAAAAGGCGAGCCTCAAAAGGGAGACCTCAATTGGGCGCAGCGAATAAAGGCGCGCGTAAATAAAGATCTGCACCTTTGTTGCTCTTCACATATTCCAGAGCCATTTGAACTAAATTATCTACGAATGCCTTTATTCGCCGCTCTCAATTGAGGTCGCCCTTTTGAAGCTCGCCTTTTTGTGTGCGCCCTTATTGAATAGAGCCGTACAAGACAGTATTACTGTCACAGAAAATTAAAGACACACAATACACAACGGCAGCCCACGAAGAACGGTCAGCTCAGCAAGTAAACATCAACAAAAGAAAGGCTGAAAGAAAGAAAAATACGACCAACAAAAAGAATGAGGTCAAAGTCCCTTGCCATTTAATATAGACTGTTCCTACTAATGTTTATGCACTACTGTTCTAGCACCCGTTATTGTAACGGGCTAAATGACTAGTATATATATAAAGCTGTAATGTTGGTTGTGTAGTGCATGTTCAACAAAATCTGTTGTAAAAGAGTTTATTTTTAAATAAATAAACAAGTGAGGGAGATAAGATGCATATAGACCTTACTAGTGACTTCAACCTAATTTGAAACTTATTTAGCCATTACAGCTTCTAATGGTGAACAAAAGCTAAATAATTATTACATTTGTTATATTTTTGTGTCCAATGGTGATTTTTTTTATGTACCATACTGATGTATATCACTACATATGTGTTTCATGTGTTTTATTAGGGGGGAAAATTCTTTTCTTCCAGCCAGTTAACAATGCAGCTACAGTAAATATTTATAATTGTATGGTCTGTGAATTAGAAATAGCCTGTCCAAAACTGAGTTTACTTAGCCTGCCCCTTTTCCTTTTATTAAGGATATAGACATATAAGACTGCCACATATACATGTCAGAATCATGATCAGGATTTTCCAAAACTTAAATAAAAAATATTCAGTCTCTTATGATTTCAAGAGATTAGCCTAAGCACTTAATGGTAGATAGAGGTAAAATGATTACAGCATAATTATATTTTTTGCACAATGATGATATCCTTTGCAACTTTTATGTACCAGACCAACTCATATAGTTATTATGTATCCATTTCACAGGTTTTATTTGAACAAACTGGGGAAAAAAACTGCTTAAATTTCCAGTCAATTTATATGGCAGCTACCAGAAAAAAGTAAATGGGAGTGCTTGAAACCTAATCATAACCATGCATAAGCATAAGGAACAGCATGGCCAAAAAAAGATTTGTTAGCCTGTCTGATTCGAGAATCATCAAGAATGCAGAAATCCAGAAAGTCATTAATATTATTGCAGAATCAAGAACATAAAAAAAATAAAAAAAATGTGGGTAAAACCTTCAACTCCTTTACTAGGCACTGGCTGAGGTCAAAGTCAAAAAGTAATTCCCTTTGAATTAAGTGCCAAGGTCAGTCATTGTAGAAGCAATAGAGATTACAGTATTTAAAATACTAAAGTACTGACATTCTAAGACTAACCTATCACTCAAATATCATAGAACATACTTTAACAGTCTTCCTTTTTTATTTTCAAAGTCACATTAACTCAGGATATATAGTACTATATAGATATTTTTAATAAAGGAAAAAATCAATTTGCAACATACTGTAAGTACCCAAGAGTACTGATCAATGGTAGCTGACTTTAGGAATTCTATTCTTGCAACTACTCACTTGTTTCTTTTTTAACCCCACAACTACATTTTTTGCAGAGTTCTAGACATCAAACATATGAAAATATGACATTGAAATATAAGATTGCTATATTCTCTCTCATTACATCAAATCTGAATCTAAATAGAATTCAACATTTTAAATTTTATTTTCTTTGCTGTCCCTCTAACAAAGCTGTGACATTATCTGGTAAAGCAAACTTAACTCAGAATAAAATGTTTAAAAAAAGGCAAACTGCTCAACAAACGTAAAGGTAAATGTTTCCATACTGATCTGAAGCAACACTTCAACTCATTCAGCAGAATTACCTGCAATAAGTGCAGTGCTTTCAATTTAGCTGATCCAACACTACCTTTACTTTATTAGAAGTAAATGTTACCTGAAGAAAGATTATGGAATAAAATGAGAAAAGAAAATCGTAATATTGGCACATTAATGGATATAAAGCTAGGTGGAGAGTTCAATCTTTGCATAACTTTTGTCTTTTAAGATAAGTTTTATAAAATTTTAATGACATAAAAGTAAATTGAAAATAACTTATTAAAAAAAAAATCTCAAAGACTTAAGACAAGAAGGTTGCTACTTACACTCTTAAGATTCTGGTTTTGACAACAATCGTTACTGTTGGTCATGGCGTTCAATAGGATGCTGGAGTTTCATCTCCGTGGTTAAATGACAGTGGCTGTGCTCTCCTGAAGATCTCCATCCAGATCACTGGTTCTTTTAGTCACAGATCCTGCTCCCTCCTTCACATTCTGCCAAGCATCTCCCTCTAAGATGCTTTGATCTTAACACACAACCTTTTTGTTTTGCCTCTAGTTCTGAGCAGCCAGGCAAACTATCAAAAGAATAAATTTCAGCACTCAGGCACAACCCCTGCAGTAGCATTTGATCTATTTCATTTCAACCATTGGTTTAAATGATAATACAAACCACATTTCGCCTTCTGAGAAACACCAACAAAAAAACAAAGCTGAAAATCTGACATGGGCAAAGTGGGAAAGGCTTTTATTGACTCTGCTTCTCATCCCTCAGACCTGTTTCCCTCTAAATGGAGCATCGATCTTATAGTAACTGCCTAATCACGATGTGAAAGATTGCAGTGTGACAGCTTGAGGCTTATAAATCAAAGCAGGAAAAAGAGAGCAGAAAATAGATCAGCTGGCTCTTGAAATATTTCCTCTTCGGTTCAGTAAGTAAATAAAAATTACAAATTAGGTTTACTCAATAAGCAACACTGCTGCTTTGACAAACAAATACTGAATCACATATGAAATGTTGTAATTAATATAATGTTTCACTTTTTTGTTTCATTTAAGAAAATCAGCCAAAAGTGACACCGATGCCTTGACACTAGAAATTATTTTCCAGTGAATTTCACATCCCTGCAAATGTTAACTAAACACATAAAAGGATAAAAATTAAATGCTGAGGTTTAAAAAAAAATCACAACCACAATTTTACAGCACAAAAAATGAAGAAGGCAAAGTTAGATGTAAGAAAAATATATTAACTCTGGTGGTAATAAACAAGAACTACACAGGGTAAAAGCTAATGATGATCATTTTGACAACCATAATCACTTAAGACTTGTGAAGTGCACGGAGAGGTTCTAGTTAAATAGATGCAAAAACAAGAATAAAAAAGACATATTAACTAGTTGAATTCTTTAGTAAGATGAAAACAAAGAGGGAACATTCTCTTCTAACAATAAACAATCAAAAATAAAGTGAGTGAAGCAGCAAGTATGGAGGGAAGAGATATGAACTATAGGTCTGAGATAATAAAACATCAATTCAGCTGCACTAAAAAGGCTACGGAACAACAACATGAAAATGGAAACGTATAACAAGACTTACTGAAAGGTAACAAAGTAGGCAGCTAAATTCACATTTCAAACTGCCAAAGAAAAAAATACATAGCTTGCCACATTAAGGGAATATGCTGCATTTACATGAATGGATGGATAGATGGATGGATTGAACTTTATTTAGTTAACAAAGGATGGCACAAGTGTTGGGTTATTATTAGACCTGCCAGCTTTATCATTGCAACAGGAAAGAAAAAATAGTGAATTTAACTAAATGGTGGGTGGAGTGGTGGCTCTGAGGCTACGGATCTGCACTGGCAATCAGAAGACTGCTGCATTGAATCTCGTAAATGCCAAAAAGTGACTGTACATCGTTGGGCCCTTGAGCAAGGCCCTTAACCTGCAATTGCTCTGTCCTGGGTATGATGTTAATCTGCATCCAGCCCTGCATGTAGGCCCTCCAACCTGCAGGGAAAAACCTGGGGGTTGATGGCAGAATTGGCACGCCAGCCACCATAAAAAAACTGATACTGTTCCACTCCATCTGAACGGGTGTGGTGCTGAGGTGTCACCCGTTGCATGGCTGCACTCGGGTCCTAATCTGAGATCCTGAGTTGGTTTGTCGTGTGGTGGGTGCGTCAATGCTCCGTATCAGCGCGTGCTCCTATCCTAACCTTTCTCTCTCTCCCTAACTAAATAGTGGCAAACATTAATAAAAAATGATTGACTTACATTTGCCTTTTATTATTAATTTACATCTCCCACATTAAATTTTTCCTACAGATAGGTTAACATGTTGTACATATTGCATACATATACTGTGTGTGTTAGAGACAGAGAGAATAAAGAGAGCATGTCACACAGTGCGTTCAAATAAAGAACACCACAGATGGTACATGAAAAACACAAAGAAAGGATGGAAAAATCTGAAAAACTTGCACAATGAAAAACACAAAGCAGGGATTGGAAAATGAAGTTAAATACAAATTGTCAAAAATACAACATGTAAATAAATGTTTTCTGTCTTTTATTTAGCAAGATTTTGTCCCATTCTAAGTAAGAAGGTGGCTCACACACCTGGACTGCTTCAAAATCTCCACGCAGTGGCTCTGTCTGCGAGTGAGCAATCATCCCTACTTACAACGTCAGACTCAATTAGTTCTGGAACAAGGTGGCCATTTAAAACTCTACCTTGAGGATAATTGTGGCTCCGCTGCCAGAGTTACTTGTTATATCACTGTGTGCCTCATAAAATCTAGACTATCAAGCCAAAGTGCTCTCTGATGGCCCTCGGATGCAAATTATTCCTTAATTTTTATTTATACAAACAAATGCTCATAGGATCTTCCACTCATCACATCCTCTGTTATAAGATGGAGAACACTGCTTACCAGTTATGTGTAGATGTAGCGGCAGCAGATTAAGGCAAGAAGCCTAGACGTGGCCCCAGTCCGTCATAATATATTGACGCTCAGTTTTAGAGACAGAATTTTTTAAGAAATGCTGAACATCTTATGGACCTATAAGGAAAACTGGAGTAGCCGGACAAAAATCCACATGTGCAAACTCAATATGCATGTGTGTATACAAAATATAACTAAAATACACAATGCATAAAGACTGTATACCATAGTAGAAACAGAAAATATATTTATGTTTTCCAACAGCATGAAAAAAGAAATACAGTGCTCTAAGGAACCAACAAAAGAGAACAGCAGTACAACTGACATCAAAAAAATAACTGAGCACACAGCTATGTTAGACGACTGAAGTAAACAAGAATCCCAAATGCATCAACTGAGGCAAAACTATGAAAAAGTCGCATTAGGTAAAAGTTCAAAGTCTGCTATAACTAAGAATGCAACCAGTTTTAAAAAGGTCAAGAGATTGAAACCACCTTTAAAGTGGAGCCAGACTGCTATTAATGCATTTAGTACCATCACGCAACTGTATCGAAGGAAAGCACATATATGCATTTATATACCTAAAGAAAACAAACCTCCTAATTACAGCACAAGTCCATTTATTAGCTACAATTTTGCCCATTGAGCAGTAAAAGAGCAAGACAACCAAAGCAAGCAATTGTGTTATGAAACCACGGCCACTTGGACACTGAAATGTCAACATGGACATTCACAGATACAGTGGAACCTCGGTTCACAAATGTCTCTGAACACGTACAAATCGGGTTACAACCAAAAAGCTTACCAAACTTTTGCATCTGTTCATGACCACACACTCAGTATACGAACAAGCCAGTTTCCCTTTCGGTTTGTGCGCACCGATGATTTCCGCACATGTTCAGTCTCTCCCTGTGCAGCGAGAGAGAGAGAGAGAGAGAGAGAGAAAGCTGGCCGCATAAGGCCGAGAAGGCAGTTAAAGAATGCACTGGGCTTGTTTTTAAACAGACAGATTCCAGCATTGTTTTAACCCTGTTGTATTTAATGAATACTTTTTTGTACTGGATTTTAACCTCCACTTCACTTCTGTTTACAGCGATTGTTTCGTAGCGTGCATTGTTGCAATGTTACTTTTCTTGGCTGTTTACTAAATTACAGATTTTTCAAATGTTCATTTTTTTCCCTGTGCTTAAAACTCATTAAAAAAAAGTGTTTTTAGCGAGCGGTTCGTAGCGCTATATCGTAAACTCTTGCAATGTTAGTTTTCTCTGTTGTTCAAGGTTTTCTCAGTGTTATTCAATGTTTTTACATTTAGTTTACTATTACAATGTGCATTCTATGGTTTAATTAACTATATTTGTGCTTAAAAATATTTTAAAAAATATATTTACATACAGTTCGTACGGTCTGGAATGGATTAATTGTATTTACATACAATCCTATGGGGGAAATTACTTCGGTTCACGACCAAATCAGGTTACGACCAGAGTTTTGGAACGAATTACGGTCGTGACCGGAGGTTCCACTGTATACAAAAATCTAGAGACCTGTATATTCTAATAATATTCTTGTTTGTGTGATGCAATTCCAACTTAATTTTCAACAGTAGAGTTTGAACTCACAAACTTGGCCTTTTGCTCAAACTGTTTCACTGAGGATGCCATGCGGTACCATCTACTCTTTATTGGTCCTGTCCCATCTGGATAAAATAGATAGTTATGCTAGAATGCTTTTCATTGACTTCAGTTCAGCTTTCACCATTACTCTGCAGACTATCCATTCACTTAGCTATTATTTATTTTATTTATAGTATAGTTTAGTTATTTACCTGTCTTGCATGTGTCCTGTGTTTCTGTATATGTTGCACTAATGTCCTGGGGAAAATTATTTTGTGCCACTGTATGCTGAAATACTGTGTACAGAGGGTAAGACAATAAAGCCACTGGACTTGTGAAATTGCTCTGAAACAGCAGGTAAAATATGGAAATGATATGTCAGAGTGGAACGGAGTTCCCAATATTTGTTATTTTTTTTAAATTCCTGTATATTTGGCTTTTCAGTGTTATCTCTTGGTCATAACTACTCCAAAAACATCCTCATGCTGGCTTATGTCTATTCGTGACCAGAATGTAGATTTAATCTATTATATAATCTAGGCTTAAGTCATTTCTGTCGTGCATGTGAACTTATTGTGTATTTAAACAATACTTGCATTACTTGGTTCACACGTTTATCCAGTTTGTGTACAATATTTTCTAGAACCCCACAAAAACTGCCTTCTTTGTCACCAAGCCACACTGAGGCTAAGCTCTCACTTTCATTCTTGTTCACACTCTCTCTGGTTACTGAAGATGAGCAAATATGTCATGATGTGGATAGGCTCCACACTCCCAATTCTGTTTTGGGAGCCTCTTGAACCCGACATCATTGATAACGTAACAGGTTGAGCCAGGCAGATGAGGACACTCACACACAAAGCAAAGGGGTAGGTGCAAAACTGCTTCAGTAGTTAAAAAAATAGTGTCCAAAACAAAGTGCAGTGTAAAAATTCAATAAATAAATAATCCATAAAAAGAAGGTTATGGAGATTAAAAACAATCCAATAAATATTCCTTAAAAATGATGTTAAAAACACACAGGCAGGAAAGTGTCCTCTGAAATTTACAACTGATGTCTTATCGACTTGCCGTTTTTGGACCTTGCAGCCCAAGGAGAAGTCCAACATTAAGCGCAGACAACCTTTTATATTGATCCGTGTCCCTGCCACCAATCCCACAATTGTCCACAGGGATCCACCAAGCTCTCCGCCACTCGCACCTCTAACTAATCATTGCTTCCTCCTGGCAGGAGCACAATGACCGCTCCTGCTACCTGGTTTCTCAACAGGAGCGATCCTTCAGCCACCTCCTAGGCGGTGACCACATGCTTTCATTGCAGTCTGCCTGCTTCTCTAACTCCTGCCTTTCTCACTTCTTCCTTTAACCTCTTTTCCTTTCCTTCCTCTCGTTTTGATCCCCCTTTCTGTCCTATGCAGGCTCCTTTATCCATTGTTTCTTAACTGGGTATGGGTGCGAGGAGCCGCTCCCTCCACAGCATCATTGAGTGTCTGATTGAATTAACCGCAGAGTGAAACACACTCGCGCACCCGCACCCGATTGGAGCCTGCACCTTCTCAGGGAGAGTTTATTTTAAAATCGGACACTAATTGCTGAGCCACAGACCTGCTATTCCACAACATAGACAACCTATTTAGGCAGGCGGCACAAAATGAGGCAAGAGACAAGAGTTTTCTGTTAAGATAAGTTGTTTATTATTTCTTGCACATTTCATTCATTTGTTTTCCCTTTGTCTTTCCTGCCCACTGAGTAGGCCTAAATCTAGTTACTAATAGTAAATGAAAAAAACTCAAGAATGTACATTTTTGGGGTAGCAGGCCACTTAGAGAACCACATGTCCATGAAAATATTAGTCTGGAAAACTCTCATACTACAGATCAAATCTGTTATGCTTGACAGTTGCAATACCAAGCAGAGGCAGCTAAGCAAAAGGCATTCTAAAAGCACTGCATAGTTTACATTGCCACAAACTTCCCACTCATAAAGGAATGACAGACAATCTCGAGGTTGTGTACTTTGTGGTCTGTCCCCCGTAAGTGGGGATGGCCAGGGTGATATAATGAGAGCTGTGTGAGAGAACTGGGCGGTCTACCTTGTATATATGGACGTGTACACAGACTCTGGACAAGTAGGCCTACATTTCTGCTGAACTTTTTTTGGTAAAGCTTTACTGTTTGCTTAAAAAACAATTAAAATTGCAGAACTTAAAAGGATAAATATTAGCCTCGATCAGAAACTGACCAATGTCGTTCCAGGAGGGTTATAGTAGCTATTGGTTCTGCTCAGAGCAAACTCATTATCTGAAGAGAATGTTGCATAACATCTGAAATCATGTTTACTTTCCCCATATTTCACATATGGAGGAAGCATTGTTTATGGAAAAAAATTAACTTAGTAAAGATGTGAATCGATGCATTTGTGGTAAAAAATACTGTGGACACTGTAACCCAAGAATAAATAGACCAAGTCTTATGAAACTGTGCGGAAAATATTCCCACTTTAGTCTTAAAAGGTGATTAGGTTTAGTATGAAGTTTAGCCATTCAGATTCAAGCCTTCACGGTTGAAACTTTTTTACAGCCAATGCCAACATCAATCAAACTACTACTTGGAGACTCAGAATATCTGACTTATGCATTTACATTATGAAAAACATTTGTGAATTTTAAGTTCAATTCAAACTTGAACATTTTCAAACACAGTACAGTGGAACCTCAGTTTGAGAGTAACTTGGTTTATGAGTGTTTTGCAAGACGAGCTAAAATTTTTAATAAATTTTGACTTGATAAACGAGCGAGGTCTTGCAATACGAGTAGTATGTATACGCTTTGTCTGCTGAGCGTCATGTGATCACAACTAAGCTGATGGTTCTCTCTCTCGCTGCGGGATTATGGGCAATCGTCTCCTATTCCCCGTCTGAGTTGGCGTGCCTCACTCATATAGTCAACATCCGTACGAGCATATACTGTTTACTACAGCATTGTGACTCTGTGTGTGTGTGTGTGTGTGTGTGCTGTGACGTGCGAGTCCCCGTCTTGCACCCCAAAACACGAAGCTGAGTCTCAGTACTTTAACAACACCAGCTTTATTCAGCTTGAAACAGCAACAGTGCGGTTATTTATTGTAGCGGGATCTGCCACTCTCCTATACACAGACACAGCAGTCAGGCAGGGTCGTGGCCAAGTAATACTGTGCTCTGCGCATTTATAATGTTCCTTGTATCGCTCATTGACGGCAGGCGCTTATAGCATGTCCGCGATCTTTTCGGATTTGCTTTTACGGCGAACTTCTATAGCGCTGGGAGACGCTCTTCCGCGTGTCGTCCTGTTGGGTGGAATCCCACAAGAGTTTAGAAACTCACTCACACCAGCCATGATTCTTTTCAAAGGTAAAGTGCAGGTTAATTTGTTTTATGTATTTTTACTTTATATTTTGTATTACAGTGATCCCTCGCTATATCGCGCTCCGCCTTTCGCGGCTTCACTCTATCGCGGATTTTATATGTAAGCATATTTAAATATATATCGCAGATTTTTTGCTGGTTCGCAGATTTCTGAGGACAATGGGTCTTTTAATTTCTGGTACATGCTTCCTCAGTTGGTTTGCCCAGTTGATTTCATACAAGGGACACTATTGGCAGATGGCTGAGAAGCTACCCAACTTACTTTTCTTTCTCTCTCGCTTACGCTGACTATCTGTGATCCTGACGTAGGGGGTGTGAGCAGGGGGGCTGTTCGCACACCTAGACGATACGGACACTCGTCTAAAAATGCTGAAAGATTATCTTCACGTTGCTACCTTCTGTGTGCAGCTTTTAAGTATGCTGCACGGTGCTTCGCATACTTAAATGCTCAGAGGACACGTATTGATTTTTGACTTTGTTTTTCTCTCTCTCTCTCTCTCCCTGCTCCTGATGGAGGGGGTGTGAGCTGCCGCCTTCAACAGCTTTGTACCTCAAGCCAAACAGCCCTATTGATTTGTTTGCTTTCCTCTCTGTTTCCTTTGAAGAGGAAGATATGTTTGCATTCTTTTAATTGTGAGACTAAACTGTCATCTCTGTCTTGTCATGGAGCACAGTTTAAACTTTTGAAAAAGAGACAAATGTTTGTTTGCAGTGTTTGAATAACGTTCCTGTCTCTCTACAACCTCCTGTGTTTCTGCGCAAACCTGTGACCCAAGCATGACAATATAAAAATAACCATATAAACATATGGTTTCTACTTTGCGGATTTTCTTATTTCGCGGGTGGCTCTGGAACGCAACCCCCGCGATGGAGGAGGGATTACTGTAATCATTTTTATATGAATAGTTTTGGGTTGTGGAACGAATCATCTGAGTTTCCATTATTTCTTATGGAGAAATTCACTTTGATATACGAGTGCTTTGGACTGCAAGCACGTTTCCGGAACGAATTATGCTTGCAAATCGAGGTTCCACTGTACTAGCTCACAACTACAAAGAACACTGATTATGTTTTTTGTCTTTATTAAATTACCAGGATATCCATTTCTTTGTACTTATTTTATTTTTTTTTTTTGTTTTAAAAAGGTTTTCCTACTTTGACTTTTGAGCCTGACATCTTCAAGTTATAAAGCTTTCAGCTCCTTCCCTTATAATTTATAAGATCTTAAAAGGAGAGAAAAGAGTGAAGAATACAATATTCAAGTCGTCACATGTGAATTAATATATTAATGAATTCTTTGAATTTTGGCCAAAAATGTACATCCACATATTTATGTCTTTATTTACATGAAGAATATTAATTAAAAAACAGAACTTGCCTTTAAAGCAGACACTATCTGGCGAGAAATAAACTACAATGACATTGCATATGGTACATATTTTGTCAAATTCACCCAATATTCTGTATTCATCTTGTAAATATGGAGATAATTATATGCTATGTACGTTGGAAGGTTTCTTGCTTTTCGTATTGAGTCAATGGCCATACAATTGGGCTGACAAATGTGGCTCCTTAAAACCCACACAGTCTGAATTTCATTCTAATCACATTCTGTATAGACAGGCTCAATCTCGCCGACATCCAAGCAGCTTCCTTAATTGGGACTTCTTATTTTCACATATTGAAAGGTGCAGGCATCACTATAATCTTTATATTTTTACTTAATTGCATAACAGTCTGTTCTAATATTATGAATTCTCTCATATAGAAGCTATGCCGTATGAAGAACTCCATGATGCTGCCATTAGCCTCAATTATGCTGAATCTGGATGATTTCCACCAAACAGCCTCTGACTCCCCAAAACATTGTGAAGGAAAAGACACACTTTAAAAATGGACCCATTAATGGAAAGCTATAGAAGGTTAGCCAGTTCATAGATAGAACATTTGGCTGATAATCAAGATATGATGCCATGTGCAGTAAGGTCTAACTGGAAGAGAGACAAATGTCTATTCAGATGCAACAACCAGAGAAAAAGCAAGCTGCCTTTGAGTATTGCCTCTCTGCTTTATAGTAAGTACTGGTGTAAACAGTAATAAAAGAGACTGTAGACAAATTTTAGGAAATGATTCCAATGAGACAAGAATTATGTGAAAAAAATCAATAAATAAATGTTATAAAGAGGGCAAGAATGTGATAAGAGTAGCTGCAATATGAGTGCATGCAATTTGGAATATGGGATGGAGTTTTGGACTACAAGAAGGCAACACAAGAAAAGACTTGGCCAAATGCAACACAACATTAATAACAAGTAAGATACTTTCTACAATACACTGACCTCATTTTACTTTGCATCTAAGCATAGATAGATAGATAGATAGATAGATAGATAGATAGATAGATAGATAGATAGATAGATAGATAGATAGATAGATAGATAGATAGATAGATACTTTATTAATCCCAATGGGAAATTCACAATGTTAATATCCTACAGTATTTGTCTACAGTGGAAAATGGGATTGAGGCAAATAGTGGATGCTTCTGTTTGTCAGAACCTGCTGAATAATATTCCTTTCTAACTGAATATGCTGTAACCAAGAAGCCGAACAGCTGTGAAAACTGCTTGTAACTTAAATTATTCACTGATTAGGCAATAAATTAACGTGAAACAAATTACTCTAGGTAAAATATTCTGCTTACTGGCAAGACCCTGAGGGGAACAAAATTATTTATCAAACATATGCCAAAATGCAAAAAAAATTTATTGTTTTCTGTACAAATGTAAAACAAGTTTTAATAGTAAAATAAACAGTAAACAAAAAGTAAAAGAAACAACACGCATATTTACTCCTGTAAACAATGGAACTAGTTAAGCTGCTTAGTTAGTTTTGTAGATTTTGCACAATATTATTTTAGAATTCCTTCATTTCCTCTAACGCCATGCGACTGATCCACACAGATGTGCAGAGCTCCATTGCTTATTTGCAATTCAAAAACATTTTAATGACTAACTTTAGATGCATGCTCATTCTTTTCAAGTCAAATAGAAAAAACAAAGAAAAACATAAAAGTTGGCAGATGTAAAATAAAAGGTGCTCAAAAGTCCACTAACTAAACAGAAAAAGATCATACCTGTAGATAAATATTTAACGTACATAATTAGAGTACTAAGCCCTCTCTTAGTCTTATGGTAATTCAAATTTGAATGTAACAATGTTTAATTTCACTTGGGGTCGGCAAAGGTTATATAACAATAAACTTTTATTCAAAAAAAAATTCCAATATATCTTTAGCAAACACTCACCAACTGCAAGGCCTTTACTTCAAACTGAAAGCAAACAAATTGCCTTCCCAGATGCCTAAGGTACAAACCTGCCAGCCCACAGACAATCTGTACCGACTACGATTCGTGTGAGGGAAGGAAAATACATTTTATGCCAGCAACTTAAAACCAGCCTTCAAGTGAGCACGGCTTTAAACAGGAATTTATGCTACTACACGGTTTAAGCATCTTATAAAACTAATTTTAAACACCCACTCAATTTAAAAGGTGGCATTTTTTCTTCCTGGAAAGCACAAGCAAGTAGATGCTTGAATATTTTCTGCTATTTGTTACAACGTTTAATTTATTATGCACCACAAGTTCATTCAGAAATTATTTTGAAAAAACACATCATAGGTGTAATGATGCAAAATAAAACCTGGATGTGCATAAAAAAACAAGTTTATAAAGAGTGAAAAGAGTTTCTTGTTATTCATTGAAGAAAAAAAAATCTGAACAAAAGGTGCTTAGTTACAGCTATACAGTTAAGTACAGTTAAGTCTAAAAATGAACAGTTTGTTGATTACCTGTCTGCTAACTGAAGACAAAATATGTGATAGAAACTGAATAATTTATTTGTTTTTATTTAAAAAAAAATGCAACTACTAATAGCTAATGTAAAATACATATGATAAGTAGTGATGGGCTTGAAGTGAATCATACAACCAAGTAATGAGATTCAAAGTTGTTTCTAGCAATAAGTTCAACTATTATATACACAACTAGCCAACCCGCGGCGTACCATACGCCGCATAATCAGGCCACTTTTTTTAATGATTTTTAAGCACAGGGAAAAAATTAACATTTGAAAAATCCGGAGGAGAGGGGAAGGACGCCCATTACGCCCCATCCGTCATGCTAGTCTGCTGATTTCTCGTTCAGTAACCTGTGAGTAGTGATGGGCGGGGTGAAGCCTCATGAAGCATCAACACGTTTGAAGCAATTGTGTCGGAAATCGTATCGAAGCTTCGAAGCATTTGACACTCACCTCTCTCGTGACACCTCCTGGCCATTTTCATTAACGTTACAGAAACTTATGATACACTTCAATGACGTCTGTTAAAAGTCGTATTGCTTTTATTTTTTCGTAGCTACAGACTGACAACGAAGAGAAGGGTTCGTCAGCAGCTTGTAGTGTGTGATGTCTAAAAAATATAAATATAACTAACGCCGACAGGCAGAATGCACTATACGATAGCAAGAGTTAAACAAAATTAGACGCCTCACCTCATGCATTCCCGGCTCTTTCAATTAGTATTTACTTTTGCCCTGTATTATTATAATCACTCCTGTTATTAGTATTATAATTAACCCTGATCTTTTCTTGAGATCACATTTAATAGCCTTAAATGTTTTCTTTGGTCTGTCTTAATTAAAATGGAGTAGACAGAAAATAAAAGTTTATCCCTGTACCTTGCCATGATATAGGTAAGCACATTTGAGAAAGAAAATGTGAAATCCTTAAATCACAGATGTCATTATTCGATCAAGTATTAAAATCTGCAGTGCTTCGAAAGCTTGACATAGAGTCGAAACCTGAGTATCGAGCGGCCCATCACTACCTGTGAGTCACATAGAGTTTTCATTGTTGTTTGCGGTTCTGGCCGCTTTTCGCGTACTGAGTTGTTCCAGAGTCACAGTTGAGAAACAGTTTTTTAATGTCTTTTAAGCACAGGGGAAAAAATAAACATGTGGCCCGGTGCATTCTTTAACTGCCTTGTGGCACTGTAGTAGTACGGCTGCTTTGCAGTAAGGAGACAGTGGAAGATTGTGGGTTCACTTCCCGGTTCCTCCCTGTGTGGATAGCAAATTATCCGCGACAAACAAACTGTTTTACACGCTGCAAACCAATCTGCGCCGCTTTTTCAATGTCTTTTAAGCAGAGGGAAAAAAATGAACATTTGCAAAATCCGTAACGCTGCTTTCAGTAAGTACAATGCACACGCGTTTAATTTGCCAGCCGTCTTTTCTGGTTTGGGCCGCTTTTGCAGTGTTACCTCTTGTGTATATTATATCTTGAAATCCTTCGAGTTGCTAATTAACTAACTAACACCCACCCACTCAGCTTGTGTGAAAAAAATGCGCCCGTTCTTTCATCATTTTGTTGCAGCAAAATACATTGTGTTTCCACTCAGCGCAGAGGCGCGCATTCATCTCGGATTATTACATCCTGCTAGACTAATCTGCTACACGGCTGCGTTTGAAAAACCGACTTATCCCGGATGAGTTTCACCGGCATTAATGATTAGGAATCTGGTTGGAACAAAACCCTGCATCCACAGGGGTTCACCAGGACCGAGTTTGGGAAACACTGCTGAACACAGACGAAACCGACTCAGGTGAGGAGTTGGAGCGGGCAAAGTGGTTGCAGCTATTGATTATTCAGTGTTGTTTGCCTGGGTGTCTGATCTGCTCAACAGGATCATAAATAAAAGGAAAACAATGTGAAGGCAATGTCACAGGTGATCCTGTGGTATAGCGGGTCCACAGCTCCCCTTCAAAAGCCCATTTTTAAATAAATAATCATCGCACTCACAGTGTAGCGAGGGGCGTGGAAGTGTGGCTGAAACGGTTTCTGGGTAGACTCGTGCTTCGGGCATTTCTCCCGTGTGCAGTGTGTGAGCGAGTGAGGAGAGAGAGAGAAAACCGGTACGTTAGAGTGAGCGAGAGCAGGCTCGAAGGCAATGTGTTTCTGTGGTATAGCGGGTCCATAGCTCCCCTTCAAAAGGCCATTTTTAATCAGGCGATTGACAGTAGTGGAGTCAGGCACAGAGAAGGTCAGCTGCAGAGAGAGTAGCAGGGCCTGAAGCAGGTGAGACGCTAATGAAAAAGAGGCACAGGGTTTATTGGTTTTTAAAGACTGCTTCCTTCATTGTGTTTTAACTTCAGTTTTAAAGGATTGCGCGGCTCTCTCTTGCGCTGCCTGTGTGTGCCTCTGTCTCTCTCTGGCGTTGCCTCTGTGTGTGTGCGCGGCTCTCTCTCTCGCGCTGCCTGTGCGTGCCTCTGTCTCTCTCTGGCGCTGCCTCTGTGTGAACCAAGGTTCCACTGAGGTTGACTAATGAAAAGTCAACGTGGCTCAGAGCTGCAAGTGGACTGTGGCACAGACAAACAGAAATGACGGTATGTTTTCCGAGGCGTCCCGTCCGAGTTGGTGGGCGTGGTTCTGTGATTTTTTCGTCGTATCCAATGGTCTAAGAGTTGGTGGCCGTGGCTCCTTCCTGCGTGCGCCATTGGCGTCTTACTTGTCGGCGGTTTAGTGAATCCACGCCCCTTCCGGCGTGCTTTCCATGGGTGGCTACTTGTCTCCCGGCTTAGTGAATTATATATATAGATTCTGAGAGAAAGAAAAAAAAAGATTTTTCCTTTACTCTTTTCTGCTAAATACAAGTGTAAGTTACAATTTCACTTATCCATGATAACTTGTTCTAGTCCTAGAATGATGAGAGCTCATGCTGCACAAGTTGATAAACTAAAATAAAATCATCGCTCTGGATGGATTAGCAAAAAGCTGGATGAGTAAAGTTTTCAAACGACTTTTCAAATAATTAGTTTTATTTTTGTATGATTTGTACATTTCTTGTGTAGTGCTTACTTTTTTGCTGGACTAATCCTGGCCTCTGCGGTGGGTTGGCACCCTGCCCAGGATTGGTTCCTACCTTGTGCCCTGTGTTGGCTGGGATTGGCTCCAGCTGACCCCCGTGACCCTGTGTTCGGATTCAGCGGGTTGGAAAATGGATGGATGGATGGATAATCCTGGCCTTGCATTTGCAAGATCAATGAATATGGAGGTCATACATTTGCGTTGTCTACAGTTAAATAAAGTATTACTCTCGTTGCCATTTTATTCTTGCATTTATTTAAGGCACTGAGGCAACAGAGAAAATGAACAGAAAACACAAACATCATCAGCAACTCATAGGAAGATGTCCTAATTTCTCTGCATGTGCAAGGCCAATGTTCAAGCTTTACAGAGAGTTTGCAGGCACAGCACAAAGAGGTGAAAATTCATATACAGACATTTATTACTTGATACTTATATCACAAATAATTTTCTCTTTTTGGAACTATCTAAAGAATAAATGTGAATTAAATTCTGGTCTAAGGACTAAAGTCTATTAACTTTTTTCCCTTACTAGGCAAGTGTTAGGCGATGTTCACTTATATAAATGAATGTCATCCATCCTTGTGTAATCCAAACAGAGTATTTTTTTTTAAATTAATATACTAGCACATTGCCATTTGGAGTTTGAGCCTATATTTTGGCTAAGTGATCTGTATTTTTAAAAATCTTTCTTGCATTATAATGCAGATGACAGACCAAATGTCAGGGACAGAGAAAGAGTAAGTATGGCAGAAAACATCTGGGATAAAAATCCAATAAAAATGTTAACTTTCACCTTTAACAAAATGCCACTGCTGCTCAGTGACTACAAGTCCTACAGTTAGAAGAGACAAAAACAGCTTCTAAAGTTCTATATTTTGGTATAAAATGAGAGCCCATGGCAGTTACAAACTTCAAACATAATAATCTTGTATAAACTCCGCAACACAGAACAGAGATGTCAGGTCTTATGGAGAACAATTTAATACTAAGCACACGTCTCAAGACAAATAATAATAATAATAATAATAATAATTCATTACATTTATATAGCGCTTTTCTCAGTACTCAAAGCACTATCCACACAGGAAGGAACCGGGAAGCGAACCCACAATCTTCCACAGTCTCCTTACTGCAAAGCAGCAGCACTACCACTGCGCCACCTGTGAGGACACACAAACACATTCTATGTGTGTTTTCGGTGCATACCTCTTGCTAAGAGGTTCACTGAAAATGGTACAAAATATAAACAGATTGATAAAAGATTTTGAAAAAAAAGAGGATAAAACTCTACTGTTGTGTACAACTGGCAAATATTTAAAAAGCCAAAGTGAATTAAATATACTGCACGTTGGAGTTTCAGATGCATGGTACTGCATGGCACACATGCACACGAGGCTTTGTGTGAGAGATTTTTGCTATACCTACTTTATATATACAGTTAGGTCCATACATATTTGGACAGAGACAACGTTTCTCTAATTTTGGTTCTGTACATTACCACAATGAAATTTAAATGAAACAACTCAGATGTAGTTGAAGTGCAGAGTGCCCCTGAAATGAAGGGATTGTGTTAAAAAAATGCTTTAGTTCCCTCACATTTTTATGCAATCGTTTTGTTCACCCCACTGAATTAAAGCTGAAAGCCTGCACTTCAACTGCATCTGAGTTGTTTCATTTAAAATTCATTGTGGTAATGTACAGAACCAAAATTAGAAAAAAGTTGTCTCTGTCCAAATATTTATGGACCTAACTGTATATACACTGAGTATACTGTACTTTATACATAAAATATGTGTTGTCGTACCTTGCATAACTGAATAAACTTTATGGCACAATAACAATTCAATACATTTATGGTCACTACAGTATATATAATAAGTAGAGCCGAATAATACAGTCAGAGAGGTAGCACATTTCCTCATGTTTGGGTACTTTTCCCCTGTGAGTAAGTTCCAAAACTGTCCATGAGCCCCAGACTTCAACTGAATGTCATCCTGTAGTTTTAAACTCTCATCCTCCACTGTAGAGGAGTTTTAGGTGAAACAGTGTTGCAATTTTTGATGCGGGTGAATCACCCTTAGCATCTTCCCTAAATGGATAGCACTTAAATGTAGAGATTGGCTCAAGTAAAACTGAGTCTTGAAACCGTCTGTCAAAGTCTGACAGGCAATTTTCAATCTGCTCTGTGTAGTGTATGCTGTCAAGTTCCGCACACGCCTTCCATTGCATCTCCAGCTCTGACGCAAGGTTTTGGATGTTCCCCAAAGCAAGGCGCTGCAGCTTTGTGGACAGATGTTACATTTTTCGTTTGAAAGCATTAACTGAGCTAATCATATTGACCATGGAGTTCTCTTTTCCTTGCAGCTGTACATTAGGCTCATTCAGCATGTTGGTCAGATCGGAAAAAAAATGTCTATCGGCCATTGATCATTATTAAGTTGCTTGTATTCTGCATGTTTAATGACAAGGAGAAACTCCTTTTACTCCAGCCAGGGGTCTTGAAATCTCAGCAGGAATTTCTCCCTTGCCATCTGTCTCAACGAAGGCCTCTTTTATCATCTCTCCATCTTGGAAGGACTTCTTATGCTTAATGATCAAGTGACTCACCCGGAACGATGCTTTGGTGTGTCTGCCTTTGCTTTTGAATTTAGCCGAGTGAAAAATGACAGCTGTCCGATTAACTGTGATTTTAATTTCCTCTCCCTTCTCTTTCTCAGATCGCTTTTTGGAAGGAAGTCAGTTTCATAGTTTTTATGAACAGTTCGAAAGTGCCATTCCGCATTTTCCTTCTTTGGAATAGCAATAATAGATTGACAGATCAGAAAAACGCACTTCGATTGTGACATTGTGAGAAAAAAAAATCCTCTTCCAATTCCACATCCAGCCCATACCTTTCCCAAACAGTTTTTTAAAATCCCTTCTTTAGTCGATATAAACTGGAAGGCTAACTAGATCACAGCCGGAGTTTTGCAGTAGCTCGCGCATTTGATCGTGCGTGCAGGATGACCAGTGTGTTAGAAGAAAAGAGATCTCAGACTGGCCGCCCTGTATGTCAATCAAGTGGCAAATGCCATAGGGAGGATATATAATAGACTAACGTTTAAAAAACATTTTTTTTTAATGCAACGCGATCTACCTGCACTACCTTTCCGATCTACCGGTCGACGCATTGGGCACCCCTGCCTTAAACTAATCATCATGCTGCTTCCATCATTCAAAAAGTATAAAACTAATGACACTCACTCCTCTCTACTGCCTTGTTCCTTTTCAGTCTGCTCTATTTTGACACTTAACCTGCTTCTCTCATCACCTATGCCCCCACTGAGGTCTCTTTCCTTCCATACCAGTTTTCTGGATACTGTGCCCACAATTCTTCATGCCGTACAGCACTGATGTTTTTTTGTTTATCAGTCATTCAATCAGTCTGGTGTGTTCTTTGCTGCCTACAGATTGAAAAAGTAATCCTTGTAATGTACAAACTAGCCCTCAACAATCACTAACTTTTATCCAAAATTTTAAACAGTGTTGCATGCTTAGAATTCATTGTTTCCACCCAATTTATTTAACACCTAACAATCAATCATTTTTTTGAACTCTTCTTCTCTGATTATTGTTCTTTATTCTGACCTCCTTCTTTCTGATGATGTTGGGTTTCTTTTTGAGATGACTTTACCACTTCACTGCAGCATTTGATATTCCCAACAACAGGACTCTCCTGAAAGTAACAACTGAATTGTGCTTAACTTACAGGAACATGGTATTCCTGAATGCGCAGTCACTCTTCGTTGATGGCCAAACTAGCTCTCTGCAGCCTTTCTTCTGTGGTATCCCAGCTCTGTTCAGTGTCATCCTACTGGTCCTTGGATTTTAGACTCAGCAAGAATGGCTTCATGTTGTGCTGATACATTGAGGATACCCAACTCTAAAGGACTGTCACTTCTGGCAGTTGTCACGCATGTGTCGGAGAATCACTTTCCAGGCTCATCAAGGGTATGTACTTCCACATCCGGACAGGAGGGGGCATTATGGTTAACAGTATTATCTGGGACTGACTCTGCCCCTTCCTGTCAGAGTTCATATGTGGAGCATAGCAGGACAGATCTCCACCAAGCCAGACCCGCTCTATTGCAAAACTGTGATCTGTTATCATTCCACCACTGCCTACTGTTTTGTTTTACTTTTGCTACATTGCACGCTTGCTTTTCTTTCTGTGCTAAAACCCAACTAGAAACCCAACAATCTTTGAACTTCCTGTATCTTTCCTTGTCCACAAAGCACAACAACCACAGGCAGGTTCATAGTCTGTCTCAGTAATGTAAGTGTACATAGGCCTGTTTATCTCATACAACTGAACTCTCAAAAGTGCCTCCTGAATTGATTACCAGCTTAACTTTCTCACTGAATCTTGTCTCTTATCAAACTATTTTCATGATCTTCTGTCAACAGACCTATAGACATGCACAACAGCCCCTCTGAGCTGCGAATGTCACATCTTGGGTGCAGTCTACCACTGAGTCTACCACTCCATCTCCAATTCTTTTTCACACATTTATTATCTTTCTGTTGCCTCACAACAGGTTCAAAATGAGGCAACCACTGACTTGATTTGAACAAATGTAAGGAACACAACGATTGTATTATTCCAAATCTCTATTGCAGATTTCTTAGTAACTGCTCAATTAGCTTTATGGCTCAGGTTTACAGAACTTGCATACACATAAAAAGGTATGAGACGTGCATATGTAACTTTGCAAGCAATTGTCGGGATTTATAAAAGAAGACTTGACAGGAAACCTGCGTATATTTTTGGCAACTCTGACTAATGTATCTGCTACATTTTGCAAAAAGTGGGAAATGATGACACCCTTGACAAAGTAGGGAAATGCAACCAAACCAGCAAAATGATGACTCACGTGCATAATTCAGATCACTGAGCTGTAATTCTAATATGCACTGACGAGACAAACATATTAAATCTCAAAAATGATGAATATGATATACTCTTTTATTTAACTTTTAAGAAGATCAATTATGCCTAAGCACTTTTTTGCTTTACCTCGGCTTACTACTCAGAATTTAGAAGCCAATACAATCCCTTGTTGTCAATAACTGCATCAAGTAAATATGCAGGTGTGATGCACTCCGTGCATACAAAAAGTTTTAAATCTCACGCCCAGCAGCCTATTTATGCTCAAGCTGTGGAGCGCACTACAGGACTCCTTAAATGTAGGAGGCAGTGATCGGTTGTGTCAGAAGGAAGGCCACTATACTGTACCAGCCCAGAAATGTCTGCAGCATCGTGATTGCATGCACTCTGCTACATAGCATGGTACAAGACAACAATCTTGCACCCCATGACCAACCTACTGACAAATGTATATGTTGCACTGGCATGGTTATTTCACTATAAGGCATACATTAAATGTTTTATCTCGTTGCTCTGCAGCTCTCTCATCTACCACCTCTATACGCTCTGAAATAATGCCACATATTAAGGCATCCCCGATTACTGATACCACTCACAGATCAAAATCAGAGAGCCCAGATGTGTTTTTTCCCTTCTAGTTGCACTCACACTCTTCCAGTGAAGAGCAATATACTTCTTCACCTCTATCTTGAAGTCGTCCCTTATTATTTATTATTTTGTTCTATTTTATTTCGGGCATGGGCAGTAGAACTCATCACATTCATGGCAGCACTAACATGGTGTCATTCAACATTTTTGTGCTTGTTAGTGACACCTGCACTTAAACTACTAAATAAAAGTTCTTTGTGTGCCTTTACGTCAGGGACAAGAACTTCTATTTCTCAATCTTCAAAGTTTTTGCATCTCTTTTTTTTGATGCCATTGTCTCACCTTACAGGTAAATCTGTTCATTATTTACGTATGTGGTTGATTAGCATGCTCCATATATGTTTCTTTCATGATGGCTCTGGGGCAGGGTTCGAAGTGCGTTCACATATGCAAATTTACAGGACGATTGTTATTTAAAAAGGCAAATTGCATACAAATGTGTGCACACAAAGTTTTATAATCTGATTCTTTATGCATTTTCCTCTTTTTGCCGTATGCATATTTGCAGGGTTGACTTCACACACAGTTTTTTAAACGAGATCCCAGGCGTTTCCAGTAATTATGTGCTATGAACATTACGAAGATTCCTGAAGTTGCCACTTGTGGCCTCTCTCCTTCACAATTCAGTGCATTGTGCTTCCATGGATTTCTGGTAAGTATTTTGAGAGATACATGAGGTCACTGCTGATTTGTACTCTGTATGCACACAAAGCAATTAAAGGAAAGGATTGCCATTTTTGTGAAAAGGAATGATAGTAAACTAAACACGTTACACATGTTTCCAAACACAATGGAACTATAATAACGGCTAAAAGGTATCCACAGGAAATGTTTCGCTAAAAAACTCGTACCGTATTTCTCGTCTACAGTTTAGGATTGCAGCATCTCCCCAGTGGCTGGTTATTTTACTGTAATTTATCGAGCTGTCGCAGTTCTCTTGTACTGGACTTTGCTCCCCTCATTGCTTTGAACTGTATTATTCTGTGCTTTATAAAGTGTATTGTGGATGTACCCTCATTTACTGATTATGTATTATACTGTGTACATGTATTATGTATTATGTGTGTGTATCATGTATCATGGTATTAAGCACATCAACAAAGGGTAAAATATAAAATAATAAAAAAAAATGTTTTATGTTTACAATCCAGTTTCTTTGCAAAAACATAAAAATATGACAGATAATAGAAATCTTTGCCTGTGACTTTACATTTAGCATTTCACATTTTTACTTACAAAACACACATTTGTGCAAAATGTTTAGCTCAAAGCTCAAAGATACAATTGCAAAGAAAAAAAAACAAATTAAATAAAAATGGAAGAGTCCTTAATAGAATTAAGCATAACTTGAATTACTGCTAACTATGGGCAAGTTACTAATAGTTATAATGGTAACAGTTGAAGTTCCATGCTATGGTCAGATGGCCCAGGAGAAGAGAAAACAAAAACTACAGCTGGAGAAAGTAAACCTCAATGGGTTGCAAGGACATATGAATGCCCAACATCTCCCAGACAGTTTACAGTCCATAAATGTGATAAATGTATTATTCTTATAATGTGCCCTCATAGAAGATTTGATGCAGCAGGTCTCATCAACTAATGGTGCATCTAAATCTTTCCCAACATCAAAGGTCTGTGCCGAGTACTTTGATCAGGTGGCTGTGACAATGACATTTTTATTACGTATTGTGACATTGCAGGCCTGGAATTAGCAGTTTGTTTGCAGTGCCAATGCAATAATTAAATTCTTGTTGTCCAGATGCAGTAAACAAATGAAGAATTCTTCTCAGCAGTGAGTGTTGGTGGGGAATGGTACCATTAGACAAATGCATTTGATGCCAATTAAAATTATCTTTGATATAAACTCCAATAACAGAAAATTAGAATTATACTAGAAAATAAAAGACTGTTTCAGTGGGACTGAAGTCAAACTCCAACTCCATGCACCACACCTCTTACAGAAAAGGACTAATTGCTGAACCTCTCTGGTCTTTTTACCAGTTACTGCAGGAGCTTGAAAAATTTCTTATAAATTAGAAATGCACTGCAACGAAAGTACATGGCAAAGGTCACAAAGTTTCATCTTAAAAACCAACACTGCAACATTTTCTTAATAAAGAGAATAAATTGTTGCCTTAAATGAAAAAGTAAAAAAATCAGGCAAAATTAACATTCCACTGAAGTACGGAATAGCACTAGCATCTCGAATGTTACTTTAGTCCTTGACAAATAAATATATAGTGTTAGTGAAACATTGTCCCTACAATAAAATTGATTTCTTGGAAGAAAAATAGCAAATCCGACAGAAAATGCAAATTTTGCAATACTCCTGTCAGGCCCTGCAGTTTTGAGACTTGATGTAAAATACACCATGATCAGAAATTAATTGGGCCAACAACTGCTATATATTACACCACAATGAATGCAGTCTGCAGCATTTCTAGTGCACTATTTTTTTCCTCAATGTAGATACAAATCAAGAAGAAGATAGAATAAAAAATATGTGCCATGCATCAGAAAATACATTCTCATTTTTGTAAAACTCACAGTCAGCCGCTTGTTGCATATTTTATTGATCCATCAATGCTGTGTATAAAAGAAAAGAGACATTCAGAGACCCAGCTGAAAAAACAATGAAAAAAGAAATAGAATAACTGTCTTAAAGAGGACAACATCTTAAAAGTAAAGAAACAAAACAAAAATCAGTAACCACTCACACTGGTAGATCTGGACAGCTTCCTAACAGAATACTTATACAGTAAGGCCTGGCAAAATTACAGCCAAACTAAACGCATACGCATCACAGGTACCAAGCGCAGGATACTGGAGGATTGTGCGGCTTTGGCCTATATATGTGTTACTCGTGGCCTATATATGTGTTACTCGGCTTCGTCCAAGCAGCTTCCTAAGACAATGGGTCACAGATATAGTGCCAGGGTTAATCAGACATATATTTAGTTAACTGAATACTTTTCTGCATACAATATTTAATGTCCCCACCACCCTGAGGCTAATATTATTAGTTCAATCGAGCTTCTTTCTCTTCAGCATGCTACATACAATTGCACATGAGTGAAATATTCCTGCTATATATAAACTTTTGCTTTCCTCGTGACTTATTATTTGTTGATAGTTCACTGCAAAACACAATTTTAGAGGAAACTGTGTTTTGTTTTTTTTAAATTCAAACAGGAAATTAGTAGGAATAATGGGAATTGTGAGTATAAATATAATTTCACCACATAGCTGATCCTGTAAAAAAGTGTGGCTTCTGTCAGATCATAATATAATGCTTTGATCTATAATCTTGAACCATTAAAAAAGGTTTGGAGGGTTTTGATCAAAACCAGTATACATTGAATCTTGTATTCCTTTAACTTATTACATACAGCATTGATGTTTACTGGCTGCACATTTACGTGGCCAATGCAATGAAATGAATGTTCTAAGCACTGCACAGATAAAAAAAAACCAGGTTAAAAAAAACCTGTACTATGTACAACATCCACCTCCTCTATATTATATCCATCGGGGACCCCTTTAGTGACCCATGCAAGTGCTTAAACATGCTGTTGTTGTTCCTCATTGTGTTATATGCTGGCCAAGTTGGATGGTATGCCATACCAGTAGTTCTCTGTTTCTGGTTTGCGAATCAGAGTTGTGGTACATTGTGGTCTGACCTCCAAGGGGACACCTTAGTTCTGCTCTTCTCAACCAACCCCATTTCTCTTCACGATTACAGCTGATGCTTGTATAGTGGTGCTGTTTTGCTTGTGGCATTAATTTGTGTGATCACAACAAAAAAGGGCACGCTGCCTAAAAATACCTCAGTCACTACAGCATTATTACTGACAAACATTGAAGAAAAAAAAAAACTGTCAACTAATTTTTTTTTCATTAACATCGCCAAATTTCAATCAAATCCATCACATCCTTATTTGAGATTTTCGGTTATCTGGCTTTTCTGTTGTGGGGGTTTTACTCATAAATATTGATATAAATCAAAATTATTTATTGCATCTAACTAAATTGCCACTTGTTTGGGCTTAAATGACATGAAGGTGTCTGTTTTAACAACATAATTAGGCAGCTTGTTTCAGTCTTGTCATCAAAAACATGGATTAGACACAGAGTTCTACTGCTGAAGTTTAAAATTGAACCAAAATTACAACATTTTTGTACTTGGCAATAGTGTAAGACAATGCTGTTCTGCCTCTGCCTCTTCTATTCTATACTCTCTCTATTTGCTTTTGTAATACAGTATGCAAAGTTAATGGATGATTGAACTTAGTAAAAGCATTTGCTCCATGTTAACTGTTTTAACCATTTCTTTTTCCAGTCTCATACATTTCTGAACCTAGACCTAGTGCTGGGTGGTATACCGGTTCATACCAAAAACCGTTTTTTTATTTTTGTTATGATATGGATTTTCCTTATACCACAACACCGGTTTAAATTGCCTAAACGATTTTCACTGCTACACCGCTAATCACAGAGGTGTTGCACGGGGACTCTTGTTCACTGCTACACCGCTAAATAGGTAGTGGTAGTGTAGGTATTGCGCGGTGAAAATGGACAGAGAACATTCTGAAACTGAAGCTGTAGCTGATGATAAAGTTGAACATGATGACACAGAAGAACTTTTGCCGAAAAAAAAGGAGTCATGGCTGTTGCCTGGAGATACTTTGGTTTTAAAAGGTCGGATGTGGACCATTATGTTCAAATGTGTAAATACTGTTTCTATACTACTGGATAATACTGCAAGCCAAGTTGTACTTGTTTTATTTTTTTTCAATACAGTGTAATGTACCTGGGTACTGTGTAATAGTGTGATGACATGTTGACTTTATTCTCGACATTTCTACTTTATTCTCGCCGTTTATGTCAAGATTAAAGTGGACATGTTGACTTTATTCTCGTAATTTGTCATTTAAGTAGAACATCGTAAACTAAACTTCATCGTAAAATGAATATTTAATTTACTAGATTTTCTCAAACCCCGTCATAAGTTATATAGCACATTAAATGCTTTGTGTTGTGTTCCCCGCGCCATGTTAAATCGGTACGTGCTACTTAAACTGACTTCCTCTTGTACTGAGGAGGCGTCTGCAGCGATTGCCGCACAGAATACATTCACTTCATGATATTCCTGCTCTCTCTTCTTGATATAATTTTCATGATGAAATGCATTAAAGCATGCATTAATCATGTGGGGGCAAGGCAGCGTGGAAGTTGCACTGCTGCCTCAAAGCAAAGGTGTCTCGGGTGTACCCTGCCTTGAATTTGCATGTTTTTCTGGTGGGTTTACTCGGCGTGCTTCAGTTTCCTTTCAAAGTCATGTAGTATGTGGGGTTTTGTTCTTTTATATTGACCCTGCTAGTGTATGTTTTGCTCGTTTCACCTTGCGATGTGCTGGTGACTCGTTCAGGATTTGTTCCTGCCTTGCACACAATGCTTGCTGGGATGGGCACAACCCTGAATGGATGACATAATTAAACATGTATAACGAAGATATTTTTAAAGTTCTGAACACTCTGTGGGCTAAGTTTATAACTAGTTTTAATTTCACAAAGATGTTTATCTTGTGGCGATTGGTTATGTGGTGAAAGAAAAAGGAAGGATAGGAACTGGAGTTTTGGTACATCAGACAGACAGCACGTGTGCAATAAAGAAGAAGAACATCCATTGAATTCTGTGTTCGACCACCAGATCACAAACCCAACATTTACACAATATTTAAGTTAAACCTGTGCGATAGCTATTCATACATCCAGTTTTTTGGAGCCTCGTCACACCTGCCATAAAGTTCTCTGCACTGAATGTACACCTGGGGACCCCTTACTGCGAGGGAGCAGCACTACCGCCTCACTACCGTGCATGTTTAATACCTGCTTTAATGCATTTCATCATAAAAATGATATCAAGTATTTATCTTAGCATTCTAAATTTTCAGAGAGCAGGAATATCATGAAGTGAACGGATTCTGTGCGGTGATCGCTGTCTCCTCTTAGTGCGGAGGAAGTCAGTTTAAGAAGCGTAGTGATTAACAACTGGGTCGGAGAACACTTAACACAAAGCATTTAATGTGCTACATTAACTTATGATGGGGTTTGAGAAAATCTAGTAAATTAAACATTGATTTTAGGATGAAGTTTAGTTTATGACATTCTATTTTAATTATAAAATAAACTATGAGAATAAAGTGGAAATGTTGACTTTAATCTCGACATAAGCGTCAAAATTAAAGTGGAAATGTCAAGAATAAAATCAACATGTCAGCTTTATTCTCGACATATAGTTTGTTTTTTTCTTCCGTGTCTGTATTTTTTTTTCTTCACTGTGGCCCTAATATGATTCCGTAGGGCTATACCACAAATAGCATTATAAATGCAAGTTGCAGTTTTATTATTTATGTATATAGCTTACCTTGAAGCAAGGTCCATATTAATGCAGTTTGCCTAAATGATGATTCAGTTGGTAAAGATATCATCACCAAGTTGCACTTGTTTTATTTTATTTTAATTTGGTGAATACTGTGTAATGCACCTGGGCTTGAAGTCTTGAAGTAATAGTGCAACTATCAGTAATAATACTATTATTTATTTTATTGTTATTATTTATTAGTTTACTGCGGTGGGTTGGCACCCTGCCCGGGACTGGTTCCTGCCTTGTGCCCTGTGTTGGCTGGGATTGGCTCCAGCAGACCCCCATGACCCTGTGTTCGGATTCAGCGGGTTGGATAATGGATGGATTTATTAGTTTAAATATTATGCAGTTTAATGATGGTAAATCTGTTTAAAAAGTCACTTTAATGTGTCAGTGGACAGAGATGGTTAACATTAACAGAAAGTGTAGTTGGTTTACAAAAAATATTTACTGTTTATTCCTTTTCTAAGACATGTTCAGTGCAATACATCTTTTGACAAGCACCTCTGGATATTTTACTAAGTCTAAATGCCTCTTTGGATGGTTGAAAATATGTTGTCAAAATTTTAGTTTAAGTTTTTGCAAAATTTGTTCAATAAAAAGGTTCTATATTTTGACTGCAACTGTCATGCAATGTGATTCCTTCTCTTCATTAGTGCCACCCACTTGAAAACTATCACTTTATGGGGCCATGCAAACCTGTATTAATACTTGTGTGCACATTAAAATTTTTTTTGTACAATGTACAATTCTCATGACAGTGGAATAGCCAGTCTACTGCAGTAATTTCAGTGGAAAATGTGGTTAACATCCACTCATGCATGGGAAAAAAATACCGTCAAATACCGTGAAACCGGGATAATTTAGAAAAATACTGTGATATAGAATTTTGGTCATACCGCCCACCCCTACCTAGACCTCACAGTCACATAAACCTTAGAATAATGACTATTTTATACTTAATTTACACCAGATCTTCCTGTCTGGTCCAATATACACATTCCAAGGAAGGAAGAATTAAAAGAGTCAACATGAATCCATATTACTAACCGAGAATGGTAAACCGGATATGGACGCAGGGACCTGCCCATGGACGCAGGAGACATAGTGCGCAGGCGCCACACAAAGCCCCCCTCCCCAGAGCGAAACGGGAGAGACTACGAACCGTCTGACATGCCGCAAGCAGGATAAAGTGAGGTCAGAAATAAAAGACAGAGTAGGAAACAAAGTAAAACGGCATAAAGAGGTTAAAGAACGGGGCCAAACACATGGAGAGCAGGTTACAGATGATGAAAACTGGAATGCAACAGCTTCAAAAAAACCTAGGCACGAAACACATGCACAGCGAGATACAGAATATAAAGGCAGAAAACACGACAGTTAAACGTCCACACCACACAGCGGAGGCAGACCCAGAAGGTGCAGGCACCTACATCGCGCGTCGGAAGGCGCGGGAAAGTACGAAAGGCAAAGGCGCCTACACAGCATGGTAAAACCCGACACAATACGGAAGGCGTAGGCATTGCCGCCATATTGTGAGTGGCACTACTGCGTAGTGAGGGTGCAGGCGTCACCGCCATATTGTGCGTGGCACTACTGCGGAGTGAAGTTAGGAATAATGTGCTGCTTGGGATCGTACAAAATGCCGAACGCGACCCACCGTCTGAAACTGCGGAGGCAAAGCAGGCACGGGTTCAAACCGAACGAGCTCGACTGACGGATATACGCCTACAACGCGCGTCTCAAACTGCAGAAGCAGGGCAAGCACGGGTTCAAAACAACGCAAGCTCCTAAAACGCGCGTCTGAAACTACGGCTGCCCAGCGGGCACGGGTTCAAAACGCTGGGGGTAGGTGAGCGAAGCGAGCAGGGGGTGAAGCCCCCTTGTATGTTTAGAATCCCCTACACCCTTTCAATGTAAAACTTATTATTTACAGTAAAGCTTTTGGAGTACATATATGTGTATTTGTTTGGAATAAGAAATTGCTTTGTTGACATCTAGAACAGAGAGGGGTTTCCAGTACGCAGACTCTCAGCTGTCCTACTGGTGGTCTCTGGTTCTTTGAAGCGAGTCTTTAATGGTGCACCTTTATACACAAACTGTTTCAGTTTGAATAAGAAATCACTGAGCATTTGGTAACAACGCAGAACACTTTAATGCTGCATCAAAACAGTCAGTGGCTACATTTAAAAAAAGCATGTTTCCTCATTTATTAAAATATAATGTGTATAATATTTAATAACTGAAAAATGCAGTGATTCAAAACCTTTAGAGATTTAAATTTCTGTATACATCAGTGTTCTCCATTTAGATAGCTCTCCAAGAATCACAACAAAACAAAAATAGTAATTACATAGAGATTTAAAAAGCAGCAGCACTAGGACCATGATCTTGCAATTAAATTCTCAGAAGTGATTAGAAAGCCAGTCTACTGCTCAATCTGTGACAGGCAGGGATTAATACGATTTACAACTGTAAACCACATTCTCCTCTTGCAGTTGTAAAATGCATAATTGAATAGACACAACATGGCACCAGCTTTCCTAGGGCTCATTACTTTTCTCCTGACTCACAATTAGTTTTGTTAAACTTTTAACTGACTGATTTTTTTATCCTTCTATTTCGACTAAAACACAAAAAATACTATTCCTCTTTCTGTTTTGACCTGATACACTGAATAAACTGAAATTGGAAAAAAAAAAAAACACAAAAGATCAATGCAAAAGGATCAATGCAGTGAGTATTTAAAATGTGTTAAAAAAAGTGACTTCAGGGACTTAGAGGAGCCTGGTGTGCTACTGGAAAAGTGGAATATTACAGAGTCCAATTTCTTAATGTAAATTACAAAAAACGTAAATTCACATTATCAATTCCTGCAAATATCAAAGTTACCTCTACTCAGTGCTCACCAGATCAGGTCTGCTTGCTTATCTGAATAATGTGTGGATCTCAAGTTGGTTAACCAGCAGGAGATGAGGAGTACGGATAAGAGGAGAATGTTCCACATGGAGTGAGGTCATCAGTGGAGTCCTTCAGGGGTCTGTCTTTGGACCATTACTTTTTCTGATTTATATTAATGAAATTAATTCTGGTATAGTTAGTAAACTTGTGAAATTTTCTGATGATACTAAAAGTGAAGCAATGGCAGACACTGGGGAGCAGCAAAAACTTTTCCGATAAATTTGGACCAAGCTTCAGAATTATTATTAAGCTTCAGAACTAGAAGAACATTTGGAAAATGGATTTTAATGTAGGAAAGTGCTACACATAGGCAAAAGGAATGTCAATTATAAAAAACTGTACAAGATGGGAGATACTGACATACAGGAAGCAACCTCTGAAAAGGATTTAGGAGTTAATATTGACACATTTTTATTAATCAGAACACAGAAGCAATTTAAAAAGGCAAATAAAATGTTAAGTTATATTTTTAAAACTGTTGAATATAAATCAACACTGTGTGCAGTTCTGGTCACCACGGTACAAGAAAGACATAGCAGCACCTGAAGCTGTGCAGAGGAAAACAATAAGGTGCATCCCAGGACTTAAGGATCAGAAAATCAAACCTGTTCCGTCTCAAGCAGAGGAGGCAGTGTGGGAACCTATTCCAGGTTTTCAAACTCCTCAAAGGCAGTGATAAAGATCCAACAGAATTCTTTCAGTTTAAGGGTGAATCATGTACTCTGAGACAGCAGTGGAAATTAAGGGTAAGTGCATTTAGGACTGAAGTCAGGAAGCATTTCTTTACACAAAGAATTGTGGTACTCTGGAACAAACTATTGAGCCTTGCAGTTGAGGAAGAAACCTTGACAACTTTTAAGAATTATCTGGAAGGGAAACAGTGACATCTTTGCCATTAGCAAATAAACAAGCCTGATGGATTGAATGGTTGCCTCTCATTTGTCAAATTTCTTATGTAAAACACAGTGTTCTTTACAATGAACTAAAGAACATACAGTTGTTGTTGAATCTGCAACATCACTAGTGCAAAGTGCAATCTGAGGAAAATTTTTCTTTCCTACATTTTTGTTGATCTATAGTTTCATTTTTTTTTGTATAGAAGTAATCAATGAGATCATCTCAAATTAAAAAAATTCAGTCTTGATTAAAGATTCAGCAGTCTTGGGCATTTAATTCAGTTTCTTTCGGCCATTACCTGTGTCTCTTATGAATTTGATACAAAAAGACCATTTTGAATTTACTTGAGGTATACAGCAATGTGAGCCTTCATGAAGTACTCTTCACCAAGAGTAGTTGCCCGTTAACCACAAAACAAAAACAATGAGATGTAACACCAGTATCTAGCTCAAAGAAACATCTTGAAACACTTCGAAAAATGATAAAAAAAAAAAAAAATTATAAAAGAACTTCAGCCACTACTAAACAATGACCAAACACTGAAAAATGTATTTCCTGAACCTCCCCTCCTGGCATACAGACAACCACCAAACCTTTAGCAACTAATTGTCCGAGGCTCCCTAAGTGAACCAACAGAAAATGGCACATCTCCATGCCTACAGAGAAGATGCAAAACATGTGCCCACATCTATGATACAGACCGTATAGTTATATCACACTGCCGACTTGAACATCACATAAAGGGATCATTTTCCTGCAGATCATCTAATGTAGTCTATCTAATTCTCTGCATGAAATGTCCTGACACTGCACTCTATGTGGGAGAAACTGGACAAACACTCCGCCAGAGAATGAATTTACACAGGTTCCACATTAAACATGGCCACACAGATGTTCCTGTAGTGGCCCACTTCAACAGCCATGGACACTGTGAGAGGGACTTTAAAGTCACAGTGCTTATGGGCAACTTCAAAACACAGCAAGAGAGAAAAGAATGGGAAGTTAAACTCATGCTAAAGTTTAATACATTACAACATGGTTTAAATAAAGACAAGAGTTTTATGGCCAGATATGAGGATTGTTTACATCTCTCAGAATGACAGACAACCTGTCTACAGACCCACATTGTATTGAAAAACTCATAAGAAACCTCAAAAGACTTTGTTGGACAGTTATCTTATCAAATATCTTGACCATACATTGTTCTTCTTTCTTTTGTTAAATTAACCATAGCCTGAATGAATCTATTAATTTGTTACATTTAAAATTTCTCATTTAAAGATTTACCAATGTTGTTTCTTGTCCTAGAGTGTGTATATAAACACAGGGAACTCCAGTTTCTGTATTACATCTTGCCTGAAGAAGGGGCCTGAGTTGCCTCGAAAGCTTGCATATAGTAATCTTTTTAGTTAGCCAATAAAAGGTGTCATTTTGCTTGTCTTTTCTCTAGCTCAAAGAATAATAAACAAACAAGCAAATATAAGAGGTGCGGAGAATAATCAATATTACAGAGTCAGTCTTTTCTGGTGCCATGTGTGGGTCTCTGCTGCAGTGCACGTTTTGTAAGTTGCATGACAAAATGCACTATTCTCACATTCCTACAAGGTAGTACTCATCAATTGTTTACACAGCTGTGAGATTTTTATATTAAATGCTGTGTCAACATTTGACGTAGTTTAACTACAAAATGGAGGTCATCGTATTAAAATTAAATGAAACTCAGTTGACAACAAAACACCTTGGGAATTTATGTGCTTGTCTCTATCTGCTAAATTGCCATATAACACAACTAGCTGTGTTACCGAGCTCCGAGGATATTTTGTACAACAATGGACCTCCATTATGCAGCCATCAGTTAATTGGGTGTATCAGAAGCACTTGTACTATGTAACTATCTAAGTGTTTATCTGTAAGCAATATTTTAATTTTTTGTTGTTTGTTTTTTTTTAACCCAAGGGTTGTTATTATTGATAGGTAGTGTGTTGTAATGGTTAACACTTTGGATTTCAAAACCTGAGATTGTGCGTTCAACTCCTGGTATTATCACTGTGTAAGTCACTTCACCTGCCTGTGCTCCAAATGGAAAAACAAAAGAATTGTTACCAGTTACATTTCAAATGTTCTAATTCAACCTGGATAAAGGCGTTAGTTAAATAATAAGTAATAATAACAATATTAGCTCACTGGAACTGCTTACTCTTGAATGTGTTATAAACAGTTTGCTTTTGTTGATGGTACACTGCAAAACACAATTTTACAGGTAAGTGCATTCTTCTGAATTGACACGGGTAATCAGTTCCCTCTAAGTTGTGTTATTTCCCTTCTGAACTGCCAGGTAGATGTTACTGCACTGCTCACTGCCCCTTCCAAGCAGCAGTTTGGAAGAAATACGCACCCACGGCTCCTAAAACTCAACAAGTGAACCCCTCAAGGTGTTTGTTTATGTGTTGGTGCTTCACAATGATGATACTTCACAGGGGTGTACCACTCAGCACCACCCACTTCAACCTCACTGACACGACTGTGGTGGGTCTCATCAGCAACAACAATGAGTCAGCATACACAGAGGAGGTGCAGCGGTTAACGAACTGGTGTAAAGGCAATAACCTGTCTCTGAATGTAGACAAAACAAAGGAGATGATTGTTGAGTTTAGGAAGACTAAGAGTGACCATCTGCCACTGAACATTGACGGCTCAACTGTGGAGGTCGTCAATAGCACCAAATTCCTGGGTGTCCACCTGGCAGAGAACCTCACCTGGTCCCACAACACCAGCTCTTTAGTCAAGAAAGCCCAACAGCGGCTCTACTTCCTGCGTAGACTGAGGAAAGGCCATCTTCCACCAGCTATTCTAACAACATTCTACAGAGGAACCATAGAGAGCATCCTGAGCAACTGCATCACTGTCTGGTTTGGAAATTGCACAGTCAGGGATCGCAAAGCCCTACAACAGATAGTGAAGACAGCTGTGAAGATCATCGGTGTCTCTCTATCCGTCCATCATGGACATTTACACCACACGCTGCATCCGCAAAGCCACCAGCATTGTGAATGATCCAACACACCCCTCACATTCACTGTTTACACTCCTACCATTGGGAAAAAGATACCGAAGCATTCGGGCCCTCACCACCAGAATGTGTAACAGTTTCTTCCCCCAAGCAGTCAGACTCCTGGACACTCATGGACCGGACTAATATCTGATATATGTGTTCTGTTCTGCAGTGTTGCACATGGTTGCACATGTTTGCACATTTGACTGACATGCACCTTGTTATATATTATGTGTCTTTATGTTATGTGTCATGGATTCTTCGTTGTCCTGTGTTTTATGTAGCACCATGGTCCTTCAGGAACATTGTTTCGTTTCACTGTATGCTGTACTACTGTATATGGATGAAATGACAATAAATACTCTTGACTTGACTTGATTGTTTGTGTGAGAAACTTCACAGTGGTCCAGCACACACCCACCCACTTCCCCACTTCACATCATTTGTGTAACTAAAATGAGAGACAGTAAGTATCTAAGTGTGCTGGTAGTCAACAAAAAACAGAGCTTACTAACCGCTGAGATTTGCATCAGCTTCACTGAATTTCTTTTTTACACTTCAGTTGTCCATCTAGCCTATTGGTTAGTGGTGCTACTCACATGGTCCATCAATTACTTGTGCTGTGCCCTTAATTTGTATAAAGCACTGTCACAGTGCATCTTAGTCAGCATAATATTAACAAACATCAAACACATGTTGACTAATTTTCTTTTTTCTACAACGTCATCAAATTTCAATCAAATCCATCAAGGCATTTTTGAGATTTTGGGGTATTTAGGTTTCCTATTACTTTGGGGGGGATTATCCCTGAATACTGATAAATCAAAATGTGTGACATGTATCATCCTGCCAAATTTCAGGTTTTTAACTAAACGGAAAATAGTGTTTTTGTTGATGAGTGAGTGAGTCTTATACTGCATTTGTCGATAGATAGCAGCAGTCTAGCACTGATCGCTAAGGGACCCCACTCTTACACTCAACTAATTCCTTGCAGCAAAATGCTTTATCCCCTTTGTTTAAGACAATTTAGCACCATAATATGAAATTGAGCCTTGAGCTCCTCTCACTTCGTTTAGTTTGATCAGAAGTCTCTCATATGATAACTTTTAAAACATTTTCTTAGAAATCAAAATACACATTATCACATGTACCACACTGATTGCATGTCTTTGCTGTGTTCTCACAGAATTCCATCCTATTATCGAAACACCATCTCCCTCATGTAAAACCATGTTGAATTTAGGGCTGCAACTAATGATTATTTAGGCAGTCGACTAATTGTTAAATTTTTTTTTTCGATTAGTATTTCATGCCTGACTATTTTGAAGCCTGCGACCTGTGGTTGCAGTCACGATCACGATATATACTACCGCCCCACCAGGGATCTGATGCTGTTACTTTTTTATCTGAAACTGAGAATAACTGTAGATGTGAGTGGTGTTTTGAGACAACCAAACTGGAAATTCTCTGATCTGGATGAATAAAAGCTGACACACAAACTCTGGCGAATCTGCCTTATTCATATCTCACTGTCACTTGATTTTTTTAATTCAATTTTATTGAGTGTTCCTGCTTACGCAGAATTAGTATGCACCTCATTGCCCATGATGTTAAAGCCACACTGACAAAAAACAGAGACATAGGTATATATGGTTTTTGGAATTATTCATTTTATGACCTTATAGTATATTTCAGAAAACAATGTGGCATGGATGCAACATTATTCATATTATTCATATTCATTCGCGTACCTTCTTGCAGTTGTAATCAGTGACCGCATTTTTTTTTTCCCTGTCCTTGCCCAGTCTGCACAGGACTCCAGGACATGCAGAGGAAAGAATATTCCTCTGCAAGGTGAGCCATGAACACTCTTCTTTTCTCAGTGGACCGCGCACATGCCTTACACAGTACATGTGCTTTGATCATCACCAGGTCAAGCTTGTTATAGCACAAGCAACCGGCCACCTGCAAGATCCTGCTAGCACAGAATAAGCGCACGACTTCTGGTGTCAGCACGCAGCAGTGGGGAAAAAAAAAGAAAGAGACAAATATATGTGACATTTTGAAGAAATCATTGTATGACCTGAATAGTACCAATTAGAAAATATCAGCGCACTAATGCAATATTATTTGAAAACGAACAGATCAGGTGTAAATTTGTTACTTGTAAAAGTTAGCTTTTTTTACTTTTATTTTCTCAGTCTCATTCACGCTCTCCCTCCCCTCCTGATCTGACCCTAACTAACTAACTAACAGCACCAGCTCCAGGATGCTTGCGTTTCAGATGCTCATGCATCAAAGTGGTGCTACCCTGAAAAGAAAGCTCTGCTTTGCCTAATCTGCATTTAACTTTTTCTTCTTTTTTGGTGAAGTGCTCCCACACTTTAGAAAGTTTCTGTCTCGATGTTTTTCCATCTCCTTCCCCCTCCTCTATCCAAGTCGCCATTGCAACCACGTTTATTTTCCTCTACATTCTTCTCCTCTGACGTCCTTTCTTCGTTGGTAGGACTGTGTGCAGTCTTGACAAACAGTAACAAACGATACTGCCCCCCAGACTTTCATGTAGTGCATTGCAGTTACAAAAACCAATGCGGTTCTTTGTGACTGGAGCCTGTATTGAAGGTTCTGTTTATGACGTGTCGACAATAAAAAATCTGCGTCGGCGATTTTTTGTAGTCAGCGTCGTCAATTACGTCGACTAATCATTGCAGCCCTAGTTGAATTCTTACTGATAATGTGCTCTTGCCACATGATACTTTCCATTAATACTTGCTTTCATTAGTTTATTGTACACTTGATGCATGTTAAGGTTACTGGCCTGCAGTTACTTGGATCAGCCAATCACTTTTCTTCTATAATGATACAATATCTACAAGTTTCTGATCTCTTGAAATTTACCACCTTAAGGATGCTTAATCACTGTAGGATAAATGTTGTCTGGCCCTGGTCAATTGTTTGCTTTCAGCTTTGCAATTTATGCACCTGCTATATGATGTGAACTTCGTCTCATTTAGAAAGGTCTGAAAAATGTGAATATAAAGCATTTGATGTTTCACTCTGTATATTTTAGTTCACTTTTACTGTTCCTGAGACACTTCACCTCCTCCTTGTCCACTCCTTTACTACTAAAATATTGTAAGAATCTCCGAGTCATCTTTCTTATTCCCTTAATATTTCACTCTAACTGCCTTGTAGTTTCCCTAATATCCTTTTAAACCACTGCTCTCATGTACTCTTAAGCACTAGGGCTAGTGAGGAAGTTATAGGTCTTGAATGCATTATATAGCTGTATTTTTTTTTCTTTGCAACTTCTCTTTTATCTCCTAATTTATCCAATCTGAAGTCCCCTTTAGTTTCTTCGAAACCTGAGATGAAATTTCATCTTTCTACTGTAAACACTTTCTTTGCCTGATTGGCATTTCTATATGAGACGTACAGCTGCCGCAAAATCAAAGACGCTTCCAATAAAAATAAGGGGATTTTGTTTTTGTTTCACATGGTTTAATTGGAAACTTTACCATTATTTAAAAACTGAATGGTATTCAAAATATTACGATGTATGAAAAGATCATTTATTGTAAAAAAAGAAGGTAAAATGTCTATATTTACCTGATTACAATGTAGATTTATGAAGCAGCAATAAATTTAAATGCATATTGGCATTCTGTACATTCAAATAACATTTGAAATAAGAAGCACACTAATCTCAAATACTGGTTGAAAATCCTGCTACCAATACAAGGGCTTATCTCACAAAAAAGTGCTTAAGTTAGATTGCTTATCTGTACGTCTGACAAGTTGCTATGTCTCTGTCATTCTAACAGATGACACACAACAAACATTTGTATGAGAAAAATAAACTGCATTTGTCATTCCAACAAATTGCACATCACAAACATTTTTAGTAATGCATTTTATTACTACAAAGTTTTGTGATGTGCCACCTTTTGGAATGACAAATGCAATGCATTTTGCTACTACATGCATTATAAAATACATTCTAATAGATGGTGCGCCGCAAACATTAACGTCGTCATCTACGTAGATTACTTAAGACTTTAACCGAACCCGTCTTAGACCGGTAGCAGAGCTAGTATTTTTATATATTTGTCTGTCCTTTCATAGTGAACACCATCTTAAAGCACTTTGAATATCTATTAGAGTGGTTCAACAGAAGTCTGAGTTGGTTAAATTAACATGTTGCAAAGTTTTTACTTATCAGATTAATCAAAATGAAGTGATTAAGTAAGAGAAACAAACAAACCATTAAGGTAAAGATTTAAAAATAGCTTTGTATAATATAAGGCAAGTGCAACCAGCCATGATTAGGTCTTTAAAAAGGTAAGGTCTTTGTCCATGTTCTTATGAAAAACTCCCTATACTGTAATTCTCCCTCTGCATAATATTAAGAAAAAATTTATTCAGAAACTGCACTTTTCTTTCCAACTAGTTACATACAGCAAGCCTTTGGGAGGACTTTCTATATTTATAATTAATAACTAAAGACAAATACCACTGTGAAATTGTAAGGTACAATCAATTAATAATTTGTTTAGTGATGTCTCAAATTAATTATGGGATGAGCTATAAAGACAATATGACTACTATGATAATCCAAGGATTTAAATTTCAATCAAAGAATCACCAGATTTCCAGGGTCAAAAAAGACAAACAACTGGGAAAACAGAGGGTACATTTTAAAAGGTTGCTACTGGCCTCACTCTCTCAGAGCCTCCGTCACGGCATTACTACATGCCTTAAAGCCCTAGAAGTGATCCAGTGCCTGAGGCTCAGCTAATACTGAACATCTAGGAGTGGTATGAGAAACAATGAATACTTGCCTTCTAGAGTGAGGTTCCATTTGGCTAATGGCAATTATTAGAGGCCATTGGTTTAGGTTTTCTCCCACAAATTACAGGTAGAAAGGTGTAAGAGTAAAAGAAAAAAAAAAATCTCACTACTGTCATATGAAAAAGCTTGGGAACCCCTCTCAGCCTGCATAATGATTTACTCTACTTTCAACAAAAAAGATAACAGTGGTATGTCTTTCATTTCATAGGAACATCTGAGTACTGAGGTGTTTTCCGAACAAAGATTTTTAGTGAAGCAGTTTGTAGTTGTGTGAAATTAAATCAAATGTGAAAAACTGGCTGTGCATCAATTTGGAAACCCTTGTAATTTTGCTGATTTGAATGCATGTAACTGCTCAATACTGATTACTTACAACACCAAATTGGTTGGATTAGCTCGTTAACCCTTGAACTTCATAGACAGGTGTGTCCAATCATGAGAAAAGGTATTTAAGGTGGTCAATTACAAGTTGTGCTTCCCTTTGACTCTCCTCTGAAGAGTGACAGCATGGGATCCTCAAAGCAACTCTCAAAAGGTCTGAAAACAAAGATTGTTGAGTATCATGGTTTAGGGGAAGGCTACAAAAGGCTTTCTCAGAGGTTTAAACTGTTAGTTTCAACTGTAAGGAATGTAATCAGGAAATGGAAGGCCACAGGCACAGTTGCTGTTAAACCCAGGTCTGGCAGGCCCAGAAAAATACAGGAGCGGCATATGCGTAGGATTGTGAGAATGGTTACAGACAACCCACAGATCACCTCCAAAGACCTGCAAGAACATCTTGCTGCAGATGGTGTATCTGTACATCGTTCTACAATTCAGCGCAATTTGCACAAAGAACATCTGTATGACAGGGTGATGAGAAAGAAGCCCTTTCTGCACTCACGCCACAAACAGAGCCACTTGTTGTATGCAAATTCTCATTCAGACAAGCCAGATTCATTTTGGAACAAAGTTCTTTGGACTGATGAGACAAAAATTGAGTTATTTGGTCATAATAAAAAGCGCTTTGCATGGCGGAAGAAGAACAGCGCATTCCAAGAAAAACACCTGCTACCTACTGTCAAATTTGGTGGAGGTTCCATCATGCTGTGGGGCTGTGTGGCTAGTTCAGGGACTGGGGCCCTTGTTAAAGTCGAGGGTCAGATGAATTCAACCCAATATCAACAAATTCTTCAGGATAATGTTCAAGCATCAGTCACAAAGTTGAAGTTACGCAGGGGTTGGATATTCCAACAAGACAATGACCCAAAACACAGTTCAAAATCTACAAAGGCATTCATGCAGAGGGAGAAGTACAATGTTCTGGAATGGCCGTCACAGTCCCCTGACTTGAATATCATCGAAAATCTATGTGATGATTTGAAGCAGGCTGTCCATGCTCGGCAGCCATTAAATTTAACTGAACTGGAGAGATTTTGTATGGAAGAATGGTCAAAAATACCTCCATCCAGAATCCAGACACTCATCAAAGGCTATAGGAGGCGTCTAGAGGCTGTTATATTGGCAAAAGGAGGCTCAACTAATATCTCTGTCGGGGTGCCCAAATTTATGCACCTGTCTAATTTTGTTATGATGCATATTGCATATTTTCTGTTAATCCAATAAACTTAATGTCACTGCTGAAATACTACTGTTTCCATTAGGCATGTCATATATTAAAAGGAAGTTGCTACTTTGAAAGCTCAGCCAATGATAAACAAAAATCCAAGAGGGGATCCCAAACTTTTTCATATGACTATGAATCCTGGACAAAAAGCTGTGTTAGGAGAGATAACAGCTAATGGAATCAGAAGGTGCTACCGAGGTAATATTTTCAGGTAATAAATCACTGGTGAGAAATAAGAAAGAAAAAAAAAACAAAGATTCGGTGGCAGCAGCCGGTGATTACCGACTCTATCTCCACTACAGAAATAAAATTGTTACTCTAAACATAGGCTACATCTCTCAAATTTATTAATGACAGAAACAATTTTGAAAATGATGCACTCACATTTTGTTCTTTATGGCCATGTGATCCGCAATATTTAAAGAATGTTTAAGTGTGTAAAAACCAAATATTTATTATGCATGTATTACAAGAAGCAGGACTTAAGAGCAAATATTCAACATCAGTTATTCAGTAAAACTTTCTGAAACTTCTTTTTACTGTTGGACATATTACAGTTACTCCAAACCAAAGTATTTCATGGACACAAATGCAGAAAAAATATTTATGACCTGGATTAACACAGTTTACAGTATATTATGTAAGGGTTGTTCCTATTTGAACTGCAGGAGGGTAATCCTTAGGAAGCAGATACTAACCTAAAATCCTGTATAACAACAGAGACAACTGCTTGGATAAAGTATTAAAAACAGAAGTGTGAAAGAACTTAGTCTGCCTTATAACACAGAATTTATAAAATTGCAGGGAAAATTAAAATATTAATGTAAAATTAGGGCGGCAAGGTGGCGCAGTGGGTAGTGCTACTGCCTCGCAGTTAGGAGACCCGAGTTCGCTTCCCGAGTCCTCCCTGCGTGGAGTTTGCATGTTCTCCCCGTGTCTGCGTGGGTTTCCTCCGGGCACTCCGGTTTCCTCCCACAGTCCAAAGACATGCAGGTTGGTGGATTGGTGATTCTAGATTGGCCCTAGTGTGTGCTTGGTGTGTGGGTGTGTTTGTGTGTGTCCTGCGGTGGGTTGGCACCCTGCCCAGGATTGGTTCCCTGCCTTGTGCCCTGTGTTGGCTGGGATTGGCTCCGGCAGACCCCTGTGACCCTGTGTTCGGATTCAGCGGGTTGGAAAATGGATGGATGGATGGATAATTACTTTTGATATATAAAATATATTAAAGCATTCAGGGTAAAAAAACTGTACAACAGAACTGAAAGTGGCTAAAACATAGTTAATTAATATACATATAAAAGGTAATATTCATATATTTTGTAAAAACTAACAGACAGCCTGTATCCACATAATATCAAAGGTAAATCCATCTCATTTATGGCAGGTTCAATAGTGAGACTGATTTCTACAAATTCTTTGAAGCGTTTCTTCAAGTTAGAGCTGAATGTTGCTTTTGATGCCCTTCTGTACTTCTATTAGGCTGAATTCACAGGGACTATTTTATTTTATTAGTATATCTGGATAAAAAAAAACAGTTTCAAAACTAGACTACTAAGTGATTGGTGTACACAACACATGGCGCCTGAAGATACAGCAAAATGTTCACTCTAAGAAAACGGGAGATGGGAATTCAGGGTTAGCCAATGTTTTACCCAAAAACCCCACTATATCTTATGGAAGGTGGCTGTTACTGCTGCTATGTAGTTCAACGAGACTGGGTCTACAAAATGGCTCCGTCACTCTGTGTGTGTCTGTGAGGTCCGCATGTTCTCCATATATCTTATGTAGGTTTTCTCCAGGTGGTTGGTCCATTATCCTCCTAAATGCCAAAAACTCACTGCTTAGGTTGACTTTGTGTAATGGCATCCAATATAGAGATGTGTGTGACCCAGAAACAGAATGAATTTGATCAGAAAATGGATGAATAGTTTTTAACTTAAACAGACATGGGTTACGTGAAAATTACAAGTATTAAGAAAATTACATTAACAGTGTGATTGGATTTTGGTCCCAGTATGCTTGGTTTATTTCACATAAACCTGATGGTTAAAGGCACTTAATGTTACTGTATGTATTAAAATATGAGGAAAACATTCAAGTTTTCTAGTATATTTAATCTTAAGAAATACATCATAAAACATTAATAAAGAAACTCTCTTTATAATGCCTATAAATACCCAGAGGATTGTGATTCTCAGAAGGATAACAGCACAATCAAAAGTATCAGGGCACTGACTTTTCTAACCTATAGTGAAATTTAAAAAGCCAAAATGTTGATAATGCATAAATTGGGACACTCATTAATACAAGTCAGAGAAGAAAAGTAACAGAGATTTTCAAGGTGCACTATATGAACACTAATTAGAACACTGTAGCATATTTCAAGAAAAACAGCAATAAAATGAGAGATGAGGATGGGGGTTGTTATAAAATGGAATCGTGACCTTTTTAGAGGGCAATATGATTAAAAGATGTAGTGGCAAAAAAGTAAAACTTTGTGCATCTCATCAGTGCCAAACTGGAATTGAGTAATCAAGCAATTCCACAATAAATTTAAAGTTAAGCAGTACAAAAGTAAACTATGACACACAGCAAAAGTAAAATGGAAAAAGAAAGAGAATGATAATAAATCATTCTGGATCATTTTCAATATCTCAGTGCTTATTACTTGTCAAGAGAGTCAGCAACACACCTATCTTATCTTATTATAAAAGAATGTGGAAATAAAACCTTTTCAATCGAAAAGAGTATCCATTAAGCAGTAACCACTTCTTTAACTCAAGAGTATAAAAATAAATCATAAAGAAAGATGTTTGATTTGTCTTTAATTCTTTTTTGTATAAATTGATCTATTTGTATGGAATGATTACAATAAAATTAATAAATAAAATTAAAAAAAAAAAAAGAAAAACGTTTCAATTTATATTTAAGTCAATTATATATATCAAGTCAGTCAGTCATTTTCCAACACGCTATATCCTAACACAGGGTCACGGGGGTATGCTGGAGCCAAACCCAGCCAACACAGGGCGCAAGGCAGGAACAAATCCCGGGCAGGGCGCCAGCCCACCACAGGACACACACACACCAAGCACACTGGGGACAAGCTGGGGACAATTTAGGATCGCCAGTGCACCTACCCACGCAGATACGGGGAGAGCATGCAAACTCCACGCAGGGAGGACTCGGGAAGTGAACCCAGGTCTCCTAACTGCGAGGCAGCAGCACTACCACTGCACCACCGTGCCGCCCTTATACATCAAGTGCCTTCTGTAATTTATATTAAGCATTAAGATGGGCTTTCATTTTTTAGTATGCCCATCACCTCACTGCACTTATAAGCTTTTTTCTTCTCATTGTGTTTTCTTTGAGTGCAACATAAAAGTTCTCCATTTTAAAATTAAAACTGGCTACTGCTTTCTTGTCCTAAGTGAACTCTTTGGATTAATCCTGCTCACATGTGCTTCATGTGTATTTTATATGGACCTGCTTTAAGATGTCACCCTGTACCACTGTCTCTATGCGGTACATGGCATCAAAAGTCCTGGTTTCAAACCAACATGTCAGTCCCAATAATTCTGCTCTTACAGTCTTTTCTTCCATCTGCTTCACCTTTTCAACACCATGAAAATGCTGCTAGGGTGTTGTGTTTTTATTACCACAATGGACCAAGATCAAATGCCGCCAACATTTGATTCGCTGAATTGAAATCATTTCACTTGCACTCTACACAATGAACATTAGCTACAGGCAAGCTTGATGGCTTCACATGCACATACTGTAATTCAACATTTACTATAATATTTTGCACTTTAGGAAAAAGACAAGCAGTGTAATGATTGGGTAAAAAAAAAATTAAATGTGCCCTGGCCTAGCCTATCCAAAATACCATTCAATTCAAAACAGTCCCAATGCCTGATGTGGAAGACAACTGCATTAACGCTCTCAAGACTTTCAGCTGCATATTAAAATAACGAGAAAGTTTCAGCATCTCCTACTGCTGCATGTGCACATGTATGGTGTATCTGTTATCATCAGGTTTTGTTATTTCCGAAAGAATATCAGAGTTGTTCCAGGCCAGCCTCCTGCCAATCAGTTCTAAACATCATAAAAGGACACTGTATGCACTATATGGTGAAATGCATACCAATGCACATTTCTCTCTATTATAAAAAAATCTTGGAAGGTTGGAAGGAGACGAGACATGATTTTCTCAGAGAGACACTTTTACATCCCGCGAGACGAGTCTTTGTGCCAAGAAATTTAACCACGCCCGGGGCTGGAAATAAAACAAAGAGTAGATGACAAAGTAGAATGTTGTAAAGAATTAAAAAACGTCGGTACAGTACACATGCAAAGCAGGTTAGAGATAATGAAAGTACTAAAATTCGAAAGTCTCAAAAAAAGAAAAATACAGATCACATTTGCACAAACAAACGGAAATTACTCAGTGAAATAATGGAGCAGCGAAAAGAGATTGAATATATATATATATATATATATATATATATATATATATATATATATATATATATATATATATATATATATTTATTTAAACTTTAAGTCGGAGACTTGTAGATTGTTTAATTCGTGTTGCCATATGGGAAAAAAAAGTAGTGTTTCTTCCCAATGAAGAGGCGTATCCGCAGGAATTAAAAGATTTGTTGCTTGGTGAAAGTGAAATCCCGCAAGAGAAAATTTCAAGCACGCACACGGTTCAATCATTTCTCATTTGTGTGAATGTTATTGTCGGACACTCTCTTGTAGAGAGAAAGAAATGATATTCACTCAAGGGCAGTTATATGTTGCGTTGTCACGATGTAATTCCAAACACAGAATCAAAATTCAATGCGATATTGATGAAAAGGTAAAAGCGAAAAGAGACTGAATATATGGACATAGGTGATATGACAGAAGTGCGCCTCTTCACAACACGAGTGGCTAAGATGCAAAGTGGCTGGCATGTAGCGCAAGGCCGGCGGCTGGGGGGAGGAAGACAGGGTGTACAAGTGAAGCAAGCAGGGGGCAAAGCTCCCTAGTTTTAAAAACATTTTAAAAAATGGTCACCTGTTTATTTATTTATTTTTTTAACATACAAGCTTGTAGTATTTTGCATGCTTTTTTGTAAATAAGAAAGGAAGTCTTGGGATTCTGCATGCTTTTTGTTAACTTCCTGGTTTATGATGTTAGGGGTTAAGTTTAAAGCCAACTGGCCAAAAGTGAAATGACCATCCTGAATAAAAACTCCAATGATGTTGCTTAATCAACAGAAACCTCATTATATCAGATGGGGCACACATGGATGTGTAAATCTGGGCATTCTGCACAGCTTTCATTCCTACCTCATATTGTGTGCCCTTGATTAAAAGTTCAGCCGTCTCCAAAAATACAACAGTAAACTGACAATCAGTGAAGTTAAGGTCTAATTTTGGTTTGGTTACTTTATTATCTGCTATTCATATTATGGCTTTTGATTCCAGTTACTCACTTTTATCTGGCTCACAGGAAATAGAAACTAAAAAAGCAAGCAATCATAAAGCGCATGCAGGCGAGGCTCAAATACCAAGAGTTAAAATATTGTAAGAGCTTTTATCTGTAAGACTCGAAGTCCTTGAATTTAACCTAACATACACATATTGTAGGTGCCAATTAGGCTCTTTAAAGATCTACTTGCCATTTTTTGGCCCTTTCTTATTCAGTAGTCTGCGGTAGCAATTGGTACCACTGCTACTACGGTGTATCTGGTGCTCCCTGGCATGAAACAAGAGTGGCAGATAATTATTGACGCTTACAATGACGACAGAGCACAAGATGATAATAAAATAACATCATATATTCTCAAGTGACTTATAAATCACTGCATGTAGAGTAAGGAAAATGGTTAATTGTTACTATGCTTATTTCAAAAGACAATGCAAGTGTCTGAAAAGTTAGCAGTATTAAATCAGACAACAAGATGGCGCACCACCACACTACCACCGAGATGTAAGAGCTTACTTTGATGAGAATTTGCCAGGACAATGGACAATGGATAGGATGAAGAGGTGCAAATAAGTTTCTTCCATGCTCTCCTGATTTAACACTGCTGGACTTTTATCTATGCAGAACCCTAAATGATGTTGTGTATCATAGAAAACCAGCTACACTGACTGCCCGAGCTTTGAGAAGAAATTCAAATGGCATGTGCATCAGTCTCACTGGACACTTTGACCAACATTGTTCAAGCAGTAGTTCGCCATAATCAGAAGTGTCTGGATGCGCATGGTAACCACTCTGAGCACTTGTTGTAAATGCAGAAGTCAAAAGTGACTCCAATTCATCCCTTGATATCAGTATAAATTTAATATCACAACTTTAATATAGGTTTTTCTTTTGTTGAAGTGTGTATATATTTTTTGGCCCCCTCTGTACTTATTTTTACTTACACATGCGGAGGAAATTCTGGGAATCTCTAAGAGTGCTCAAGCCATGAAGAAGTGTGATTTTGTAGGGTTTACTATCACCTGAGACGCATCAAACTGTATTGATGTGGATGGATAATGCTTTAAATTTGAACAGAGGCATTCACACTCTGGAACTAAAGGAAACAAATAATCCTAGTTTTGTTTCGTCAACTAAACCCACAACTATTATTGGCTCATTCTTAGTGCACTCAACAAACAAAGGCACTGGTAAAAGGGTGATGGAAAAATGGATATAGCAAAAGTAGCAATATAGTTACCACAACATCTGAAATTAAAATAAGACACATAAAGACTTAAGACATAGCAATAATGGACCCTAATAAAAAGTATATTACACTTCTCATGACCCAATACACTGTAGACAAATAAGGCACTGTATTTAAAAATTTCCTTACAGAGTTTGCTTTATAAGGCAAAACAACCTTGAGTTTACGGCCATACCACCTTGAATACGCCCGATCTCGTCCGATCTCGGAAGCTAAGCAGGGTCGGGCTCGGTTAGTACTTGGATGGGAGACCGCCTGGGAATACCGAGTGCTGTAAGCTATTTATACACATTTCATTGTATGTTGACCCTGTGTTAACCTATATATGACAAATAAACCTAAACCTAACAAAATGGGTACTTCCTGCTAGTGTTTTTAATTGTCAAACATCTCAAAGAACGTGTTCAGGAGGCTTCAGTTTGCAGATACAACAGGCAATGATGTAACTGTGTGTGCTTGTAATGTTAATCATTAAAATAGAAGTGACAGCTACAAGGCCTCACAAGTAACTTGTTATTTGCTTCACTTCTGGTACATCAAAGTGCACATTGCTAGATAGCTAATTAAATTGTGAGAATGGCAATTACTTAATTTTGTGAATACAGATCACAAAATAATATATCATTTGATGTACTACAGGAGACCATTTAATGTTATAATACAGAAAAGATTTAGAATGAAAAGACAATTAACAATAGCATAATTAGACGATTATTTATAAAATGAACACTTTCCTCAGTATCTAAAGAAGAATTAACAACTAATGTACAGACTCCTTCTCTCCCACTGCCAGCTCAGATATCATGGGAACAGAAACTTCAGCTCTGCCTTGCTAACAGTTTCTAAAGACCTTGAAAGCAATAAAAGGAGGTCAGGAAAATGAAATGACATAGTTAATTAAAGCTTTTTATTAAATTGCTTGATTTAGCACATAGTCGAAACAGCTCATGTGCTGAAAAAAAAAACTGTTCAGTTTAAAAGTAAAAAGAACAAAATCTGTCTCTGAGGATTCCTAGTTAGCGATCTGGCAAAATTGGTTAAAACATCAATATATACAAAAATTAAGCTAAATCCTGTAAATCGTATTGACTTCATTTGATTTACACAGACGAAAAATGAGCACCAAAATGAAAAAAAAAAAAAAGTATACAAGTCCAATGCTCCACTTATCACTGATTTAAATCAGTGTTTTTCAACCTTTTTGGTGTTGTGACCCACTTTTTCCCATGTAAGCATTGTCACTACCCACCAAGCGGGTGCTGGGTGTCCCCTGGGCAAATCAAGCATGATCGTCAGTGCTTCCACCTTGGCAAATAAAGCACAGCCGTCCAAGCTGAGAGGGTGGGGGTGACAATTCTATTTGATGAATCAAGCATGATCATTAGAAACGCTGATTTGAGTGACTAAAGGTTTGATGTTATTAAATATAACAATAACAACACCAATATTTTAAAAGGAGACAACAAAAGTGAACTTAAAGCTCAAAATGTTGGCCAAATAATCTTAACTAATACACTTTAAGGTTAAGTTGCCTGCCTCACCACATGCTTTTAAATATGAAAAGTAAAGAAGGAATAGGAAAAATCTCTTGCAATGCAGTGCTCTATGCATTTGTATATTTAAATCCTTCACTTTAATCCTGTAATTCTACTATACTTAGTATGTTTTCAATTTTCAAGTATTTCTGTTTACACTTTACTGTTGACATGTCACTTATTTTACAACATAACATTTTTAGGCCTTAGATGTGAAATTTAGGGTCTTATGGGGAGATCACCTACGAAAAACATAATATGTCTGTAATATCTGTAAGCAGATAGGGATTGAGAGTGAGTCAGGAGAATAAATGAAGGATCAAAACTGGTTGAACAAAAATAACGAGCATCAGAGGCAACACAAGGGTCAAAAATTGTGGAGAAAAAATAAACACAATGAAGTAATTAACCAAAAAGAGATACTGGAAGAGCACCTTGAAAAGAGTTTAAATCCACAATACAGATGTTTTCCTGGAGGACCTTTTAAACAGTTGTTGTCAAGTCATGATCTCAGAGGAGGTGCCACTAACAACAAGTGCTACTGCTCTGATGCTGGGAGCTCCAAAATGACAGCGAGTGTGAGACACTGAGGTGTGTGGACAAAATGGTTAAAAAAATAATTAACAAACAAAACAAAGGAGAATCGCTACAAATGAATGCCAGAATCAAGCTCAGAGATTAAAAAAAAAATAAAAAAACTTAAAAGGAGTGTCAGAAATCAGTAAAAGAACAAAGTCCTAACAGCATTTTACAAGTACATGCATAATGAACTATATCAAATCAGTGTCTTATTCCAACAGAGGTACATCGCTACAAAGATTTCTGTACCAAATGCTCTGTCCATATTTAGGTAGTGCATGTGGGTGTATTTTGGATTACACAATGTTATAGCCAAGAAAAATCCTAACATGAAATAAACAATTTACAATACATGTAATTTTTTTACATTATGGCAAACTAATACCATTTTTTCAACTCTAGCTGACAAGAGGGAATGAAGGCTAATTTATACTGAATTTAAAATTCACAAAATGATGTATTCAGAAACAAAAGTGGACAGGCATGAGACCTCATCTGAAACTAACTGAACATCCATATGCAAGCTCCTGTGGATATATTTTTGATTGCGTCCTGACTGGCTAAAGTTCATCTCTGAAAGAGCTTCAATGAAGGGTAAAGTTTTTTTAAATAAAAAAGTAATGTTGAGCATCACAGGATGTTATTTACATGTATCTATCTCATGGCAGGGTAGCCCTAATATTTTTTTAACAGAAATATGTACAGTAAATTGTACATTCAAAAGAATATTTTAAAGATGAAATGTTCTAATGTCAATTACTGGTTGACAGCCCTACTATAATCATAAGGGCTTATCTTGTGCGTGCTCAACCAGAGTAAAGGTTTGATTATGTACTGCAACTGAAATTCCCAGTCTTACTATGAAGAATTCGGAGATACTCAAAATCCATTTTATAGTATCAAAAATAAATAAATAAATAAATAAGTGAGATGGATTGAGTCAAGGGCTTCTTTGATTATGTGCAACAGATTGACATTTTTTGGCTATTGAGTTTGGATTTAAACTTTATCTTCAGTCAAATAAAACAGAAAATGAATTGTACTGTATCACAAGAATCCAATCATGCTACTCAATTTACTGCAAACTATATATCTAGAAATAAATGTTAGTATTATTGCTTTGTTACCCAGAATCCAGAATAATATAATTTTAGGAGCTTTGTGGTGATTTCCACCTTTAATTTTTATGCACTTGTGATTTATATAAGATCATTTACATTAAACTGCTTAAATGTAACAAGATGTTTTAAGATTAACAAAAGTCTACAAGTAGAACATCAAAGCCAAGCTGGCTTTCTGGCACTAAATTTGATTTATCCAATATAAAATACCAAATTTAACAACTCTGGTATTTGACATAGACGAATGGACCAATCCACATACATGGTGTGGATAATTTATTACTTTTTGTATCTCTGCCCTTACAATGTAACTGATTGCTCAGGCAGCAAAAACTTTAACAGAATTGTCAGCTCTCAGAATTTCAGTACCATCATCTCCTTGAAACTGGGTGCAGATCTCAGGGACCTTAACCTCAACGTGACTCTGTGCAACTAGAATCAGCATCTTGTGACTTATGGACTTGACAATGGAAGGTTTGCAGAACACATCATTTACAGTATATCTAACAACTTTATTTTCAATTTTCTAATGTTCTAATACTCAAGCGCCTGTGTCCATTACTCTTTTACTTAGTTACTCATAATAAACACAAATGAACTGAAATTAACAAAATAATACCACTTCTGTAATTAAAGGTGTCAATGAGAACACAGTATTGGGACTGATCATCAACAGTGACTACACAATCTGTAAGGAGGCTAAATTCCTAACTGACTGGTGTGTTGACAACTTTCTTACCATGAATGTCAGCAAAGATGCTGACTGTGGACTTAAGGAGACTTGAAGGGGCTGCTGCAGAAGTAGCGTTAAGTTCAAAGAAGTCCACATCACTGAGAGTCTCTCATATTTCCTGAACAGAGACCTCACCTTCCTGAAGACTAAGAAAAGACACTTGGGGCAACACGTGCTGAAATGATTCTCTGTCACCTCGGAACCCTCACATAACAGCAAAACCGTTTTTGAGCCCTACGTTCCGCAAAAGATATCACAGAATTTGAAGTTGCACCACCAGACCTTAGCTTTGCTACTGTTGATACATTTAGTGACCTGTGTTTGCTGGACTCTTGTTGTGCTATATCACTGTATGTTGAATGGTTTTGCAAAAGGAGGAATAATAACAAATATACTACACTGAAAGTTATACTGACAATGAACGTGTGTGGACTGTGTTTGCACTTTACAAGAAGAACGTGAAACACATTAGATGTAAATGGCTTAGAACATAGTATATGTAGCAGGAGGCAATTACACCGGCAAGAGTGCATCAGAAACGGCAGGAATTCTCACACATGACAGTCTCATAGGTGCATTAAGAATGGGTTTCCAGCCAATAGGCACCTAGCCAGCAGTAGTCCTGTTCTCAGGAAGAAACTGCTTAAGAAAGGTGCACATAGAGTCTGACAACATTTGTGCCTAGACAATAAACCAACATGTATATCATGCTGAAAGTAGCATATCAAAATATACAACTCGTTACTCTTTGTCATCAATGGGGTAGGGCAAGAAATAATCAAACCAAATTGCATTCCTGTCAGAAAAAGAAAGGAGATGCAGTTGTAGTGGGCTAAGGAATACAGACACTTGTATGGTAGATTATGTGGAATTTGCACATTTGGCCTCTATGTTGAATCTCAATTCCCAGTGAATATGGCTTATGGGAGGACCAAGATATGACAAAAACAAACAAAAAAAAAAAACATAAGTCCATTCTCTAGGATGGCAACAGTTCAAGCTGATGGTGCAAGTGGTGAGATGTGCTGTGTTTTTATAGTACAAACTGGATCACTTGATACAAGTAAAGCAAAGCACTTGAGCATCACAGGATATTTGAACATTGTTTAACAGATAGATACAATACCATAAGCACCATCATCACTGATTTAATGTAGATATTCTGAATTTACCCAGGGTAGCAAGCTGCCCTTGACATATTTTTCCTCCATTCTCTATGGTCCTAATCATCCTTTGCAGTGAGCCACATTCTTTTCATATGACCCGATAACACCTTCAACTACATCTTCTTAGATCTCTCTAATGGTGCGCCACTGCCTTTCTTCATCCAGTCATCCTCTACTTTATTGCCCCACATGCATAGTGCATACTCCTCCCCACCCAACCTTCATAAACATACTGTTTAAACATAAACATTATGTTTTCTGTAAACCATATGAAAAGAATAAATCAACACAAGAATCTAATGGAACAGGACAACAAAAAAAAAACTTTACTTAACTACTCTGTGTTTTCATAAACTACACTTGTCACATTCAACACATCTACAAAAATAAGCATGACTTGAGACAGGAAAGTATCTTTTATTCATATGATGCACAAGAAATAAAGAATAAAAACTTAAAGAAGCTTCACAATACATTACCATGCATAGTTTTATTTACCCTGTACGAATGGTGAATTAATTAATAAAACAAATAGTAAAAACTGAAGAAAACCATCAATATATTTTTGAACTACAATTCTAGTTTGAGGATTACAAGTGATTGGTGTCTAACCTGGCAATTTTGGGTTTGAGGCAGGAAACAACACTAGACCAGAAGCCTGTTGAGTCCCATGGACATTTCCTTACACACTCACACTCGACCAGTCTAACCTTGTCATACCATACCATACCATATCATTTTCCAAGTCCGCATAATCCTGAGCAGGGTTGCAGGGGGCTGGAGTCTATCCCAGCAAGCTTCAGATGCAAGGAAGGAACAATCCCTGGTCAAGATGCCAGTCTATCACAGATTGGGCACATACACTCACACACAACTCCTAACCTGCATGTCTTTGGACTGTAGGAGGCACCCCACATGCCCAGGGAGAGAACATGCAAACTCCACACTGGGAGGACCCAGGATGTGAACTCTGGTCTACTTACTGTGAGGCAGCAGCACTATCACTGCAACAATGTGCCACCCTCTGGCTTTACCAATTCACCTAAAATATACTTTTTTTAGGGCAAGTGAGGAAAAAACTCTCACAGACACATGGAGTATATGTAAACCTCACACTGCCAGCCACATGGGAAGGAATTTCAGCCAAGGATCCTGAAATTGTGAGACCACTGGCCACTGTACTGACGATAAAGCAACATCCTCAAGCTAAGGTCACTCATGCTCTTTAATGTACAATGATAACATTTTGCAAAAATGGCGTACTGGCAGCCTTCCTAAATAACGAATATTCATACTTCTCTGAATTTACTCATCGAACGGAAATGTTTAAACAGGATGACTTTGCTGTAATTTAAGAGTAGTACTAGGGTGTTGTACCGTGTTAGCCATTATGAATGTAGAGAAAAGCCAAGCAAAATGACACCTTTTATTGGCTAACTAGAAAGATTATGTTAGCCAATAAAAGGTGTCATTTTGCTTGGCTTTTCTCTACTGTAATTTAAGAGAAATTCAGTTGCAGCTCGCAAAAGCAGACCTGTCAGCAGTGGTGTAATATAGTAATATTCTGTACTGCATTCTATTCCATGTAAAATAAAAAAATCTGGACATAAGCGTCAGTAGGTTTTGCGCCCTAGGAACTAAGTTACCCGAACCATTCTATAACATTTCAGTAATTATTTACCTCTTTGATCATTAAATAGGTCATTACGATAGCAATTGATGAGAAGAATTCATAATAAATTGCAGAATTACATTATTTAAGTGTTCCTTTAGAATGCTTCTTTCTCTTGCACGATTTGACTCAAAAACTAATCAGCACATTGTCATCTCATAACAGGCTGAAGTTTCGAGTTTGATATTTTTCCCATCCAGCTGTTTTAGCTCTAGACCGACCTCAAGAAACTGTTACACACAGACACACACATACCCATCATCGAGATATCAATGTTTTCAGCATCAAGGGACCCTAAAATGTCAAGATACATCAAAAAATGGAGATCGAAATTTTTGACGAATCTAAAGCTTTTGCTCCTCCCCACAGATGATAGGTTATGGTGAGGGAGGGCACAAAGCAAAAATATTTTTTTACTGACTTAGCCAGTGTCTTAATCAGAAGCTGACACTGCTGGAACAGATATTATATGTGGCTGTTAGTGTGCTGAAAACTACAGATACGCAGTGAACATCTTCTACAGTCTCTCAGCATGTGCTTCAAGAAATTTCTATTTCTTACCTGTACTCCCTCTAATATATGCATGTACTTCTAATTATTCCTGTATTACACAGCACTATTCATTTAAAATTACCAAACAGGAAAACACATAAATCCAAATGTTCATCACTAAAGGAAGGTACAAATCTATTTAACCTTGTTTAAGCTTTACATGATATTAGCCAATGACAAAAATTAACTATAAATTAACACTAACATACAAGAGCAATAAAACTATAAAAGCAAATAAGACTAATGCTGTGAGGTTTTTAACACTGTGATTCACGCACCAAAAAAATTAACTAAGAAAAAAATAATATAGTGTGAGGAGGTAATTGCTACATTGCTCTAGCATTAAGGAGAAACAAATAAAAATAGATTTAGTTATAAATAAATAACTAAAAACATTCAATAAAATGGATCCTTCATTGTTAGCTTTGGTTTCTGGATTTTAGGCTCAACGTGAAATACTTATAACTGAAAATCAATCAATCAAATTCCTACTTGGCAGAATACACATTTTCTGTAAAAACAGCCCTGGGCCATTATTGAAAGATGTCTCCTAAAGTCGGCATCACATTGCACAACTTTCCCAGCAATTTGTCAATCACTGCCTTCATTTTCATAATGTTAGTCAGTTGTGGAGAGTTGCAGCGCACACCCATGACTGCCAGTAGTGCTTGTCATATCCCAAGTAACTTGACCATCATGGCGTGCAACTCGCTACAACAAAATCAAACAGGTTTGAATCTGTCTTAAGTTGTACAGAGTAAGGGGCTCCTGAATGTGCGAGAATTAATAGCATATGAGCACTCAGCTGAAAGTGCAATGCATAAAATGGGACTGCAAGCAAAGTTTTAGACTATGCAAATAGATCAAAAGCTTGTCTGTCCAATGTTTTGTCTTTGTCATACCACAACAGCATGGACAATGGAAAAAGATAAGTTGAGACTGTAGCTGAACTCACCACACCTGGAAAATATTTCCACATCCACAAGCATTATCAAGCAGTGTGTAAACTGCCTGCCAAAATGAGGTTTTAACACAATGCTTTGGAAATTTCAACCTCAGCTGAAAAGTCATGTAATCTAACATCCTTAAGGCAACAAAATCCAGCAAACCCAATCATTAATTTTGACATGCCCTCCAATTCAATGACATAGAGTGTGCTGCAGGCCTAACCTTGCACATACAGACGAATTTTTACTTTGCCCATTAATTCTGGCCCAATAGTGAAAATTCTTTGACTTTATTATCTATAAATTCCAGTCTTTGAACTTTGCCACAGTTGTATCACTTTGCTACTTTTATTTTGGACTTACGACCACTGCCATGCTGAAAAGTAAACCTTAAGGCTTTCTAGCACCTACCTGGACTTGGAGTCATCCACGTTTTCCTCTGTGTTCACATGCCACCATGGTCTGATATTGCAAAGAACTACCAAAACATAATGTAATAATGAAACCTAATTTTTTATTAAGATGGAACCTATCCACAGGGAAGACTTGCATACAGCTCCCTTATCCTTACTATTTTTGTATTATGTGTTGTGTGATGTGACCAAGTATATATAGCGTCCAGTTAATAATTACCAAAAAGTGTGGAGACCAAGGTTTATACCTTTGTTGTAATTATGTATTCCATTTACAGTGGCATGCAAACGTTTGGGCACCCCTGCTTAAAATGCCAAATATGTTTGCACTGTATCTAAGAAGTTGGATGTCAAGAGTTAGGAATGACATTACACGTGTTGGCTGCATTTCTGTAAACATTTGGAAAAACAATAAGGACGCCTCTAGAAAAACCTTTGTTGTCTGTATTTCAAAAGAGCAGGTATAACTACTGAACAACATATTACGCAACTATAACTATCTGTGGCAACATGCTCACAGATAGAAGCTGGACAGTACAGTATGTATGACTGATTTAATGAGACACAAATAGACATGACTGCTAATATAATACAACCCCAATTCCAATGAAGTTGGGACATTGTGTAAAACGTAACTAAAAACAGAATACAATGATTTGCAAATCCTTTTCAACCTATATTCAATTGAATACACTACGAAGACAAGATATCGAAAGTTCAAACTGATAAAGTTTATTGTTGTTTTGCAAATCTTCACTCATTTTGAATTTGATGCCTGCAACACATTCCAAAAAAGCTGGGACAGGGGCAGCAAAAGACTGAGAAAGTTGAGGAATGTTCAAAAAACACCTGTTTTGAACATTCCACAGGTGAATAGGTTAATTGGAAACAGGTGTTTGTCATGATTGGGTATAAAAGGAGCATCCCCAAAAGGCTCAGTCATTCACAAGCAAGGATGGGGTGAGGTTCACCACTTTGTGAACAACTGCGTGGGCAAATAGTCCAGCAGTTTAAGAACAACGTTTCTCAATGTACAATTGCAAGGAATCTAGGGATTTCATCATCTACTGTCCATAATATCATCAAAAGATTCAGAGAATCTGGAGAAATCTCTGCATGTAAGCGGTAAGGCCGAATACCAACACTGGATGCCCGTGACCTTTGATCCCAGAGGCGGCACTGAATTAAAAACCGACATCATTCTGTAAAGGATATTACCACATGGGCTCAGGAATACTTCAGAAAACCATTGTCAGTTAACACAGTTCGTCGCTACATTTACAAGTGCAAGTTAAAACTCTACCATGCAAAGCGAAAGCCATATATCAACAACACCCAGAAATGTCGCCAGCTTCTCTGGGCCCGAGCTCATCTGAGATGGACTGACGCAAAGTGGAAAAGTATGCTGTGGTCTGACGAGTCCACATTTCAAATTGATTTTGGAAATCATGGACGTCGTGTCCTCTGGGCCAAAGAGGAAAAGGACCATCCGGATTGTTATCAGTGCAAAGTTCAAAAGCCAGCATCTGTGATGGTATGGGGGTGTGTTAGTGCCCATGGCATGGGTAACTAGCACATCTGTGAAGGCACCATTAATGCTGAAAGGTACATACAGGTTTTGGAGCAACATATGCTGCCACCCAAGCGACGTCTTTTTCAGGGACGTCCCAGCTTATTTCAGCAGGACAATGTGAAGCCACATTCTGCATGTGTTATAACAGCGTGGCTTCGTAGTAAAAGAGTGCGGGTACTAGACTGGCCTGCCTGCAGTCCAGACCTGTCTCCCATTGAAAATGTGTGGTGCATTATGAAGCATAAAATACGACAACGAAGACCCCAGACTGTTAAGCAACTGAAATTGTACATCAAGCAAGAATGGGAAAGAATTCCATCTACACAGCTTCAACAATTAATGTCCTCAGTTCCCAAACGCTTATTGAGTGTTGTTAAAAGGAAAGATGATATAACACAGTGGTAAACATGCCCCTGTCCCAGCTTTTTTGGAATGTGTTGCAGGCATCAAATTCAAAATGAGTGAAGATTTGCAAAACAACAATAAAGTTTATCAGTTTGAACATTCAATATCTTGTCTTTGTAGTGTATTCAATTGAATATAGGTTGAAAAGGATTTGCAAATCATTGTATTCTGTTTTTATTTTGTTTTATGCAACATCCCAACTTCATTGGAATTGGGGTTGTACTATAGCTTTAACTTCTGTTAATGTATTGAGCAGCCATTTTGGATTTGGGGTTGGAGAGGATCTCCCAACTTTCCAAGAAGGAAATCTGACTTGTTGGGTTGTTCCAGTCGAAAAAATGGAACACAGCGTTAGTTAGAGAAAATAGACTTACAAGTCTTTTATTTCGAAATATGTGGTTTCTCTAGTAAGATGGATTAAGCAGGTGTTCTACTCAAAACACCCAAAAGGCATACTCACTGACCTCACTGCCAATATTCTGCCAGCCACTGAACATAATGTAACAGTGTTGAACTCACTTCACCCAATCAGAGACAGAGAGGAGCATATAAGGAAGGTAACAACCATGGCCCACTGCAGCGCCACCTCACAAATACATCCACACTCAGCCAATTTAGAATCACTAATTAACTTCAAACAAGTGTCAGAGGAAAACAGAAGTACCAGGAGAAAAAATGACAGCAACATGTAGAGGCTGCACAATCCCTACACAGACAGCAGTTGGGAGCGGGATTCACACCTTGGATTGTAAATCGGAAGAGCTACACTGCCAGGACATATCTCACAGAATCAAGTTGCAATTTCAATACATTTTAGAATCTTTTCAAGCAAGTACACTGCTCATTTGTACATAAAACCAAGAAGCACAAGAAAAATGTCATTTTTAATTCACCTTCTTTGCTTAGTGGGGACTTTTCCTGTGAATAGTTAATATAATAAACTGCACTGGGTACTTTGCTCTTGTCAGTTGTTGTGTGACCATTTCAACCCAACTGATTTGCATTGGACCCCATCAGCCACAAAGAAAAAAACAAAGTCTGTTCTACAAAATGACAGAAAAAGCAGTGCAATTTTCCCTCATTAGCGTCAATCTGTTCATAGTGATGAGAACAGAAAATGCTCTTCATATTTTACAGCAGATTTTAAAGCTTAGAGAATTTGCATTATAATGAAAACATTAACATCATAAACTGCCTGAGATATATCAACATACAGTGGTGTGAAAAACTATTTGCCCCCTTCCTGATTTCTTATTCTTTTGCATGTTTGTCACACAAAATGTTTCTGATCATCAAACACATTTAACCATTAGTCAAATATAACACAAGTAAACACAAAATGCAGTTTGTAAATGGTAGTTTTTATTATTTAGGGAGAAAAAAAAATCCAAACCTACATGGCCCTGTGTGAAAAAGTAATTGCCCCCTGAACCTAATAACTGGTTGGGCCACCCTTAGCAGCAATAACTGTAATCAAGCGTTTGCGATAACTTGCAATGAGTCTTTTACAGCGCTCTGGAGGAATTTTGGCCCACTCATCTTTGCAAAATTGTTGTAATTCAACTTTATTTGAAGGTTTTCTAGCATGAACCGCCTTTTTAAGGTCATGCCATAGCATCTCAATTGGATTCAGGTCAGGACTTTGACTAGGCCACTCCAAAGTCTTCATTTTGTTTTTCTTCAGCCATTCAGAGGTGGATTTGCTGGTGTGTTTTGGGTCATTGTCCTGTTGCAGCACCCAAGATCGCTTCAGCTTGAGTTGACGAACAGATGGCCGGACATTCTCCTTCAGGATTTTTTGGTAGACAGTAGAATTCATGGTTCCATCTATCACAGCAAGCCTTCCAGGTCCTGAAGCAGCAAAACAACCCCAGACCATCACACTACCACCACCATATTTTACTGTTGGTATGATGTTCTTTTTCTGAAATGCTGTGTTCCTTTTACGCCAGATGTAACGGGACATTTGTCTTCCAAAAAGTTCAACTTTTGACTCATCAGTCCACAAGGTATTTTCCCAAAAGTCTTGGCAATCATTGAGATGTTTCTTAGCAAAATTGAGACGAGCCCTAATGTTCTTTTTGCTTAACAGTGGTTTGCGTCTTGGAAATCTGCCATGCAGGCCGTTTTTGCCCAGTCTCTTTCTTATGGTGGAGTCGTGAACACTGACCTTAATTGAGGCAAGTGAGGCCTGCAGTTCTTTAGACGTTGTCCTGGGGTCTTTTGTGACCTCTCGGATGAGTCGTCTCTGCGCTCTTGGGGGTAATTTTGGTCGGCCGGCCACTCCTGGGAAGGTTCACCACTGTTCCATGTTTTTGCCATTTGTGGATAATGGCTCTCACTGTGGTTCGCTGGAGTCCCAAAGCTTTAGAAATGGCTTTATAACCTTTACCAGACTGATAGATCTCAATTACTTCTGTTCTCATTTGTTCCTGAATTTCTTTGGATCTTGGCATGATGTCTAGCTTTTGAGGTGCTTTTGGTCTACTTCTCTGTGTCAGGCAGCTCCTATTTAAGTGATTTCTTGATTGAAACAGGTGTGGCAGTAATCAGGCCTGGGGGTGGCTACGGAAATTGAACTCAGGTGTGATACACCACAGTTAGGTTATTTTTTAACAAGGGGGCAATTACTTTTTCACACAGGGCCATGTAGGTTTGGATTTTTTTTCTCCCTAAATAATAAACACCATCATTTAAAAACTGCATTTTGTGTTTACTTGTGTTATATTTGACTAATGGTTAAATGTGTTTGATGATCAGAAACATTTTGTGTGACAAACATGCAAAAGAATAAGAAATCAGGAAGGGGGCAAATAGTTTTTCACACCACTGTATACTCCGCTGACAGCAATGTCCCTTGTAATTTACTAGTAGTTGTGCAGTCACTTGTAAAAAGTAAGGAGGACTGTGGTCGTCTGAGGTTGGCAAAAGAGTCATTCATGGTACTCATACATTGAAGTATCATTTTGAAACTTTGCAAACACTCAAAGGAAGAACAATTATCACATTTATTACAAGTTGCTGCAGATTATACATCATTCACTGCATATCAGACTTCACTTTCAGTTTGCTGCCCTAGTCCTTTGTGCATTTTTTTTCTTTCTTTTCATGTCTGCTGTACAACATTTCGACTTTTAGTCTTTCTACCTTCACAAAAGAACAAGTGGCAACAAGCTGATTAAGAAGTTTCAACTATGTATGAAATGAAAGGAAAGTTAAACCCATATTGAAAACCAAACAGAAAGTTAAAAACATTATCTGTTTATCTAATATCCAGTAGTTTGTGTGTGGTGAATCGTAGAGAAGAGAAGCACAGAAGGAATAGGTGACAAAGCTCTATGGAGGAGGAAGAGTGACTGGTAACACTAAGATATCATTTGCTATCCTGGCACAACTCATCTAACCTGACACCATCACAGTGATCCACTAGTTATGGTCTTACAAAAGTTCTGAAGGACACAAGTGAAGAAAGACTAACAAGAGTTCCAGATTCCAACTCACTCTCAAGCTTGGTTAGTGCATCCTCAGCTTTCACGTCCCTGGTGTTCCCTACCTGGAGTTTGCATGTTTTTCTGGTGGGTTTCAACAGTGTGCTCCGGTTTGATGGATGTAATCATTAAACATCCATCTTTTTCAGAGATATTGTGGAAAGGAGTCCTCAAAATTTAATGGATGTTTCAGGCAATTAATAACACAGCAAAGCCAAACGTTTTCTCACTGTGATTATATCTCGTACTGCCACCTGGTGGAATCTTCTAGATCCATGTAAAGTATGCGTACAAGTATAAACACGTAATAAGCATGCACCAGTCACATTGCAATTAGAGTCTGCATTTCCAAAACCTTCCTTGCACCTATCCACACTGCAATGCTGAGCCTGCATTTTGAGAAATATATTCTTGAAAGTAATGTTTTCGGGGGTTAAAAATGCTGGGTAATGTGGACGAACAGTTGAAAACATTAAGTAATGTTTGCTTATTTAAACAAAAGCATAGTAGTGTGGGTGCAGCCTTAGACTATCACTGGACCATCTTGGAGAGTGTGGCAGGAAGACCTATGGCAGACATGGAGTTAACATGCAAACTCCACTCAAATCCAGCACACTGAATATGTAAAGCAGCAGCACTACATATTACGTCACCATGCTGTCCTGGGTATGTCTTAATTGACTTAAGATTTCTGTACAAAGGATGTACTTTAATTAGAAACAACAAATAAATAGCAAATTTCCACTTGATTTAAACAAACAAAAAAAAAGAAGGTAAGGCAAAACGTGGGGGGCACTATTCTGCTCTGTTCTTCATCTATATACTTTTCAAATGGTGAGAGGGCTGATCAGGAAAGTTGATATTTGCCACATGTTTTAAATTTGTCTCTTGGCATTCATTTTATTATTTACTAGTCATTTAGCCCATTACAATAACGGGCGCTAGAACAGTAGTGCATAAACATTAGTAGGAACAGTCTATATTAAATGGCAAGGGACTTTGACCTCATTCTTTTTGTTGGTCATATTTTTCTTTCTTTCAGCCTTTCTTTTGTTGATGTTTACTTGCTGAGCTGACCGTTCTTCGTGGGCTGCCGTCGTGTATTGTGTGTCTTTAATTTTCTGTGACAGTAATACTGTCTTGTACGTCCGCTGGCTTGTACGTCCGTAATATACCTTTAATTTTCTCTGGCGGTAATACAGGCGTGCGTGTCGGTAATATGCCTTTAATCTCCTCTGACAGTAATACTGGCTTGTATGTGGCTGTAATATGAGTCACTGTATTGTGTACCTTTAATTTCCTCAAGCAGTAATACTGGTTTGTATTTCCGTAAAATGCCTGTAACTTTCTCTGACAGTAATATCGCGCATCACACCGTGCCCCGCGCATGCGCACTTCATCAGAAGACACACACACACAGACACCTGGACACACACAGGGATTTTATTAAAGAGGATTGTTAAAAAAAAAAAGTAGTGAAAAGGACAATCATGTGGGATGAATCATTGTTCCCCCTAGCCTCCTAAGTGCTAGTTCTGAATCAGCTTCAAAAAGCCACAGGTTGAGTAGAGCACATTTCAGAAAAACAGATCAGTTAAAGTCAGCAATTAACTTGGAATAAGAAGCTTAGCTGGAGTGAAAGCCAACGGGCCCAGCCACTCTCAGGGCTGTGATTCAAAAATCAAACTAAAATTGATTACCTGCAACAAGATCAGCTTTTCTACTTCCTTATTAACTATTGCATTGGCAGCTAAGTAAATAAATTAGATTAAAACAGACTAACTGACAGTTAGTATTTCTCCCAATACTGAATAAGGGATTTGTTTTTCATTATTATAAGCAATTTTTTACCATGCACTACAAAAAAAAAACGCCAAAACCTGCCTGATACTATTAGCCTTCCTCTAAAGCTGCTTCTGATGCTCTGTCCTGCCAAGACACTGAATTTTTTTTTCTTCTGCAAATGAGTAAAACCATCTTAGCGATCAGTTTCAACTTACATCCAAATCAAAAACACACATTTTGACTGAACTGCAGCCTTTTTCACACAACGCACTCAGTAGTGCTTGCCATCTCTTTTACCTTCAATCTCTTTCTCTCTAAAGGGTCTGTTGGCCTTTGAGTCAGATTTTGTAGTAGCAAAACTTTAAGCAATAATCTCTGACAAGTTCAACTCATATAAAATCAAAGTGTAAAACTGCCTTGTTTTACAAGGTTTGATCTTTTTCTGTGGCAGCATCCCATACTTCTGTGAAAACTGCAGGCTAAAATCTCCTTTTGAATGTGGCTAGAATTTTTTTTTTTCTGTTTTTCTGTTAAATTTAGACAATTTACAAAGAGAAATGGTTGATTTATTACCAAAAAGAGGCTGTGCATTGAAAGACTTCGTCCACTTGTACTTCTGCTCTTTTTTTTTTGCTTTTGTGTTTTCTTTTTCTTTTTCTTCTGCCAAGGTTTTTAAACTGTAACTGCTGTGAGAAGTAAATACATTCAATGCCTAAAATGTTTGATTTATGTTTCTTTGGTACACACTGTATTGATTAGAAGGTTTTCATTACAATGTGTAAAAAAGAAATCAGTAAAATGTACAGAACTACATATATTTGAAATCAGATCAGGCTTTTGCTTATATGGTTATACAGAATAGTTATGTAAATTTTAAATGTAAACAAAGATTTATTTTACATTAATATATGCATACTAAGAATTTTTAGCTTGTAATCCACTACATTCAAATCATTTTTAATCTATTAGAAGTTAAGCAAAATTACACCTTTTATTAGCTAACTAGAAAGATTACAATATGCAAGCTTTCAAGGCAACTTAGGCCTCTTCTTCGGGCAAGATGTAATAGTTAGCCAATAAAAGGTGTCATTTTGCTTAACTTCTCACTACATCCATAATGGCTAACACAGTACAACACCCTAGTACTACTAATCTATAAGACAAATTCATCCATTGATGTAAACACCCAGAGACAAAATACAAAATAAGCCAAGAGAGAAAATCAAACAAAATTCTTCTTGTGTAACAAAAAACATGGATTAATTTGATAAAATTTTGAAAAAGCTTTCATAACAGTAGTGGGTCTCAGGTGATAAGACTGAATACAGAGAAGAAATCAGAGCCTGAAAAACTGCCTCTCCCTCAATGTGGCCAAGACCAAAGAGATAGTAGTGAACTTCGGGAAGCAAGGAGTCGTACACCCCAATATCACTGTCAAAGGGGCTGCTGTTGAGAGGGTCAGCAGTTTTCAGTTTCTTGGTGTGCATATATAATCAAAGACCACACAGGCACAACGCAAAGATAGTGAAGAAGGTACAATACCACCTTTTGAACCTTAGGCGACTGAATTGGTTTGACACAAGCCCTCACACCTTCAGATCATTTTACACCTGCACTACTAAAAGCATCTCAATTGGATGCATCAATGTCTGGTATGGGAACTGCACAGCCTGGTAGTGGGTAGTACATTATGTCCAAAAAATCATTAGAGGTGAGACTCCTAACGTACAACACATATGTTAGGTAGTGTCCAGGGAAAGACATCAATTACCCCAGACATCCGAATCATGAACTGTTCACTTTATTACCTTCAGGCAGACGATATCATAGCATTGGTTCTGGGCCAGAAGACTCCAAAACAGCTACTTCTATTAAGCTGTTAAGATACAGAACTCTGCATAGTGACTGGTACCCATGCTTATCATCTTCAATACCAGCCCCTCCATCCCCCACCCCCCATTCATTCTGCTGTTCCTTCATTACTACATTCTATATCATGTCAGGTCAGTCTCTAACCCATTTCAATCCACAGCAGAGTTGCAGGTGTGGAATAGAGGTTTGTTCTGGGGGGGTGTTTGGAGGGAATGATATTTAAATGTATTTATTATGTGTATGCTCTATTATTGGGACCATACACATAAACCTTTGACAATAAAGTGACTTGACAATTTAGATTACAAGTGATACTGGCACATCTTTTTATTTTATTGTAGACAGACAGACTCATGGATTTATTGCCCAGGCATCCTGAATGAACGCAAAAAGCGAGATCTGTTGACTGCATTAGTATTCAGATTCCTATAAAGGAGTGCTCACATTTTAATCTTTTTTTGAAGACTAATATTTAGGTATGCATGATAATGCACTTGCAAGTAGCATAATTTCTTTTTGCAATCAGCCATTTTGTAGCCTGAAGGAACATGCTGTAAACCACCTCTAATTAGGCTGTGGACCTAAAATTATAGGATTGATGACAAATATGGAGGCACAACATAATTCAATAATTTTTGTCCCAAAGCTTCTATAACCAAGCAAGAAATGCCTCTTATTAGAATATGAATATCCATTACTGTCTACTGTTCTTTTCATGTACCTAGTATGTCATAGTAATCTATATATACAAAAACTGTAAAGTTTGTCTGTCACGCAAAAAATTGTGCACTCCTGGCCTTTGAAGCTTGATTTTTGGTGTCAATCGACAGCTTATGCTGTGACATGGGCTATCAGGTGACAGCATTACTGAATTTCAGCAAGTCCTTCTCATGGCTGGCACATAAACAACTGGTCACCTGACCTCACAGGATATGCATGGCTACGCGCCCTGCTGTCCTTCTTGATACATAACTGATACTACAAGGAAGGCCAAACAATAACAGTGCCAGTCTGACACAACCGCAATCTCTGACTTACACATGCAGCCCACAGTAGATATGCATTTGACACAACATGCATGTCCACACGCAGCCACTGGCACATGTCAACTACCACTGAGAGGTTACGCTGCAGGTTTGCCACAAAACTAGCTTAACCAACTGAAGACCCTTATAATAATTTCATCAGAGTGACTGGGACTTCTTGTTTTTATTACAGGTGAATACACCACCTGCTCCAACGTGCATTCAAGTCATATACTGAACGGGATAACAAAAACACGGACAGGTGTCGATGGCTACTTGTGTTACACTGGCAGGCTGATCCTCTTCATCACGCAAGTTTGTCAGACATTTTAAACCTTAAAAAAGTCCTTGATGCCTTCTGTTCTTGAGCAAGGTGATGGCACCCACCACAGTGTGCTCTGGGTTCATGTATGTACTCATGGTCACAATCACAAATGGTCCCTGTGAAACTCTGTGCACGGGCCAAGCGCACCAACAACCAGAGGAAAACCAGTACCATCTACTGACCATCAACTACACTATACACACTTCATCATAAAGAATTGTGCAATAAAAGTAAAGCCATAAAGAAACAAAGAAATACCCTCTAGACCAGCAACTATAGATATCTCTCCTCGCTTACTCTGAACACTTCAAGATTTAATTCACGATATCAATCCTTATGCTTAAACATTTCCAAATATGAGACAACTTGAAGAAGAAAAACAAAAAACACAAGCAGACTAACCGATTTCACACAAGAAGAGCAACGATGTTCCAACATGGAATGATATTACGTCATCCTCACTGCAAACAACAGGCGACTAACACCAGAAAGAGATTCAGTCATTTACTCTAAACAACTAAAACCCAATGCCTTTCCATTTTGAGCCATCACGTCAATCAAATGGTCTGTGCTTTAATGTTTCCATTCGATGAACGTGGCTAGAGTCCTCTTCTTAAAAGAGTAGATGAGAAAACCTTAACGTTCTTCACTCTTCTTTGCATCAATTGGCTATAAGATAAAACTTCAGTCTTACTCATAGTTCTGATGTGGTTGACTTCTATGTCAAAGTGGAAGGAAATGAGCTAAACTGGGTACTACAAAATGAAAAGCAACTTTGCGTTGAAAAATACAAAGGGCATCTCAATACACCAGCATCTACAAACATCACTTCCAGAAATGTGGTCATTTTACCTTTAACCTCAGTCAATTCTCTGTGAAATAAGCAACAAAACACTCACGATGCCATGGGGGTTATTTCTCAGTTTTAAATCCCTTTTATTTGGGAACTGTAGGTCCACGTACTCCACTAGTAGCAAAATATTTCTATAACCATAGAAAGCTGTAATGCTCAGATTTACTCATCTTGTTACTTATAATTGCATTCTCTGTAAAAATACTACATGGTGGTGGGCTCTGTGAAAGTTGCTATTTAAAAACACATCACGATAGCCTAACAGAGTATTCACTTCTTACTGATTTGCTACAAATGAAGGCAGTCATTGACTCTCTATCCATCTCTAATACTAAGGATGCCTGTGGATTCTTGGTAGTGTCCTTCCCTGTCAGTTTTGCCCCACACAGATACTGTTATAACATATTTCTGGTTTCCTTCTGTAGTGGATTTTACAGTGACTTTCATATTAGGCTTACCAACTAAACATACTGTACACTGAAAAAGAGACAGTTGACTTTGAGGTACCACTGTGCAATGTATCATCTGCTTTGTGAAGGAAAAAACACTGGAAATGATTGTGAAACGCTGAAGATCTTTAAAACGTGGTAAAGCTTTTACATCAAGAGTGTTTTTCACAAATACAACCTGCAAAATTTCCAGAGTTATCATCCCAAGGATTAACTGGGATCCACTCATTGACACATACAGTATCTGTGCAACATGACATTTTTTTCTGCTTGACAGTATTTACACATGAACTTCTCAGTCTTAGTATGGGAACAATGACCCAAAATGGAGCACGTGAGGTCAACAACGACAGACTGCAAAAGTTTATTTATGTATTTATATTTTTTTGCTTTTAAAGAAAATACACTAATAGACAAAAATAGATGACCACTGAATGTTTTGTGATTTTTTTTTTTTTTTAAATAATGCATTCAGCTCATAACGATGCATTTGAGGCATAAGCTTTATAGACTGCAAAATTGTAAAATCTCAGTGCCAAATAAAAAGTAACAAGCATACAACAAAGAAGTATGTTACCACATTTCTAATACCCAAGAAAAGTACACTAAGCAGAGATTCCACTAGAGATGCAATGGGCACCAACATTCCCATATCCCAAGCTCCACTGCTTCTTCTTCATAGCCCCTGGAGCGCACCTTTCCATCCCGCTCCAAGGTGGCAAAAGGCATCTGTGAAGAAGGCCTATGACTTCATCTCTGACTGCGTCTCATGATACATGTACTTAATTTTTTTCTTTGCAGAAATGAAAAAGAACTCCCTTATTTCAAAAACAATTTTTCATAAATCTAAAAGAAAACAAAATTTGGCTAAAATGTTAAGCAAGACTTTCATTCATCAACACCATGATTTGTTATGGTTGGTTCACTTGTATGAAAATCAGCATATTTGTAAGGATGCTATGCAAATCTCTTTAACTGGGTCTTTTCTGACTTTTCACACTAACAACAAACCAGGAAATAACGGCTGTTATACAAGAAATTGCAGAGTCAACTTTCCTAGGATCGATGACCAGACTTTGTTTACATATGACTTGCTAGATGGCCCATATGTGTGACTGTAGTTTAGACGAATACAGAGCTCATGATAATGTGATAAAGATACAATGACTAACAATAGGAATGTTAGGATTATGCAGCAGATTTAAACAAAATATTATGCAGTGGAGAAGTCACAAAATTAGTCCAAATGCTATTTAGATCAACATCGACTGTTTCACCGCTGCATGATTTTTGTGTGTTTTTCCTATCAGGCAAATAGCGTACCTAGAGTAACACCTGAAACATTTACAGTAGGACTCATCTTTACACTATTTATTGTAAGTCCAATATAAATGAACTCCATCTATCAGAATATTTTCAAATTTTATATACATATGGAATACATTTTGAAATAAACTCTAGTACTTGGTTTAATAGATCATTAACATCTTCCAGACCAACTATTTAATTTCAAGACACTAAAAAGCAGCCCTGTGTTTACCACATTTCAGATTTGACATTCCAAAACCTGCAGCAATTCAAACATTTGTCTTAACCTTTCATTTTTTTTGATAATGTTGCCCTGTTGCCTTTACTGCCTATATAGATATTTAGTCCTAATAAATTAGCTAAACAGTTCCTTTCATTTGGCTGCTCAGTCAATAACTGAATGACATGTCCAGGCAATGCCATTTAATTTAGGAAGGAAGGAACAAATTGACAGAGTACATGAAAAACTCAGGAATAATGAGTAAGAGTAAGCATTTAAGTGGATCTAAAGTCAACTTAGGTGAAGAAATGACTTGTGGAAAATAGCAGGCACGCTATGGTCAGTCATTTAACAGCTAAATACATCGGTTTTGACAGAAGCAGCAAAACCACTAGTAATATCAGAGATGGGTATGGTAGCTCAACAAAGCTCATTTCTAAAAAAAACAAAAAAGAAAGACACAGTTGCAGTGGATTTAGGAAAACAAACACCAGGGGATTACAAAAACATTGCTTCATCTGAAGAACCCTGCCTTGCTGATTGCGGTGAGGTGAAATGGTGTTGAATGTATTTTTGTGGCATAATATGATATGCATGAAAGCCACGGGATATAAGGTTTATCACTTATTGCCAGCTCATCTACAAATGGGCTTATTCAACAGGTTTACACTCTATGCCACAAGGCAAGGCAAAGCAAGCCCTGGAATGGTTTAAGGAACTTAACAGGGATTTCAGAATAATGTGGTTACCCTCCCTGTCACCAGATATCAGTTCAATCAGCTACCTATAGGATGAAATGAAATGAGATACCACATGTTCATTTACAACAAGAACAGGACATATTGGAGGCAAAATAAGCCAAGATTCTCATCTCATGGGCTTAACTCCTTGTTAAGCCCCAGTGAATTCAGGCTCATCTAAGGACAAACCGATTTATCTTTTTGCTATCAGACAGTTGTACTTAATAAGGTGCTACTCATTGTGCATTTAATATTAAAAAATGAGACTTTAAATGATTAACTACAGTGTAAAGTATTATAAATAGTAAAGCATCAATTAGCTAGTCTTGTCTGTTTATTGATAACCTAAATTAATGTCCAGTGTATTTTTTGTGTGTGTCTTTAGCAGAAATGCTGTGTTCAGTGGCTAATCTTCCTTTGCCTTCCATGTCCTTCCCATAAGATATAGGAAAGGATTCAATTAAAAAAAAAAAAACAGGAAGCACTAGGACTGTTAAAAATAACATAAGAATGAGTAAATAAACTCTTCTCATAAATGAATTCAAGAATATCATTAGTTTGTTCTAAGGAATTCCTTAAATTAGTCAATATTTGGTAACCACAAAACTGTTTTAAAAGTATTGTAAATGACAAAATATTTTTAACTGTAAACAACACTAACATCAAATGAAACAGATTTATATTTGTTTACTTTGGCCAACATCTTTATCTAAGGCGACTTACAGCATATGACGTACAATTAATTAAATTACCTTTTGCTTATCCATTTGGAACACAGACAGTTGAAGTGGCTTGCTCATTATCACGCACTGTCAGTAGTAGGATTTGAACCCACAACTTCAGGGTTCCTTAAACACTACACCACACTGCCTGCCTGAAATAGATATTAAGCTACTGTGGCTCTTCCATGGAATAAATGAGATGACTGAATACATCTGTCACCTCTGGGAGGGATCTGTCAGTGAATAATGGGCCAGAGCGCAGGCCTTAAACAATAAACCTTACCTGGTGGTTTAACCTTGACTGCCTCAATATTTACTTTTTAGAATGAACACCATTATAAAATGACTAGAGTGCAATGCAAGATTCCAACTGCAAGTACAAATGGGTAAGGCAGTTTTACTGCTGACTCAAACTGTTGCATCATGGGAATGAGATGTGAACCTGTCACTGTGTGCTCCTTAACTATGTTGCTATATTTTGTGCTATGCAGGGCAGAAAGCTCAACATTTGTACCTTCCTTGTACTTCTTTTGGAAGAATAATTAGCTTTAAGCATCTTAAAATATGGTATTCCTCTACAGTAGGTGGCTAGAGAACATAAACACCTTGGTTTCATGAAAATATATGTACAGTACAGCAGGATCTACCAAAATCAAGAATAGAAATTTGAGCATGAAACATATAAAGTATGTATGTGTGAAGTCTGTTTGTGGTTACCACCTAATTATGAGCCTACAGCATAATAAAATATAATTGATGTATCAATGCTGAGACTGACATAGTGAAAGTGAAGAAGTCCCTAAAGGGAGGACAGGTACATCTGTCTATGTTAGTAAAGTGTGTGGCCTCTGGCTAAAAGATTAGATTTCCTCCACAAAAGCACAGAAAATGTATTTTATATTATAGGGAAATGTGTGCTGTGTTACTATAAATAAACAGGCACATACACATACAGTACAGACGTGGAAAATCATGTGAAACAGTTAAGGCTAACCCTGGAGAACAAACAGTATAGTCGTTTATGACTCATCCCACAAACTTGTTTAAGCATTGTGCCCACACGCTTTGCTCTTTCTGCAACAGCTTTAAAAAGCCTGAGCTCCTGCATATAGAGAACTAGGATACTCTAAAGGTCAAGATCACACTGTGCTTTTTCAGTGCTACCCCACTGAGCCACCTACACTGGGACTAAGGACGTGCTTTGAATCCTCACATCTATTAAAAAAAAAAGAAAAGCTGTATTTGATAAATAGCTCTAATTAATGCCTTCATATCCTTAAAATTTTAGTGTGTTCCCGCTGGGGCAAAATTCAGCAGGCCTCAGATTTGTAATTCAAGTTCTATTTTAAATACAGCATTGCAAACTAGTTTGGCTCTAGTTTTACATCATACCTGTTTTAAGGAAGTTAAAAGTGGAAATAATTGTAAGTGTGAGATAAGCTGAGCAAACATTCCACAGATGCTAAGTTATAACTTGCAAGTTAAAAAAAAAAACTACAAAAGAAAATAGAACCGAAGATAACTGAGAGTTGGCATCTGACTCTGTGGGCAAAACTCTGTATTAACTATATTAAGAAAAAAGTAAACTATGATTTCTTATTTCTAAACAGTTATTTTATTTTATAGTAATACAGAACACTATAATGGTGAATTGAGAGACAAAGAAATTTTCTATGAGTTATTTTTGTTAATTTAGGTTATATAATTTAGAATCATTAACAGGCAAATATATGGGACAATTTTTGAAGTACAATACATTTAACATACATTGTGTATAGAAAAGAATCATCCCCTTCAAAATGCTCACATTTTGTTGCTTTTTAATGAAGACATACACAAAAGTATCTCTCCACATGTATTTAATCAAACTTATAACAGTCAAGTGAAAGATAACAGTTCAGGAAAAACAATAAAATAAAAATCAGAATCACTGAAATAGTTAAAGGATGACCCCCCCCCCCCCCCCAAAAAAATACCTGTAAGCTCAATCAGGTGTAACTAATCACCTTCTCCATTGCACACCAAACTAATTGGCTTCCACTTGTGATCAATTGTACTCATTCTGATTAATTCAGCATAAAACAGATATCTTTACAGCATTCCATTGCTGGGAAGTGCAACTGAAAGCAAACAATCAACTATGGGTGGCAATGCACTGTCAAAAGATCTCAGGGATAACATTGTGGACAGGCACAAGTCAGAAGATGGTTGTGCTCCTAGGGATCAAGAAGCTGAAAGTGTTTAATACTACTAGGACAATTCCTGGATCAGGCTGTGCCACCAATCTGGATAGAAGAGAGAGGAGGAAACTAATCAGAGAGGCTACAAAGGGCCATATGGCAACTATGAAGCAGTTACGGGAATTTTTGGCAAACAGTGAACATTGTGCGCATGTGACAACAATATCACAAATGTGGCTTATATGGGAGAGTTGCAAGAAAAATGCCCCTATTCAAGAAAGGACTCAATAAGTCTCAATTGAGCTTTGACAAAATGCACCTTGAAAACTCTGAGGCTGAATAGAAAAAGGTGTTATGGTCAGATGAGAACAAAATTGAACTATTTGGTCTCAATGCCAAACGGTATATCTGTCAAAACGCCAATACAGCTTATCATCCAAAGTACACCATACCAACAGTAAAGACCCAAAGCACACAGAAAAGTTGACCATACAGTGGCTGATGGAGAAGAAGGTGAATGTCCTTGTGTGGCATATTCAGAGCCCAGACTTAAACTCTATTGAAAATCTGTTGAACTGACATGAAGACTGTAATCCATCAAAATTCACCATCCAATTTGATTAAGCTTGAACAGTTCTGTAAAGAAGAGTGTGTAAATATTGTACAGTCTAGAAGTACAAAGTTGGATGAGAAGTATCCCAACAGACTCATGGTTGTAATCAAAGCAAAAGGTGCTTCCACACAGCATTGACACAGGGAGGTGATCCTGTTTTTTTATTTTGTTTTTCTGAACTGTTGCTATTGTATCTTTCATTTGGCTGACATAAATTTCATTGACTAAATACAGCTAGAGAAATATTTTTTTTGTGTGTGTCCTCACTTCAGGCTGCAAAGCAACTAAATGTGATGATTTTGAAGAAGGGTGATTCTTTTCTACACACACTGTACAAATCAAACATGTGCCAAGGAAAATTGTGTTGGATGTAAAGGGTACACATGGTGCATACTGCCTTGAAAAGTGCTATGACATTTTGTCTGCACTCTGCAGGTTTCAACCCGTTTATGCGATTCTGCATTGGGTCACACAAGGCAAGAATAAAGGCACAAGAGATAGGTCAGAAAAATACAAAAGACAAATTATAATTATCATTTCATTATGTCTTTAAAATAATATTAATATAGTCATCGATTCTTATAGACGGTTATCGTATTAGGTTTTTCTAAAACAAAAACGAAAGTGTAGTACTTTATTGAAGAGTTAATAGAAGCTGGGATACTGCTGAGTTGTTTTAGAAGAATATGGTCAATTATAAATATTGTTAATTGGCAAAATTCGCCAAAGCGTTTTTTGCAACAAATATGCTACATTCACCAATGACCTTGTTCATCGAATATTCTCCTGGAAATTCTTTGTGAAGCCAGCTTTGGCAACCTTTTTTTTTTCCCCAGCACCCCCATGGTGATATGCAAGGCCAGCATGCTATCACAGAGCTGTAGGAGCCACGTGAAGAGCTTGCATACGATTGTTGCCGATCTGCTTTGCACGTGTGTGATGTCAGGACCCACTCAGTGCTCCAGCCTTCCATAATAAGAATATTCGGAGTACAGGTATCCATTGACTTATCTACAAGTTACATTTTGACATGGAGGATGCAAGCCAATATGGGTGTATCCTGACAGTTTTAGAGGAGAGGTCAAGTATTCTGCACATTATAAAATACAATAGTATCACACTCACATTTAAATACACCTTCTTGTTTTTCAAAATGTCTTTATCATAGAGTGGGACCAGCCACCGTCGTGTGCGAGAACACTCACTGCTTTGCCACTTTTACATTGTTTGGTAACTTTTAACTTTCTGTAGCAACTTGACCCCTAGAGAACAGACAGGTCCGTCTCCTCGTGTGTAGGTTAGACTATGTAGGGGGAAACTGTGGACGCTGAAGGAAGCTTTAAGGGGGATCGCTGTCCTCAAAAGTCTTCACATTGTACTGGCCACCTTCTTTCCTTTGCCAGATCTGAATCAGACCATCCAACTGGTCATGCAGTTCATCACTTACTGTATATTTTTAAGCTTGTGATATTTAAGGACAAGGATGCATCATATGAAATATAAGAGCTGCAAACACAAAATGCACACAGGAGATGCAAGTGTACCAGATGCAAGGATACGCTATGAGATTGGTAGCAAAATATTAAACAGTATGGCATTCTTTTTTTTATTAAACAGACAAATTACACATTAACAATAATATAGAGAACATGCTTATGCCTGTAACATATATGTTTATCATAGCTGTTAAGGACACAAATGTTTAATAAGTTAGACATGTACTGTAATCTTATAAGGCTGGCAGGCTCAATCGGTTTTGTTTAGAATGCATATGGTGTGTTAGGGCAAACATAAGATAGATACTGTATCAGCTACGGACCTTGGAAGCAAGTACAATCGGAAGTTACTAGATAGGACGTACATTGATTTTTACCTGTACTGGCACAGGATATATAACAATGATCCCTGTGCTAGTGAAGCTTGGCTAACGTTATCCCCTTATAAGCCAAAGCAACCCTTAAAGGAGCTCACCCCTTTCCAAAAAAAAAAAAAAAAACACATGGCCCTGTGAGGTAATAACCATGGGGAAAGATTTATTAGCATTTCTATCTTCTTCACGGGAGAAAAATGTACAAAGCATTTGGAAAGAAATAGGAAACAAAAAAGACATTCCAGCAGTGCCCAGAACTACAACTTCAAACAACAGAACAAGCCATCCCTGTGCAGCCATTTTCCACTCAACTAATGTGTGCCCCAAGACTGGAACTCTGTGAGAGCAATGACATACTATATATTATATACCTGGGTGGGCAAAAGTAGGTTTATTGTTGTGACTGCATGAGGCTGGCAACTTGAGCACTTAAGTGATTGTACTGTGCCATTGTGAAATTCTTTAGTTAATAAAGTTAACAAAGCTGTGTTTTTCCATATGAACAACTGTAAACCTATGCTGTGGGGCACACAATCTGTACATTGTGGTTTACATTTCCATTATATTTTGTTCAAGACAAGACAACAGATGAACTACATTCAGGACAAATCAAAGCATGTCTTCTTCCCAGTTATATCTCACTTTTAAAACAGCTGTTCCAACAAAGAAAGGAAGACATGCTGGTGGCTCAGGCTATCAATTACTTTATAACCTGAGAAAGGATGGACATCTAATTATTTTACAGCCTGGATATTGACAGCCAGCCAATCAGAAAATCTAACAATCACATCTTGCAAACCCCCAGTAGAATTTTAGAATAACTATGCGTTGTCTGAGGAGCGATATAGTAAGGCAGGAGGGAGGAAGAAGAAGTGACGAAGATGTCAGAAGAGAACAGAGCGATTGCAACATGCGGCCGTTTTCATCTGATCGTCAGAAAAGCATCATGAACAGCTACAAGTGTTAGATTACAAGCCGCCTGCGACATTCATCCTTGCCATCTTTAACTTTTTGTAAGCTTTTTCTAAAGACTATATATATCCAGACTTTACTATCAGTCCTATTTTCTATTATTCTTTATTCTACAGGTATTATTATTATTCCTGTAATAAATACCATGCTACTTTTAACTTTCTATGCTTTGTCTTAATGTCTAGACTGATTGAAGTAATAAGGTAGATTTCTTTGAGCACCTGGTGCAGCCGGAGATTTGCCATTACCTCTGTGCTGCGAGGTTTCTTAAGGGCTGAGGGTGAGAGCTCCACCCCATAGTAGGAAAAAGTACGTAAAGGCATTCTTGGCTGATAAATGGCCTATAGTCAAGAGTGCTGAGCCTTTGTATGTTTAAATGCATTCTTGTAGACCAAAAGTAATATTTAGGTCTGAGATATCATTGTATGTTGTTCGTGACGATAATAAGTAGGTCTCTTGAAGTGCTGAGAGAGTGACAGGCTGTGTTATTCCTAAGGCATTTGTGTGGTTTAAAGTGTTAGAGGTTAACCAGCTGTGTGTGTGTCATGGGGCACTGTTCAGTTTGTGTGTGTATGCGTATAGCTATGTATGTGTGTGTTAATCTTAAAGTGCAACAGCAGACCAACCCAGTAACAAACTTGACGAGTACACTTACCCTTGAACAAAATAGGTAAAGGGTAAGTAGAAGGAAATACTACGATAACATATCCTACTTTTGCCATCTCTTGTATATATTTTATATATACTCATATACTGTATTATATATATATATATATATATATATATATATATATATATATATATATATATATATATATATATATATATTACACACACACACACAAACATATATACATACTGTATATACTAAATATATATTTCTATTTAATTACTGGAAGTTTGTGGCCATTTCATTTATTTTGTTTGTGGTTATCGTTCCTTCTGCACCTTTTGAGGCACAGTGGTTATTACTGCTGCCTCACAGTTCAGATCACATTTTTGGCGTTAATACTTGGTCCAGGATAGTTGGCAGAATCTTCCCTAGCTGTCAGGGACGATTAGAACACTACTGCGCCATTATAATTCATTAATGCATTTTGCAGAGTTTAGTGAAATTCCCAAACATTTCTGTGATTTCACTGAAATCATAGCAAAGTGAACTCCACAGTGTTAGTTCATCATTAACTATGAACCTGTGCTTCTATGTTACGTTTTATTTAATCTGAAAATTCCGTACTTTCTGTCTTGAGAAGCTAGATATTCACTACCAAGATCCAAGATCTAGTAAGCTGAATACTTGCCACTTTTTTTTTTGTTATGGTGGGGACAAGTTAAAACACTGGAAGAAAATGTCCAAATGAAATACCTGATCAAAACAAATGGTTTATCTAAATAATAAGGTAAGGTTTCTGTACAACTGACCAGACTACCATCACTCTCCAGCCTCCCAGCACCAGGAGCAGCTGCACAGTGTCAGGTTAAATGTGTCACAGGACCCCATTAATTACTATGCCATGACACATTTTATATCACCAGCCAAAGGGGTTTTATCTGATGGTTACAAATCATACCTACATTCTGGACTAACAAATAGTTTCTCTCCTTTACACTATGACCACTGCTTCAGAGTAAAACAATCTCTTTGACACAGAGTATAATTATATGATGATTCACAAATGTGTTATTGTAATCTTATAATAATGTTTCACTAATAACTAATGTATTAGTTTGTTGTATTGTTTTTAAATTTCTGCTTTAACCTTCTTTATATGTTTAACCTTCTATTTATAGTTTTTCTTCAGTAGACATTATATTACTTAAGGCATATTATATAAATGATGAACAAATAAGAAAAAACTCCAGAGGGGGAGGGTTAATCAACTACTCATCAGAACTGTGTATTGCTATAAGTAATTACCATTCAAGATCGTTAGACGATGCATATAGCAGAATCCGTTTTCAACAATATTTTGCTGTCTGCATGGAAAAAAATAAATAAGATGGAGGGTAGACCATCTATTCACATCTTACAATAGCAGCGAGAATCAACATTGTTAAGATTACCATCCTTCCCAAGCATCTCTTCCTATTTTAAAGAATCCCCATATACATTGACAAATCATTTCTTAAGAAATTAGATTCAATCATAATCTCATTTATTTGGAATTCGAACCATCCATACAGTCAAAAGGCAACTCTGCAATGGCCTAAAGCAGAAGGGGGCAAAGCACTACCCAACTTTCAGTTTTATTGCTGGACTGCAAATATACAAGCAATAAAGACCTGGACATTGACACAAGTCAATGAATAAACACAAGCCTGATCTGCAAATGAATTAAAATCTCTCAGTACTTCTTTATACTCCCTGCTCTGTGCCCCAGTTAATACAAATTACTGTCAAAACACTAATAATCTAATTGACCTCCATTCATTCAGAGTATGGAACCAACGTAGGAAGCACTTTAAGACAGAGAAACTTTTATATGTTACACCTCTACATGACAACCACCTTTTTCCACCCTCTCAAACATACACAGTATTTAATGTTTGGAAAAAGTCTGCAATTAAAACACCCAGAGACTTGTACATAGATAATGTCTTTACATCCTACAATTACATTTAAAATGCAACTTCTCATCAACACAATTCTTACACTACTGTACTTTCAAGCTAGAAACTTTGCTAAACAGAACCTGCCCAATTTTGCTCACCTTGCACCTTTTTATATTCCAAAAGAAATATTGATTTCTATACTATTTGAAATTGGAAAAAAATCAAATTCTAACTTAGAAGATCTGTTCACAACTTTTTTAAGATATAGAAGGATCAAATCAGTAATATTTCAGAATACGCTTCCTTTTCAGGGAAAAAGATACTCTTCCTTTCTTGTTGCTTTTATAGATTAGCTTTGGCTCACTTCTGATTCTCTTGGATGGGGGTTGAATTTTGCTTTGTTACGTTTGCCATGACTGTATGGAATGTTATCTACTTCTAATTAAAATCAATAAAAATAAATTAAAAAAAAAGAATCTCACCTCCATTTCATTTTTGTTTTCCATTCCCAATCTATGACTCCATTGCTGTGGGCTTTAAACCAATCAGACACTCCATTTCAAACCAACAACATATTTACCTGTGTCTTTTTAAAATGAATAAAAGCAAGTATTTTTCCCCTGTGATGCTTGACCAAAAACAAAGTCAATTTTCTTAATGTACTTCACTTAGCTTTACTGCAAACCAAAGACAATGATGGCAGCACTGAGCACAAGGTAGGAACCAGCTCCTGATAGGGCTTACTGATGCACACAATTAAACACCAACACCCACCCTCACTAATGCTGGACCAGTTCTGAGCAGTCAATGAGCCTAAAGTCTTTGGGATGTAAGAAAAAAAAAACACTGAGGATACCAGAAATTAAGGCAGTACAATGAGTTGTTAGTACATATATAAACTAAATCACAAAGAAATTACAATATTAAAACTAGAATTAAAAGCAACTTTTAATGCACCTTATTAAAATATATTATTTTCATTTTAGCCTTGACAACAGCAAAATTAGGAAAATAAAACAATCATTACTAATCCACTTTTTGAATGTTTAGCAATATGACATATTCATATGTCATTCATTCATATTTTACAAAGCTATTGAAATTCAATTTCCTTTCATTTTTATTTTGTATAATGTTACCTTAAATACAGTCTTGCACTTGGATGTTAAAGCATGACCCATAAAATTTCTACACCATTCTAAGCCATCATTCTGCAGTATTTTTTATTTTCCAACATAAACAGAAGCTGAAAACTGATTGACACATTCCTCTTCAATACAAGCATGAAGTCCCTAACAAAGGAGATAAAAGTGGTGTCATGTCAGGCCAATCCCAGCACATGTCACCAGTCCTCTGCAGATACACTCTACACTAACTGACACAAAGTTAAATTTGAGCTGCCAAGTAACCTAATACATGAATTTGGGAATGAAGAGGGAAAAGAAAGCAACACAGGGAAAACATGCAAACTCCACAAAGGTAGTGATGAGGACTCATCAGAGCTGATCACAGCATTACTGAAATTCTTTATACTTATAAGATAAATAACCTGCTTAACTGGAAAAGCGAATCTTTTGGTATTGAATAAAGGGGCTTGCCAGGGAAGCAGCTGGACGTTTGGGCTTAGGATAGGAGTACAGTAATCCCTCGCTACTTCGCGGATTCACGACTTCGCGGGTTTTTAAATACATGTGATTGCCCGCCTATCGCGGAAGTTATGTTCCAGACCCATCAGCAACAGGAGAAAATCCGCGATATAGAAAGACCATATAAATAAACATTTTTATAGTTTAAGCCTTAAAATACCCATCCCACATGCTTTAAACACATGTAAACTTATAAAACACACTTTGTTAACACATATGATATGTGGATGTCGGGCTAAGGATATGAGTAACATCTCACTATTATAAAACATTTTAACTTCACGCAAGACAAGACAGTGAGACAGGAAAATAGGTGCTGTACAGGCTTTTAGATTATTGACACGCAGAGCGACAAGCAGCACAAAACCAGCACAAAGTCCACTTCTCCTTAGCATTCATTCAGCTCCCCACCCCCTTGACAATGCGAAGTGGCAGGAGCGTAATGCGCCTCCAGGGAGGAGGGTTTGAGCGAACGTGCGTTCAGCTCTCACACACCCACACACACACACACTCCTCCTTCCGAACGCGCAGAGCGACAAGCAGGCATTTTGGCAGAAGCAGCACAAAGTCCATTTCTGCTCAGCGTGAGTTCAGCTGCCCCCCTTCACAAAGCGAGTGCAGACACATTGACGTCTGATCGCTGCGTGCAGTGTGCAGTGTTGGTCTGCAGTGTTTAAGAATGTAGAAAGTGTTTAAGAGCATAGGAAGTGTTTATAAGAGTGTGGGAAAGGTTAACAAGAGAGTGAGAAAGGTTTCTAAGAGTGTGGGAACGGTTTAGGCTATAAAGCCTTAAAATATGTATAAGTAATAAAATAAATATAGGTCGCTACTTCGCAGATTTTCACCTATCGCGGGGGGCTCTAGAACGTAACCCCCGCGATAGGTGAGGGATGACTGTAATCAAAGAACGTCAAAACTGCATATAACCACTTGGTAAAGCTAGTTTAAAAGGATGGAGAGAAAAAAATGGCTGAAAGAAAGATGTTTGGCTGAGTAAGCACCTGCTCATCTTAGAACTGTAAGGCACTACAGAGGATGGTGAAGTCAATGGTGGTTCACAGCTTCCTTCTGTTCAAAAGACATATATCGCACTCTCTCTACAAAAGGAAAGCAATATAATTCAGAACCTTGGCTATCCCACACAGTCACCTCTTCCTCCTCTGTTCTAGTAAATGATACAGACCTATTAGAACCTGCGGAGCTAAATTCAAGGAAACATTTTATCCTATATCCACACATTATAAGTCCATACTCAAAACTGCACAAGTGTTCTTTGTATGTATGCATTGTCTGATGTTACTTTTAATGTATTGGTTTTTGAATTGTCTGATGTTGGTACTGTATTACAAACACTTGTCTGTCACAAATATGCATATAAGAATCTCAATGTACTACATACACAAGAATAAATGTCAACTTGAACGTAATTACATTATGTCCGAGTTGATAACTATTGTAAAAAAGTTTTAAGATGGCTATGGAATATCTAAAAAATAAATCATGCACACTGGTTTTATATCCAATAAGCAGACATTTTAGAAAACAGGCTTCCCAGAACATATTCTTTATACAGTTTTCCAAAAGATTTTCAATTAACATAACCAGAGAAGAACTGACCAAACTGTACTATATACAGTAGAGGTTGAGGGTCACAGCATAAAATACGAATTCTAGATGAGCCCAGCAAACCAACCACATAACCAATCAAAGCTGACGAAAATATGCAGTGGATAAAATGGTTTAAGAAAGGGGCAGCTCCATAAACTGCATAATCACTGTGTTCACAGAGGAAAGATAATATCGTCTGAGTCTTTTTTCTTTACTTATACATCCTTATGACTATCAAAGCAAATTTAATAAGCCAAAATAATGTTTGTGTTTACTTTCAGAAAATGTAAAGGAGCTGCACAAACTGTAATTCAAATAGAAAACAGGCATAATTTATAAAGATTTATTCTTGTGTTAATCACATTAACCCAGTGGCAAAATTCCCACATGCTGAAACTACAGCCAAAATAATATTTTTCATAAGTGTAAGGTCATTCTTTCATATGAAAAATAATTCAGTTAAATCTGGTCAAGCTTTATTTACTTTTCAAATAAAAAAAAAGACAAGCTACTGGTAGGAATTAATCTACAAGCCTACAGTTTAAACCTTTCACCGCAAAGTAATTTTCACCTCTTTGTATAATTTTCACATATTTATTTACATAAAGCTAAACAGAATAATGACATATCCAAATAAACTAAAGCCATTCATGTTTATAAAGAAAAAACATGAATATCTTTACTAACCACAAGCCATGATTTATGTTTGTTTCATTTTGATTTATTTTATTTATTTATTTATTTGCCCAGAGGTTCTGCAGACCTAGGACACTGCAAGATGGCAGGAGGTTTGAAAAAAATTCCTGGACAGGCTACTGATACATCTCAGGGTACAATTGGGAAGATATTCACTTAGTCATGTCTGAGTGATGAATATCATTTCACAGTTATCAATTAACCAAACATGTACGATGTAGGAACATAATGGAATACCAGGAAAAAATGAACAAAAGACAGTTGACAAGATAGGAATTTGACCTACAAGTATGTGCCTGAAGTCGTGAGGTATTAGTGATGACTTGATTTAGGATATTTCAAATCATGAAAAGCTTTTTTACTTTTGGAATGTATAAACATTACAAAGAAAAACGATGAAGGAACTTCAATGGCACAAATGTCCTGCAACAGCTTCTGTGCCAGTTTATCTCCTAGCGCAGTATCAGGTAAACAGGTTATAGTGCTTTGAGTGTCTATGTCTGAGATAAAGAGAAGTATCCAATTTCTGAACACACAGTTAAAAAAAAATCTTTTATGTTAATGCAAAGCCTGAGAACTTTAATATGTTCAGTGATAAGGAAACTAAGTGTGTACCATGCAAATGCTGGCCTTTTTCACATTTTTGGACAAAAAAATACTTACTCATCATTTTAAAAATACTGATAAAGTTAATTTAATGAAATATAGTTCACATATTGCACTCATTTATACTATTAAAAATTAATAGAAATGCTAATTCCTTCGGCAGGAAAAAGTTAATATGTTCCTACCTTTATCAAATACCTTAAATTAGAAACAGATACAAATGATTAGAACATTATTGTTTACAGAGTAACTTGGTGAGCCCTGCCTTAATTAAACATCAGAAACCTGTGGTGTGTTTTGGCCTTGGCAACCAATGTGTACGCCTACATAGTGCCAAGTTCAAAAGATGTATGAGGTGCTCAGAAGAATAATGGGTAATGCCTATGGGAAGAATATTAGGTTCTTATGTTAAAATGTTCTAATTATAAGAAACGTCATATCTGCTAATGTGGGCAAGAGCAGTAATTGAAGCTAGGGCTCTAGCTATTTTTCCACAGCAGGCAACTGCATTTTTGACTTTTTTTGTCAAAAAAATTATTTCTATAGTTATGTATTAACTTAAATCACCTTTATTTATCAATATTGTTAAAATAAAGACCAAATATCAATACATGCAAATATATTGAAAAATGCACACCTTTCCATGGGGTCCACTTCCTTTTTCACACTACCATATTGCACACATAAACCCTATACAGAAGTATCATAACATAACATTTTTAAATATGCCTAATCCAATTCGGCATGATGGGGGCTCAAGCCTATCCCATCAAGTCTAGGAACACTGCAGGGAACAACCCGGACAGGACGCCACACCAGTGCATGACTCGCAGCCTCTCTACTGTAGATCAATTTAGAATTGCCAGTTAACCTGTCAAGTAGGCCTTGCTTTGATACTAATGTCTAGAACACATGGGCATCATATACTGTGGCTCACAAAAGAAGACCTATTTCAGAAATTGTCATTTTTTTTTTAATATCCTTAATTTGGAAACACAAAAATCAACCTTGATAAAAGGGTTCCTATGTGAGTGTGTTTGTCCGGTTGCTATGTATTTGTCATTCCAATAGATGGCATATCACAAACATTAACACAGGTTTTATGAATCCCATACCAAATAGCATATAACAGAGACATACGCATAGCATGCTGGACTGCAAACATTAACACTGAGCCCTGCATGATTATATAGATTTCAATCTATCTTAGACAGGTAGCACAGCTAGCGTTATTTAAGTAAATTAAATGTTTTTATGTTGATTTTAAAGTTTGAATTTGACTCAACATTATTCAGATGTTTTGCAGTTTACATTTTGCAGTTGATTTTTCATTTCCCTTGAGTGATTTCCAAGTCTAGTGAAATTTATCACGTGGAGCTGCTTCTGGAGTTCTTGATTTCCTCTTGTCAATGTTAAATGTCTTCTTTTCATCCATTCTGTCTCATTTTATCTTGTTTACATGAGCTTTTCTGTAACAGCGTTCTACATTTATTTACAGGGACTTACTACTGCTCATTGCTCATTCTGCCTTGTGGTTTTACAAAAATCAGTATCTTCTTAGTACTTCCAGATTTTGTGTCTGCTTCTTTACCTCAATAACCAAAATAAAAATATTTATAGACAAAAATGTTGGTTTTCGACAGCTGCTTGTCCGTAGAAAAGTTCCAGCAGAATAATTTTATTTTAGATCAGACTCAAATGCCACTTTCTCATTTGGATTACTCTTCTAATTAAGAAATAGCTCATTCTGGACAATGATGTTATCTTGAAAATGTGCTTAAATTGCCTTACTAATCATCATACCTTTGCGAAGGGAAATTGTTTAATTAAACATTCAAATTTCTTTTCAACATATCCTGGATCTTTTGCTATTGTAACACACTGCAAAGTACAACACTCATAAATAAAAATTCTTTCTGCCTTATAATTTAATAACTCTTATGAGTTAATTAGAAAAGCAAATACATTCCAAATGCCCTTCTTTGTTGAAAATCCATCCACTGCCTTGGGAAAGCTAAATAAACTAATTGCACATTTTGTAAATTTCAGGGTTTAAAAGGAAAATTAAAAATGATTTATTACCATGCTGACAACATATCTGAGTGCCAAAAATGTTGTACTTGAACGATTAACCATCTCATTAGAACAGAAAGAACAAATATTACATTTTTGCTTCACCATTGTGATAAAGGCGCTATATTCTCCCAACCTGGCACAGACTGACGCAGAGGCACGTGTAAAATAACAAGACTTTTTATTTTTCTTCAGCTGGAGGGCACGTCTTCCCCGTAATCCCTCCAGCCACAACACAGTCCCAAACTAAGCACTTAGCCAACACACACACACTTTTCTCTCCACCTTGGCAGCACCACTCATCCCAGGCAACCTCGTCCTCTTCCTCCTGATTCTGGCTCCTGATTGGTGAATGCTGGCCCTTTTTATAACCCACCCGGAAGTGCTCCAGGTGCTTGATCACCTGTTGGTAATTGCACCTTCGGGCAGGACTGTAGAGGTGTCCAGGTGGGCTCCAAGATCCATGCAGCACCAACTGGCGGTCATCCCAGATCCCCACAGGGTTGTGGAGAAATCCATCTCCCATTGAAACCCTGCGGGAAACTGAGGCACCATCGTCAGCCAGGGAGGCTGCCACCAAGCGTCCCGGGGGAGGTACTGAGACGCCCATGGTTGCTCCCCCAGAACATATGTGGAAGGGGTGTCCCGGCCAGGCATGGGACCCGGCCGTCCGCCACACCATGTTGACATTTTGAGGTGAAATTTTAATGAACTAAACTCATAGGTAGACAGTGGGACCAAATACTAATGTACTCAACCCTAAACCCTAAGATTGCCATTTCAGTCCTGAGCAAATTAATTAATCTGGTTGAGCAACAATTGTTAAAAAAATGAATAAATACTTCTACAACAGCTCTGCATTTGAAAACCATCTTTACTATAAAAACGTGTTATTAATGGACAAAGTAAATATTGCCTTATTTTGCTAGGCATTTAGTAGCTGAAATGGTCTTTACTAAAAGAACCAACTTCTGTTTGGAAGACTGAGCTGTTGCTCATCTCTACAACTGGCCAGCCAATCTTTGCTCTGAATTTCAACTGGTTTTAATCAAAGAGGAGCTGACACCTCTATAGACATTTGCGAGACGAAGGAGAGCCTGGCAGAATGCTCATCTTAAGCCTGTAAGCACCAATTAAACTCTTGCTTACACTGATAAACATATTTTCATGCACCTAAGAGCAGGCATTGCTCTGTACCTGGAATATGACTTAATCAGCAGATGCAACACTATTCCTTTAAATGCATATGCACCTTTTTATCTATCTTTGTGTAGTTTAAAGTACCTTCTTTTTGTACTAGAAGTTCACCCTCTTTGGGGGCCCGAAAGCATTATTTTGGTCTGTGGGTTCCTTCCTTTGCGGGCCATCTTCTGTCATGTGTTCAGTGTCTTTTGAAAGAAGCGTCCACTTTCAAGTTCAGTTTTGAACACTGCTGAGCATTTGGTAGGTGCCATATGTTTTCACAAATGGATTCTCCTATAGTCAGGATCTATCACACATTCAAAGTGTTTAGAGAATATTGCTTTGGCCTAGCAGCAGTAGTCTTAAAATGTATTTTCTGCCAGTTATTGTAATTTTGAGAGAGGAAATGCTGTGCCATCTAATAGTGTATGAAATGTAGACCCATTCCAACACCCCCTCAAATGGTGTGCCTTATTGTTGCTAAACAAGGTTTTCATTTTTAATTCTCCTCCACTCTAAGTGAACATTAGGATTGGTGTTCAAGTAAAGTATCCTGTGTGTAGCATATAGTCCACTTGTGCTTGTTTTCGGTCTCAAGTCACGTGGAATGACTGAAAAAAATTTGACTTCACAAGGCAGAGCAATAGAGGGTCTCCATATGTACTAGAATGGAAAAGCTAAAGGAAAGGTGTACAGTTAAACTGTAAACTGAAAAATACAGGAGACACCAGGGCTGATGAAGCTAACTTTACTTGTAACATCTTGTCATGCAGGTGAAATGAAGAAATGAAATTTGGACCTCATAGCTCTTTAGTCCTGAGAATCCTCTTCCAGTTATGATGTATGCCCAAACTGCAAGTGTCTGTGTGGATATTTTATCTGTTCACTATGAGCGTGTGAGTGTGCCTTGAGGTGGCATGGGGACATCACCTAATGCTGCCAAGGCAGGCTCTGTTCCCCAGAACCCTCAGATGGATAAAGTGGATTAAATGATGAATGTTGTTTTATATTCATATGGTGTCATTTAATCTTCATGTCATCTAAACTCTAACAAACCCACTGACATTTACCAAGGGATTTGCGAACATGTGGGAAAACACAAGGACAGACAGAGGTGAGTGTTTGAGATGCTTCATGTAAAGACAGCAAACAGGATAGCAACCTGTCACAATCACAGAGGTTAAAAAACAAATAACTCTATAAAGGCCAACTTTTTGTTATATCTCAGAACACTTGAATTAACATTATTTTGTGCTTTAAATATTTAAAAAGTCATAAGAATACTTTGAACAGTGTTATTTCTGAAATGATGTCTAAAATGTTTATTACCATTAAAAAATACAAGGAAAGTTAATCTAGAAACTAAATTGTTTAGATTTTCAATTATTAAAACGTTATACAAGCATAACTACATTGAGCAACAAAAAGACAAATGAAAGAGACAAGTTTCTTTAATAGCTCATCTTATTTTAACACTGACTCAATGTTTTATTTTTTCCTCTTACTTGAAAAACCCATTTTATATATTTTCTGTAGTCTAGAATAAGAAATTCTCTCCTTCCTTTCAAGCTTTATTTATAAATACTTATGCAAATGTATCACTTATACAGCCGTACAGTAGTGGAATAATTAAAAGCCTTCGGATCTTAACAAATGAAAACAGAATCTTAACATCTGGTGGAAATGCTAAATAAACTTGGACGTGAGGTTACTGGAAGGTGAAGCTTTACTTCCTACAAGAATTATACAAAACTTACAACACTTCTATTCAGTCTTGTTTATGCATATGTTTAGAAATTGAGAGTTTCCCTAAAAAAGATGAAATGCAAATTTAGTGAGTGCTTAAGTTTACAAGTGGACTCTTCAAAGTAAAAAATAAGCCAACATTTTAATGTAATACTCAAGAAACTTTCTGATAAAAAGTTATTTCAGGTAGCAGCAGATTGCAAATAAAGAACTAGAAAAAGACAGCACATCCTCATGCAGAGAGTACTTGAATAGTGTCATTATACAAGTATAAATATGAGGAACTTTCAAACAGATTTGTGGTTTATATCTAACATGGACAGTGACTCGCATTATTCCATTAAATAAGTTAGGGGCATTGTTTTTTCATTGTACTCTGGATGACAAATTGTAAGGAAATACAAACAGCACTTCATCTTCTTACTTATCTTACATTGCATCGCTAATATCTAAAAATACAATAAAATAAGTAAAATACATTTAAAATAGATATAAAAGCTAAACTATGTAGCAATTCTTTGTATGGTTTAGAAGCTTCTACAAATAATAACCAATCCATTAAAAATTGCTACTCCAATTCTACAGTTCTAAAACATATCTCAGCAGCATTAGGCACAGAACAGGAACCAACCATGGACAAAGAATTGGTTTATTGCAGGGCAAATAAATGTGTTAATCAAAATTCATCAAAAAAAATTAATTATTCCAAGTTCTTTGGTTTTAATGCAGTGCCAAGTCATTGTTCATGTGGAGCTCTATGGCCCTGATGTCAGTGAGTGTGCATGTGTGTTTAAGGTGGCCCAGTAATGGACTGGTGCTCTGTCTAAGGCGCCTAGCTAATTTATTTATTGTGACTATGGTATTAGAATCTGTGTCCCTTGAATTGCCAAGCAGGTCAAATCACTGTGCCCATGTACTGTGATGAACAAACTAACAGATTCCTGTGTCAATCTAACCTTTCATGTGTTCTGAATAAACTATACACTTCTACAGTATTGTGTCACCATTCCTTTCACTCCTCCAAGTCTTCTATTTTCAGTAAAGCTAAAGAGTTAAGCAAACACACATCTCCTATGAGCCCTTACCAACAGAAGCAAGAGACAGAAGAGTTTTTCTCTGTAGCTCTTTGGCAGTTTCAAGAAGCACTTGTGAGAAGAGCACCAACGAGGTGACAAGCACAGGAAAGTGTGGTCTCACTGGTTCAGCGTCTTAGCCTCAAATGATGTGCCTGTCTGCATGTAGTCTAACTGTTCTCCATGTGTCTGTATAGACTGCTTTCAGGGCACACCACTTTTCCTTCTACATCCCATAGAAGCATGTGTTAATTGGATTGTTGACTCTACATTGATCTAATATGGAATGAGTGTGGCTGTAAATCTCTGAGTGTGTGCTGCAATGCATCTTACCCAGAGTTCTTTCATGCCTTTTTTCCAGGGTTGCCAAAACAGGGCCCTACACATCCCTAGACCCTGAGCTGGATCAAGTTGAGTCTTCTGTGATTAGTTTTATGGTGTTGAAAATATTAACTAAAAACCATATGTATATATTGTGTAATCGATGTATAGAAGATCACATTTTTAAGAGTAATCAATACAAATATTGTGGTATTTAAAGACAATGCAAACAAATATGTACTTGATAGTGAAATCTAACCTGCCTGGTGTATTATGAATCTCAAGTCAATTTTTCAGTACAGTAATGAAAAAATATAGATATTGAAAGCACCATAATATATGAGTTTTAAATAACAATATGTGTCTGAAACTAAAAGAAGTATGTCATTTCTCACTCTACTGCTTCACTGTATCTCTAAAATGTTTAGCTTTGAAAGACAGATAAGAAAGGCTTCAAAACGCTTCAGTTTAAACAGTATACAAGTTACCCCTTGATTTTGCACAACAGTAAATAAGAAAATGAAAAACTCTAAAAATGTAAAATACTTGAGATGAAGCTAAATAATTAAATCAATTGTTATTTTAAGTTACTGAGAGCAAGTTCAAACTGCTTAATTACAAAGGAAGATTTTGCTTTGAAACAGTAATCTCTTTCATTTAGATAACCTGACTATATATTACTAAGCCTTTAACTCCATCTTAAGATGTGCTTCAGTTTACCCACATGTATCAAATGTTTTTCTCTTGTTATTATGAAGCATATTATAAAAAAGTGTTTTAATCAAATGCAAGAAAAGAAAAAGGGAAAGTGATTTTTTATTTAACCAGTAAAATAACATAAATCTTATTTAATTCAATGTTCTGCTCATCCTTTCCATGACAGGTTTTCAACTATGCTCTTTAAATTTCTAGCTATAAACTTAAAGACAAGTGCTACATTTGGTCTTTAACTTTTATCTTTAATTATAATTCTAACTTACCTATATACAGTAGGTATAATAAAAAGGTAATGTGTAAAGTTACTCACTCTAAGGAAAAAAAAGAAAAATGAGCTTTCCTGAACATCTACTAGTACCTTCATATCCTTTCCACTTGCAAGACTATATAACATCAGTGCTTCACCAGTTCCTTTTAACCTGACTAATGAGCTCTAACATATATACTTGGGCCAAAAGTGTGTTCTTTAGCTAAAACTGCATATAACAAGAATTTATTGAGTTTTCTTGCTACAACTGGTGGCTTGTTCTGGCTTATCTTTAGTACTGAAAACCGCTATTTTTAATTAAATTTTTTACATACTGGAAGATGCTAAGAAAGGGATAATGACAGCCTTAAGCATTTAATAGCAGCTTGTAGCTGGTAATTAAATGAATCTCGCTAATATCAATTCTGCCTGTTAAAAATGCATTTACTTTTCTTTCCCTTTTAACAAGAAGGTATTAATATGTTTCAGTTACAACAATACTGTATCTGTGCAGAGGGGAGTGAACTTTGATCTAAGTCGTGCATTGATACATTCAGAGTTTAATTTTCTCACTCTATATTTATAATTACCCTTTTTTATTTTAATAGCTGTTCTACGTTGAGTTTTGGTATGAAATAAAGAATCACTTAAACTTGAATTTGCAGTGAAATGGAACTGCCTCTTATTTCCAGTATCTCTGCAACTTTTTGAAGTGAGCACAACAGACCTTCGTACATGAGGCATCTCAATTATTTCTTCATTTGGATTTTCATGAAAGTGTAAGATAAATAAGCTAAGACAACAGTCATTTCAGTTCAGAGAAACTGACTAAATATAGAAAACCTATCTGCTTAGTTTACAAAGAGCCACCAGTGAAAAATTACTTCTGTTCTTCAAAGGCAACATTAGTTGTTCCATTTTGTTGGAATATAAAGTTTAAGAATACTGAAACAGGAAAAATTGAGGTATACTTTTAGATACCTTGACATTGTGAATTGAGCTAGTCATTACTATACAATACAGTATGTACTTGTCATATTATTCTGTATTTTAATAGAAGGTGCACACTTGAAAAAAGGCTGGACATACTTAGTTGCAACACAAAATGTAGAGCATCATTCAGCTGATTCCCAAGAATAGCAAGGAAGTGAATGACAGTTCTTTGAGATTATTCAGATGTTCTTGACTTTGTGCTAGTAACTACTGAAAACAAAATTATGGACTTCTGTAGCCTAAAGAAGGAACTCTCACTTAGTGTCAATATTAAACATTATTTTAACTGTCCCAACCTATCACAAACAGATCATTTTATATCTATCTATTATAAAAGGAAATCCTGGGAAGAGACTTTCTCTGAGATAATTTCAACTCCCACGAGAGATAATTTTAGGTCCCGCGAGACAAGACTTTTTGCCAAGAGATTTTAACAAGTCCTGCCCTCCTCTCAAACATTTACAACCATGCCCACGGTCCAATCACTTCTCATTCGTGTGAATGCTATTGTCAGACACAGTTCCTGTGCTGTCAGCTCCAAGCAGGGTTGGAAATAAAAGACACAGTAGAAGACAAAGTAGAATGTCGTAAAGAGGATCAAAAACGTTGGCACGATACACATGCAGAGCAAGTCAGACATTATGAAGTGCTAAAATCCCAAGTCTTAAAAAACTGATAACAAAGATCGCATTTGTGCTAACAAACAGAAATTATTACCCTGTGAAATAACGGAACAGTGAAAAGAGTTTGAATATATGGACATAGGTGATATGACCGAAGTATGTAGTTATTGTTCGACTTTAAACTTTAAGTTGGACTTGTAGATCGTCTAATTCATGTTTCAGGGAAAAGTAGTGTTTCTTCCCAATGAAGAGGCCTATCCGTGAGAATTAAAGATTTGTTGTTTGGTGAAGGTGAAATCCACATATGCGAGCGGCAGAGACATGAAGTGGCAGTTGTGTAACGTAGGACGGGGGTTGGTGTGCAAAGCGAGCAGGGGGCAAAGCCCCCTAGTACTTTATATTTCCATTTTAATCTAAAATAAGTCCAAGCTAGTACAAAAATGCTTCAGGACACATGTTTTGTTTTTTGTGGAGCCATCAACTGTCTCTATCTTTAAGCCTCTAAGGACTATGCTAGCGTTTCTCAACCTTTAAGTATTTGCGAACCTGAGTTTTCATAACAGTTTTAATCGCGCCCCCCTAACGTTTTTTTGAAAGGAGCCCACTAATACCAATTTGTTCTTTTTTAATTAATGATATATCATAGAAGCATATTTTATTATACCTACTTAACTTTTATCGACATTTATCTAACTCTAAATTTATTTTTTCTAGTATCAGAATGTAGTTTAAGTTAATTTGTTTTGGTTTCAATAGATGTATTTTTCATATTTTCGATTCTTGTTTTCTTTTTTTGAAATCTTCGCGCCCCCCTAGGGGGGCCCACCCAACAGTTTGAGAACTACTGGACTATGCCAACCATGATCAAGTACTTAATCCCAAAACTCCCTTTGCCTTAATAGCAAATGATTGGTATGAAAGGAAGATGACCAAGGACGTACTGGCAGATGCTAAGAAAGGAGGGAAACTATACAGTAAACAGTAAAAAAAATTTTGAGGCTATAAAACGAAAAACACAACTGAAATAAATTTAACAATAAAAACTGAGATATATTTAAATTTTTGTTATTATTTCTTTATTCATATAGATGGGTTCAAATTATCCACAAGGTGATAATTTCAAAGGTGTGAAGTTAAAATTCTAAATAAAAAACAAAATATCAGCTGCACTTAACGTCCTTTAAAATGCTTTTTGGTTCACTGCTAGGCTGCTAGAAAAAAATCTAGCCGTACACATGCCTTACAAATACAATTTTTCACTGAGAAATTTTGAAAGAGGATCCTTCTTCTCCCTATATGATTTTTTTGATCAAATACCATATTCACATTGCGGCATCAGTAACGTGTTGTCTTTTTGCTTGTCACAAGGCAGCTAATTATGTTTACAAAGGCACTGGTGATGTTCTAGCAGCAAAATGTTGAAGGTAAAACCTTGTAACCAAAATCAGTTTAATCAAAAGATAATGCTTTGTACTACACTTTGTGTGAAGAATAATGGTATCATTTTAAAGCCACTTAAGTAGTTAAATATACACTGTTTATTTACTTCTTCTTCTTCTTCTTCTTATTATTATTATTTCAGTACAACATTTAAAATATTTATATATTGCATGGTTTAAGGTAATGGGTATGCTATATAAGTACAGGTATTATTATTATTAGAGTATGTTTTAAAAATGCAAGAACAATTAAAACATCAGAAACATTACAAAATCAGAAAAATTTTTCATGACAACAGGCCATTCAACCCAACAAAGCTTGTCAATCCTATCCAATACTGTATGAATCAGTTTTGAAGTAAAATCTCAATAAGATCAGGTGAGTTGCAGAAACTGCCTACTGTTATACAGTAACCTTGGTTAAACAAAGGGTCCATCAGTGACAACACAGATGACATACCAACGTCATATTGACAGTACTTGCTATCCTAATTGTTCCCTCAACAGGTATAAAATATTGTCTCGCACAGCATGTAGAACATGATACCAACTCGTGTGTGTTTGGATGTAAAGTACTGTATCCATTTCGATATACACTTGTATTTCATGAGACTTTTGTCAATACTTATGTCACAATGATTGCCTGATACGCATTCCACAGGTTATGCAGTTTTGGTACTGTGTGATTGGCTTCACCATAATTATCGTCATCAGTGGAAGGCAGGTATTTAAAGATGAGTGAAAAACAACACTCACTGATAACTTCACTAAAAATGGGTGTCGGAAACAAATGGTTTGTGGATCAGTACCATCTCTGGACTGGTTTGCACACTGTGCCCTGCAGTTTCAGGAGACTGAAAAACGTTCACATGTCGTCTGCAGTGTCAGACTGCCAGCAACAGAGACATTTACATAGAATTCCAAGCCCAGGACACACTTGGGGTTAACAAGTTTTCAAATGTGCTCCCATGTTCTTGTTGCACTTATTTTAAAGTAATAGTCCCTTGTAATCTCTGTTTGCTTAAATTGAAAGGGTTCAACTCCTTCAGTCTTTCCTCATAACTCATACTTCGCTTCCCAGGAATAAATCAGTTACTTTTTTCTGGACTTTTTCTAGCATTGCTATGTCTTTTTTGTAACCCATAGACCAAAACTGCACAAAGAACTCCAAGTGTGGCTTCACAAGTACATCATAAAGGTTAAGCATAACCTTCTTTGACTTGTGCTCTACACATTGCACTACATGACCCAACACTTTGTTAGCCATCATAATGGCTTCACAACACTTCCTGGAGGTTGACAGTGACAAGTCTGCTATGACTCCTAGATCCTTCTCATAATGGGAAAGTTATGCCACTTTTCACTGCAAAATGTTGTTGAGGAACTCCAGCTTCCTTTTCAGTCAGCCATATACACATTTTTAATTTAGAACTGATGCTGAGTAAACACTTTACAAAAGCTAGCGTTGAACCATGAGAATTATTATTATTATTATTAACTAATATTTATACATAGTTTTATTTGGATAACCAGGAATCCCAAATACATTTGTAATATGTAGCACACCTTGTTTTAAGATTTTATTTTACCATTATTTTACATTATTTTAAATAATTTAAGATTACACTGCAAGAACCTCTACCTGTTGCTACACCTTAAAACTGACTGGCAGGTTTTCAGGATCACACATCACTACATTTCACTTTTTCCTTCCCTATTTTCCAATTTCCAGCTCTGTATTCTCCTACTTTTCAAGAACTCAAATACAAACAAAAACTATTTCTATATTTAGGATCTCAAATTTAAAATGTCCAACTTAGTCCACTAGTTTATCATAGATTTCTGGTAAGAGTTCAAGTTTTTAACAATCCAATCTTGCCTGAGCTCAACAAAGAAACAAATTGCAAAAGTGGATTTTAACACAAAAATACCCTTTAAATGGTACTCACAAGAATCTTCACACACAGAGCCTGGTAGGAGTGACGATACTTGATCTGTCAACCACACTTCACTTGTGATCTTCAACAGTTTTCCATCATTGTAACAGGCTCAGCTTTGATCCTGGAGACCATTGTCTAGAAGGAGAAATTCAAGGCTCATCAGTATATAAAAACTTAACAGCAAGCTTAATCTATTAATCAGTAAGGGCACAAAAAATGTTTCTTGAAACGGGTCAGTCTTTTCCATCTCAAGGAAGACTGTCAGCATTAATCTTTTTCTTTTAATAGCTACTGTGTTCTGCTGCAGTCTCACATGAGCTGTCCTTGAAAGCTTCAATATTAAATACTGCATGCTAGCAATAAATGTGTTTATGTGTCAGATATTTGATTTAATGGTTATAACTGTGTTTGCTCAGCACTTTATATGCATCCAGATAAATGCTGAGTTAAAGTACAATTTTCTTACTATACTGCTGTAGGAGCAAATAAGAGCCAATTGAAAGAATGAGAAATATAAACCCTCAAATGACAAAACAAAGTCCTAATGGCAACAACAAATCATTGACCAAACAAGGAGAAGCAGGCCTAGTAGCTTTGTAAAAGTGGGCTTTTCAATTTAAAGTTTACTTCTCCCACCTCAGCTCTGATTTTGGCTACTAAAAATGCAACAAGAAAACCAAGTATTTTTTTTTCCAATATTAATTTTGGAGCCATCGTCCCAACTCTGTTTCCACTTGGAGGCTCTATTTGCACTCGCATTTTTTCCTCCTGGTTACTGCAAAGCTGTGGTAAACACTAGTCATGCCTAATCATTAGTATATGGAAAAAATGAAGAAAAGCCAAAAAATTAAACAGAATTGCTGAGTGTTTTTTGCAAGTAACAAACAAACAAACCATTAATTATTAATTAAAAATATACTTCAATTTCAAGGCTACCAAAAATTGTTTTAATGAACCAAACATATTTCTGTTTAATTGGAGTCAATTCAAGCATTTTTAAAAATATTCAGAAACAGCTACATCCCTGGGTGATTTTCTTTAATATATGTGAAATTATAAATATTTCCTGTTAGTTAACGCTCTGCTCGCCTGTGTTTTTTCCCTTCATCTCCTCATCCACCAGCAACAACATTCCCACTAGGCTGAGGTGAACAATTCCGAACCATTTGAGTATGATAAAATAGTCCACGTACTACAAGAAATAATACAAGAAGAAGTTGAAAATTAATCTAAGAGCTAATCTAAGAAGTAAACTAATCTAAAACTGAACTAAGAAAAACTATAAAGCAGAAATGAAAAAGGAAAAATAACTGATACACTTTACATTATTTATTTATTGAATTAAAAATAAAATGTATGAACATCCATACAGCCCAATTACCTAATAACAGCACCCAGTTTGTGTGGTCTCAATGTTGTCCTATTTGGATGGGTTAACTGTCTTATTATGAGTGCATTGTGAGTGTTGTGTGTGTAAGTATGCCTTGCAAGTGTTCAAACTCCTGGTCAATAAATAAATGGAAATTAAATTCTTACTCACAAGGGTGTGATCACAATGTTTCACATCTTAATCAGAATAGCTTATTCTACTTTGTAGACTTAGGCCGGATTTATACTTCACGCAACGCGATACATGCTGCAGTGGACGCTCCTGCTATGCAAGCGTTGTACTCTTTATATTTGCATGTGTACTTTACGTAAATCTGGAGGAATCCACCAGGTGGCAGTGCGAGATATTATCATGGGAAGAACAGGTTCGGCTTTGCTGTGTTGTGAATTGCCTGGAACAGCCATTAAACTCAGATGACACCTTACCGGATGTTTAATGATTAAATCCATCAGTCCAGGGATTTGTCCATTTCAGCTAGTATTGGGCACGAGGCTGAAACAATCCCTGGACGAGGCATCAGCTCATCGCAAAGTGAATACAAGCACACACATACACGCTGGCGTCATTTTAGTGTAACCAAATCTGCATATCTTTGGAAGGAAACCGGAGCACACTGTGGAAACCCAGCAGGAAAACATGTAAACTCCAGGCAGGGAATATCAGCGATGTGACTCCCTGCAAGACAGCAGGGCTAACGCTCCGCCACCATGTCACCCCCATGTGTGTCATTATTAACAGTATTCATTATTTACACAAAATTACTGATTTATCTGTAAAATGTAACATACATACTTCAATGCATTTCATCATGAAAGTGAAATCAAGTATAAATCTAAGGATTCTAAATGTGCAGAGAGTTGGAATATCATACATTTAATGTGCTCGATGTTGCGATCTATTGCTAGCGATCCACTGCTGTCAGGACCGGATGGAAGACCTAGAAAAAAAGACGGCACAGAAGACAGTATGTGAGATTTTTAAAATGCATCGTGTCATTATGATTGGGAATATGCGACGCTTGAATATAAAAGCACCACGAATACATCTGTATGTCGGCATTTTGCTTCACAACCTCGAACCATTCATCAAACATCGAAGCATGCACACCAGTCTCGTAGGATCCGCAAAGTTTTCTGTCACATGTAGATAGTAACCAGAGACTCTGATGTCACATTCCAGCTTTTAGCACACTGCGCCCCCCAACTTTTTGCTGGTACTGCAACTCGTGCACGCGTCGCGTTAATTTCTGCGGACCTGCTCAGAGGACGCATCAAATGAACGCTGGAAACGCGTGGCAGCCATGATGCGGGCGCATACGCGTACTGAGAGTGAAGTATAAATAAGCCCTAAGTAGGATCAGCTACTGAGTACAAAATATGTGAATTACAAGTTTCCAGCATTAGTGGCTTATACTGTACATTTCTTTTTTCAACGCAAAATTAAGTACTATGTTATTACTAGACTTCTATTGCTACAAAACAAAAACCTTTGGAGAATCATTTTCTTTTAGTCAGTATGTACCAGGACCTGTCACTTTCTTGTTTATGCAACAGGTTCAGAGGTGAAGTGCATAATTCTGTCATTGCAGGATATTTGTCAAAGATGACCCAAGGTTTAGCCGACCTTCAAGATAATGATTAAGAAAATATTGCCATCATGGGGAGAATCATAAAGTGATAGTAAAAGAGATAGTACTGGGATTCAGTATGGATTATCTAAATCCATTCTTCATGAAGAAATAAACATATGAGCAAGGTCTGTGTACACTGGGTGTCCAGAATGTTGATTCCTCAAATGAAGTACGGTATCAAGGCATTTGGTATTCCCTGAAGAATCTCGAGATAATGAATTCAGTAAATAGGAAATTTATAGTACTTTGTAAACGAGGATGAATGTTGGATACCTTACAAAGTCTCAGAGTCCAGACATAGATGAAACAATGGTGATTCGCAAATTCCAAACAAATTTAAGGTCCAAGTCTGTTCCAGCAAACCATGCAATTAAATTTTTTAATGATCTTAATGGTAGAGCATATATTAATTACAGTATGTGCCCTAAAAAGTCCACATATCCAGTCAATATTTCACTGATTTTTTTTTTTTTTTTGCTGTACGCTACAGTCAGTCATGGGTTGCACAAGATGCTCTGCATAAGTATGAATTCAAATAGATGACATACGCATGACCTATTCTCCAGAGTTCTGAAAAGCTTTCTCCATAGAGTGTGTTATACCAATGATGACAATGTTGACGTCAACTACAGATGACACAATATTTCTTTTACAGCAGCACAAATTATAAATATTATAATAAATCTACTAGTTAGTATTACATTGGTTCACTGTTATTCAACAATCTAGACATATAATCACGTAACTTTGCCAAGTATAAACTTACACAGTTTATTGTCCTAAGGCATTATTCTGTAATATATTTGTTCAGCCTTATGTAAATACAGTATGAACATCTTAAAGATGCACTGTAACAAAATGGTCCTTCGTTTCTTGCATCTGGTACTTCCAGAAGAGGCTACAGCTCCACGTGATCCCTAACACTAGACTAAGTTGGATAAGGTGCACAATGCTAGTTAAAGATCCTTTAGCTTTGTGGGTTCCAACTCCATGCCTTAGTGACTCACTGAAATGGAGTGACTGAAGAGAAAAGTGGAAATTTCAATAATGGATACCAAAAGCTTCCTAAACTTTCAACCTTCTGTTGATGCAAAGACTACAATACAATCAAGACAAATCATAACAGACATTTTTTAACTTTAATAAGATCCTGAAACCAATATTTACTGTAAGTCAAAAATATACCCAATATTGAATTAAAGAGAAACAAAAAACGAATAAATAACATTAAAATAATAGCACTAGCGCTTAATAGATATATAATTCATTATTTTTCCCCACGTGGGTCATGTTAAGTATTAGAGTGGGTACTGCCAGCAAACCCGATGCAATATTCTGGTTATATAAAAATAACGCAACACTTTAAAGATTTTAAGATAGTGAGGTTCAGTTGTGCCTTGATGTGCTTTTTTCCCCTCAATAAAACATGCATCCACATTTACAGAGATGGCACACTACAAACATTAGCACTGTTGTAGAGAATGCTATACTGATATATACAGCCCCAAAAAAAAAAAAAAACAGAAAAATCCCAATACTTACCCTCAGTGTATTGATGATACATCACAATGAAAAATATTGCAATACTCTGCTGCATTGATTTTTACCCCCACCTCTATTAAGTATCTTGTTGAGGCTCTCACAGTAAAACAGTGGTGGAGACTGAACCTGACACCTTATGCTTTATAATGTGACTCCTCAGTGACAAGTACACATTACCCAGATCCTCTCTTCTGTTGACAAATAGGAAAACAACAGCAAATGCTTCAAACCCAAGCACTGGGTAAATGTCTATCTGTTTCTCAATTAATCATTTTCTGTCACAGAAGGATAATCATAACATAAAATATTCTAAGACTACATTGCAGTATTGTGGCAGGATTCAATCCACTCAGCCATTATGCTCTAACTTCAGTGTTGATGTTTTCCAGTCATGGTTTCAGACTTGCAGTACAATCTCTTTTTTATCATCTGATATATCCTGCTAGAAACGTTCAGATCTTTACGACATAAATAAGCATGCAGCCTCTTGGGAATTACTTGTTAAATAGCACACAAAAAGAATGAGAATAATCTTCTAACTAAATGAAATTCCCAATGGAATTAAAAGAGCAGAAGAAGAACCAGGTTAATTTCAAGCGAGATCTCTGCAAAAATATACAAAATGAGTTTTAATTTTTAACAGTTTAAATTAAACATTAAACTATTTAATTTACTCTTAAGAATAAAACAATCTGAGATGGAAATACACTTTGAATTATTATTATTCATGTATCTTGTGGAAACAAGTCACCCAGAAAATGTGTCTATTTTTAAAGAAATGGTTCCAGCTTTTTTTTTCTTTTTTTCATTTTGTGCTGCAATCCTTGAAGGCGGCAGTCTCTTGTGGTTTAAATAATCTAAGAAAACTTCTGTGCAACATGAGATGAATAGGCCCACAAGCAATACAGTTCCACAAAAACAGAAAACAGCCCATAACAAAAAATATAACTCAGGAAAGAGAATGACATAACTTAATTAATTTTAATGAAAGTAAACAGTGTCTGTGATTAAATGTCTGAATTCTGAGGGATGCTCTCAGCTAAGCTCCGTAATTACAATCTGTTCTAAAAACATCTATTTTTATTGCAAATATTTTTTTCATTTTAATGCAAAGTAAAAAATACAATTTATTAATGCAAGAAAATGTTTAGCAAAATGGAAATCATGGCACTACAAAAATATCCAATCTGGACATTTCTACAAATGTAAATGCAATGCAAAACATTTGAATTAGCTTGTTTTGTACCCAGTGATTTATCCTTAACAAGTTTGCAAATGTGTCCCCATTCATATTCCTCATAATCCTGAACTGGATTAACTGGCTTCAGAGAATGGATCAGCTCAAGAATCTCTATGATGTCAAATGGGGAAAAAATATCTACATATCATTCAACATTGATAAATGTCTGATCCATTTCCTGTGACACAATTCTCTGGTATAATCAAATGTCATTCACAGTCACAAAAGTAGTAGAAAGGAGCTCATTACTGTTTTATAAGGTGGTACTGGTAGTTAGATAACACCTCTCTATTTCTGGGACATCCTACAGCTGGTCTATATAACGTCTAATAAAAGCCACAAAAGAACATTCAAAGAAATAACATTATTTGCCAAATTCGATTTTAAAGAAATTTATGGAAATGCCATAAATATAAACCTGTGTAGAACTAAACAAAGTATCCATAAGAAAAGGGTGAAGAGGCTTACGGAAACAGAAATGCAATAACAGCTTTCCATAACTGAGATGGAAAAGGCTTTTTATGACAGTAACTGCTCCATTACTTCACAAATCCAGATAGTATGTGAGAGAGGCAAAATGTGAGCACTACTGAAAAATGTCTTAAATCACAAGTATGTTTTGCTAGAAGGTAGGCAGGTGACTGAGATCAAGTGGAAAAAGATTCTTATCTTTTTATCCTAAATGTTTGACAGAACAGTTGCCCTCCATTCACTAATTACCTTATTCACGGTTGTGGAGAACCAAAACACAATGCTGTCTTATTCACATACCTACTGTACAGTCACACATACAAGGAGTTACCAATAAATCTAACTTGTTAAGTCTGTGTTATGCGGAAGGGCAACCCACTCAACTTAGAAAGCACATGAAAACTCCACACTGACAGTGACCAGACTGGTCAGACCAGCGACGTGTAAATCAGAGACAGCCAACTCTACCGTGAAGTATGGTATCAGCAATGTCAAATTAAACTAATACCTCTCTGAAACAAGACTGCAAAGACAAGAATACAGAAGACAGGACTGAAGTATACAGAATAAAACTGCAGTCTGCTGGACTGTTTCATTGCATTAAGAATTCATGTTGTAACACAATAATGAGGCTAAGGCAGTAACTGATAAGCTGAATGAAAACAAAATGACAAGTCAAAGTAGACCTTAAGAGCTGCAGCTTGATAACGTTATACAAGCAGGATTATTCCTTAAAACAGGAACTAGATTAGGAAAAAGTAACATGCACAGTACTGTACCCATATATATTAAAACGATGTTCTGTTGACTGCTAGTACCCATACTATATAAATATTGATTCAAAGCACCTAATGGAGCAGGCCTGTTTCGCCTCCTGCATCTTAGTGAAACTACAGCACAGTTCACACCCTTTTTTGATTATTTGCCTCGAAAGCTTGCATATTGTAATATTTTTAGTCCATCCATCCATCCATTGTCTCCCGCTTATCCGAGGTCGGGTCGCGGGGGCAGCAGCTTGAGCAGAGATGCCCAGACTTCCCTCTCCCCTTTAGTTAGCCAATAAAAGGTGTCATTTTGCTTGGCTTTTCTCTACATTCATAATGGCTAACACGGTACAACACCCTAGTACTACAAGTATTTAACGGAAAGCTAATTTATCATAAGTAACAAATACTGAGAATTATTGAAAAAGGTGAGAGGAAATTAATTGGATTTATAGTATATGGTGCTAAATCAAATAGGGTAGAAATGCATGGAAATGTAAAAGAAGTTAATAGCTTTATGGATGGGAAGAAGACAGTTGAAAAAAGGTTAGGTTAGTGAAATCAAATGAGGAAAAAAGGAAAGGATTCTGGCAATAAAGGAAGCAAATAAATTTACAAAATGAAAATGAAAGAAAAAAGAGACCATCTGATTTAACAATGAACTGTATGAGCAATGCATCTGAGCAGAAATCTGTGTCCATTTTATCAGTTATCTCAGAACAAGGGGGCTTCGCTCGCCTACCCCTGGCGTTTTGAACCCGTGCCCGCTGGGCAGCCGTAGTTTCAGATGCGCGTTGTAGGAGCTTGCATTGTTTTGAATCCGTGCTTGCCTTGCTTCTTCGGTTTGAGACGTGCGTTGTAGGCGTATATCCATCCGTCGAGCTCGTTCGGTTTGAACCCGTGCCTGCTTTGCCTCCGCAGTTTTAGACGGTGGGTTGCATTCGGCGTTTTGTACGATCCCAAGCAGCACATTATTCCTAACTTCACTCCGCAGTAGTGCCACGCACAATATGGTGGTGATGCCTGCGCCCTCACTACGCAGTAGTGCCACTCACAATATGGCGGCAACGCCTGCGCCTTCCGTATTATGTCGGGTTTTACCATGCTGTGTAGGCGCCTTTGCCTTTCGTACTTTCCCGCGCCTTCCGATGCGCGATGTAGGCGCCTGCACCTTCCGGGTCTGCCTCCGCTGTGTGGTGTGGACGTTTAACTGTCGTGTTTTCTGCCTTTATATTCTGTATCTCGCTGTGCATGTGTTTCGTGCCTAGGTTTTTTTGAAGCTGTTGCATTCCAGTTTTCATCAACTGTAACCTGCTCTCCATGTGTTTGGCCCCGTTCTTTAACTTCTTTATGACGTTTTACTTTGTTTCCTACTCTGTCTTTTATTTCTGACCTCGCTTTATCCTGCTTGCGGCATGTCAGACGGTTCGTAGTCTCTCTCGTTTCGCTCTGGGGCGGGGGGGGCTTTGTGTGGCGCCTGCGCACATTCGTAATCTCTCCCGTTTCACTCTGGGGAGGGGGGCTTTGTGTGGCGCCTGCGCACTATGTCTCCTGCGTCCATATCCGGTTTACCATTCTCGGTTAGTAATATGGATTACTCCTAGGAATTGCACTAGAGGTCTGACTACTCCAGAGTAGGACATGAGAACTATTTATTAAGCGTCTTACATCCACTCCCAGCAAGGACTAGAAGTTCATGTTTTAGAATGAATGATGTCACGATTTTATAGCACCCCATTCTGCAAAATGGCACTCATGATGAGGTTTTGTAGGTTTCATATAATAACGCTAAGGGTTAACAACAAAGATAATAATCACAAAAGTAATTAATAGTCAAAGTAGTATAAGAAGAACAGGAGAAAGATGCAAAGGAGGTACATAATTGTTGCCACTTCATAAGAACATCAGGAATAATACTGTAACAACTCGTTAAGCCCCGATAAACACAACGTTAATTTAACAATGAATGATCCATAGCTCTACTTTCAGCAAAATCACCTAGCTGTTGATACGGCCACGGGAGACAAATTGTAAAATAACAGTTACTGAAACTAGCTATGGATATTCCTGCACTGCTACCGAAGTTACGTTTACTCTTCAAGTGTTACGGATCGTCTTCCAGTTTCATGTAATGACATTATCCTCCCTTATCTTCTACAAGGCTCTATTTATCCTATGCCTCAGGAGTCTCTGCCTGCCTTCTTAAACTTTCCCAGGCTTATAAAATGTAATGTGAATGTTCCAGGGCCTCATGGAATGCGGAGCTCAATGTAGCTATATGACATTTTGCTGTCAATTACCCATCCAGCCCTGCCTACTTTCAGGGAAATATACTGGCCACTACAATACAATTTGCATCCATGACTACCTGTGTGTTGATGTGATATTGCTTGTGATTCACATTTACATGCTCATCGACACTTTGGGCAATTATTCTTATGTGTGTGCTATCAATTATACCAACAACTCCAGGAAACCCAGCGATTTACATGACTGTCACTGCTTGCATGTCGCTGACCTGACACAGTGTTGTGGGGAAATGTATAAATTTGCATATTACCTCACATGTTGTTAATGCATTCAAAGTTTGATGCAAAATTCCAGAAATTGATGGTTGTGACACAACCAAATTATTGATATTGCAAATCTGCATTTTACCCATGGCCAAAAACACTAACATTACCAACGCTTTCACTTTGGCTGACAGTGCATGTCTTTTCCATGTAGATGAAGCATGTCCAGCTTTTCCAGAACATTCTGCCTTTTCGGGAAAGTACACAACGATCTCTCCCTGAATGTCATCTTCTGGCAGCTTCCAGCTACTTAGGATAGCTCTAGAGCTCTTTTAAATCTTGGAGAAGTTAGGAGTAGTTTCCTAAATTAAGAAAACTGATAAAATATCATTACTCCTACTCCTAAGAGTAGGACCAAATTTGTGTCACTCTGAGAAGTTTTGATAAATACATTTGTGTAATCTTGCATTCAATGTTCATATTAAAATTTCTGTGTTCGCAGATATCTGAGTCACATAAAATCACATCACTCAAGATGACAGTCTACTCAGCAAATGGAAAGCCGGTTTACAACTGCACACAATGTTTTCGCTCATGTGAGAGATGAACCTAAACACCTAGCAAAGTATGATTCTAAAAACAATCTTTTAAAAAATACAACTCTGCACCTAAACTTTATTATTAAAGAAGGTTTATTCTTGAAATGTAACATTTTAGTTTTTCTTTTCAAATAGTGAAGATATTGCCTGATGTAAAGTGTTAAAAGCGTTAAGATTAAGGTTACATTTTCCAGAAGTATGTCAAAGTTGTTATGTTATCTTGCAAAGAGGCAAGATGAGATTGGGGGTCAAAGACTGTGTGTTTGCACAGTTTCACCTTAACATACTTAAGGTAACTCCAATTTAAGAAATTCACACAACGCATAGTTGATACTGTAATAACCTAACCCTCGTGCTGTTGACCTTCATGTTTCAAAAAGCCCCAAACGCAAAGCACTAAATGGTGTTGTCAGATACAGCTGCTCTGAGTCTTAAATTAACAAGTTCCTCATATTTTATACATTTAGAACATTAACATACTTACTTTTCTTTATTATGGCTGTGCGGATATATCTCTGTAATACCATTATTTATCATTTCAAGTGGAGGGTATAGCTGTAAAGCATAAATTAAAATGATTTTCACTAAAAAGATGAGAACAGGAAAGAACATCAAAATGGAGTGGTAGGTAATTTTCTGAATACATTTTTACTAGCCTGCATTTTTTGTAATTCCATTTTCACATCCATTGTGAAGATTTCATCCCACTTAACTCTTGTCCACTGCATCAAAATTTCATATCACTCTTGAAGCATTAAGGCAGGTTGTGCAAAACCCATGGGACTTCTGCTGAGATGTGTGCATGTAAATGTCAATCAAGTGCTGCATAAATTCAATAAAATGATTTTATGGAAACAGTTATAGTATGACCAAACATCCTAACAAATAATAACTACATATTAGGTTTATTATTATATGTTTAATTCCTGTCATTTTGTGTTTATTCTAAATATCTTCTTATTTTGTTATTTTACCTTCTGGCTTATTGCAAACTACAACCTAAACATATTACAGCAAATAAACTGCAGCTGGTTTCTTCACTTACCAATGACCACTGACAATTACTGCCATATGACTGATCTTTCTTTCTTTTTTTAATGAGGTTAAAAATCACTATTTTAAGAGCCTTTTCATTGCTATGCGTACTTTGTTTTTTTTTTTGTTTTTTTTTTTTAAGAAGTCTTAGGCAACACAAACTCCCTAATCTGTCTTCATTCTCCATCCATCCATCCATTTTCCAACCCGCTGAATCCGAACAGCTAAAGAAGAATACCATACCATTTTCAAAGCCCGCTTAATCCTGAGTAGGATTCCTATAAGGTGGGATGCTTCAGGCCAAATTAAATAAATAAAAGCATTGTGAAATGTGACAGTAAATAAATAAAACACAATTATATGTAAGCATAAATAACAAAATGTGCCATGATAGATGTTTTTGTTTATTATTTATTTATGTACTTATTTATTTATTTCAGTGACATGGCATGCAAACTGAAATGTACCTGGAAATGAAAACTGTCATTTTCACCCATCAAAGATGAGAGGGTGCTCTCTGGAGAGAACTGTTGTTTGATTGGTGAATTGTCATTGAAGCGAATGTTCAAAGGTGTGACTGTGCATGTCTGTGGCTGAGAGAAGTGCAAGAAAAAGTTACCCAGAATTACTGCACAAACCAGCTACTGATTTCATCCTCTGCATCTAATATACCTGCTGTACATTTTTCCCTTAATGGCCAAATATTTACATCCACTCTACCAATGATTCACTAATCAAAAAACAGTACTCACTTGAGCACACTATCTCCACTTTGACAGGTGAAAATGACAGTTTTCAAAGTGTGTTTCTTTTTGTGTGCAGTGTCAATAACATACTGGAAATAATTAAATACATAAAGAAATAAGTTACAAAATATTTCATGACACATTTCATTATTTATGCTCACATATCATTATATTTTTATCTATTAATTATATATTATCATATTTCACAATATATTTGCATATTCAATTAGTTATTAATTTTATTTTGTCCAAAATATTTCCCTATCATTGACAAGTTATGGTTTAAGTGTAAACAAAGTTTAAGATTTATCCATCAAGTAAGAGATAAAAGAACACCCAAATTACTTTAATTCACAATTCTATTCCTCAGTTCCCTAAAACTCTACTCCAGTCTTCTAAATCCAGCTACAGAAATGATATTGAAATATATGCATAGCCAACAAAGTAATGGATGGAAATATCATACATGGTCATGGTGGCTATCATATTAGAAAAAGAAAGGAAGTAAAGGTTAAGTGCTATGGTGTTATCAGGTAAGATCAGGCATGCTGAGAGCACAAATTTAATTATATATATGAAAACTGTATATTTCAATAATGGCATTTTATAGATTGTTCAAGTACACTGCATTCAACTTATTAACTGGAAATGTTAGGTTAAGTACTTCTAAGGATAAATATGTAAGCATATGAATAGCACTTTATTTTTTGTGTTCAGTTGGTCTTGTTTATATTGTTTAAAATAAAATATAAGCCATGATGGATCCTTCTGATTCTTTCTGCATTCTCTTGCATTGTATTTTACATGTCACCTTTCAATTGTATAGTACATAAATCAATGCTTACTGTATGCTGCCATAATAATAACTATTGTCCAAAATATTTTTATTTTCCCATTTTAACTATTTTTGACTATATCATCCACACAAGTGAAGGATCCAACCAAATAGGGTTTGTGCATTCCTGCTACCAGCTCCCCTTTAGGTGGTGTTTTAAGGACCATTGGCAACACTGCATCCTGGCACACAGTAATCCAAAGCCGAAGACAACTGACAGACTAGTACTTCTTCCCAAAAGCAATGCAAAAACAAGCCTGTTGTTCACCATAAGGCTAATATGCTCTAACCCTTTCATTGTTTATACTCAATTATTCACTTGTATTGCTCTTTTAGTTGACTAAGATAAAGGTGTTGCCTTAAAGTCTGTTAAATGCTGTACGAATGTAAACATCTTACATAACAGTTGATTGATATAGCAATTGCCAAAAGGTTTTCAAAATCTAGATTTATGTATTTTATTTATGCTCATTAATTTTCAGTTCTGATAAGAAGTTTATTTTTTATATTAAATATGTATATTATGTATATAAACCATCGGCGAGCCAATGGGGTCAGGCCTGTTGGGGATCAGAACTGGTGTGTTGCTGAGGTGTCGCCCACTGCACAGCAGCACTTGGGTCCCAATTTACAGATGACACTGCAGTTGTGACCTGCTGGACTGGGTACTTTGAGCAGCTGTTTAAAGCTGTTCCTCCGCTAGGACATTGGATATCTCTAGTTCCACGGTTCTTCAGTCTGATCTTTCAATTAGCTGTGAACCACTCAATCTCACTGGTATCGCACAGGTGGTGAACCAGCTGAAGGTAGGGAAGGCTGTGGGGATCTGTGGTACCCGGGGTGAACTTCTCCAGACTGGTGGTAAGGCTCTCCTCCTGTCATTGCAAGCAATCTTTCCGGAGGGTGGAACTGGACCGTGTGTCTGTTTAGGGGGTTGCAAACCAGGAGTCCAAGCTGTTTCGTCATGTGGTGAGTGCGGCAATGCGCTGTACTAGTGAATGCTCCCCAACCTGACATGACCCTGTATATTACACCATAATAATATGCCTTTTTGGTATCCTCTTTATTCAAAATACTATTCAACCTTAACAGTGAGTATCAGGGAATGAATATAATAATTATTGATAATTAGCCACATTAAATAACATGGAAAATATATCAGGATAACATTTTTGGCCATATCTCTAGCCCTATTAAACAACAATACACATTTACCTTCTATTGTGTCATTTTTGAAGGGTATTTTACTAGTGAGTACATGCTGTAGGTAGTTTCACAAGCAAGAGGAGAGCATTTAATCCAGCGAATACCTAAGTCAGGGGTGTCAAACTGTAATGCAGGAGAGCCGCTTTGGTTGCAGGTTTTTGTTTTAGCCATTTGCTTTATTAAAAACTATTTACTGCTGCTAACCAAACAGACATATTTTGTCTTAATTTTCATCGACTAGCTTTTTAAGATTCATAGCCCTTAGTTCTTGCTTTCCTTAATGAGCAGCCAAACAATAATACAAATCCAAGCCAATAGGTGACTCAATTTGTCCATCACAGACAGACAAGCAAAACTTCATTTGTCCTCAGAGGGAAACTTTGGCCTTTTGCAGAAGCTCAATAAATACATAAATATTATTATATTATAACAAACAAAAATCCCCTCACAAATACACAACAGAATGACTAATAGGAAAAAAAATAAAACACAAAGAAAAACTCTGGATTTGCCTAAAGATAAAAAGCAGCCACAGACACAGTGAATATTTATAAAGACTTATTGCTGTTAGTTCAAAGAACTCCCCATATCATTTCTTTAAATAAAATGTTTGTATAATAAAATGAAAAGTGAAGGTCTGAGAAATGTCAGCCTGCTCTGGTCCAGAAAAAAATCCATAGTGCTTTTACAGCAAAACAAAATCGACAGTTTTGGAAATACCTGGTGTGGCAAAGTGAGAACAAAAAGACATAAAATCAAATAATGGATTTCATGAACTGCAACAACTGGCTTCTAAATAAAAAACTGGTTGGAGAACAAATGGTAGTCCTGTACGAAACTAAGTCTGACACCCCAAGGTTAGGTGGTCAACTGTTGGCTCATTATTGTTTGGCTGTTTGTTAAAGCATAAAGAAACATTGAAAGGTTCTGAATCTTTAAAAGCAAAATTAGTTAAAATTAAGGCAAATCAAGTCTATTCCATTAACAGATGTAATTATTGACTAACTAAGAAAATGGCTGGAACAAACACCTGAAGCCACTGCAGCCCTCTGGGACATACTTTTCAAAAGTTGTCACGCTTTCAGCTTTTACTGAATGACTTGGCACTTTGTTTGAGAACACAAAGACTCCTAATATTTGGTAGTACCATGTTGTCTTTAGATCTCCACAGAGCTGCCTTTTTAATTTATTGCTGTCCTGAATTCTATTAAAAGATATAGGACCTTTATGAGGATATTTCTTCAAACTGTTATTTAATGTTGTCCAATCCAATTACTGAAATTATGTTTAATGAGAAATGTTTTGTTTCCTTGTAATAATAATTCCAATGTATTTAAAAACGTTTGTACCCTAAGTTCTTGTCAATAAGCCGCGGCTTATCTAAGGAAAAAAGTTGTGAAAATGAAAAAATAGAATATCGGCTTATACATAAGTCCGGCTTATACATCCATCGCGGGGGTTGCGTTCCAGAGCCACCCGCGAAATAAGAATATCCGCGAAGTAGAAACCATATGTTTATATGGCTATTTTTATATTGTCATGCTTGGGTCACAGATTTGCGCAGAAACACAGGAGGTTGTAGAGAGACAGGAACGTTATTCAAACACTGCAAACAAACATTTGTCTCTTTTTCAAAAGTTTAAACTGTGCTCCATGACAAGACAGAGATGACAGTTCCGTCTCACAATTAAAAGAATGCAAACATATCTTCCTCTTCAAAGGAGTGAAGCAAACAAATCAATATGTCTGTTTGGCTTTTAAGTATGCGAAGCACCGCGGCACAAAGCTGTTGAAGGCGGCAGCTCACACCCCCTCCGTCAGGAGCAGACAAAGAGAGAGAGAGGGAGAGTTTGTTTTTCAGTCAAAAATCAATACGTGCCCTTCGAGCTTTTAAGTATGCGAAGCACTGTGCAGCATGTCTTTTCAGGAATCAGCTTTACAAAAGATAGCAACGTGAAGATAATCTTTCAGCATTTTTAGACGAGCGTCCGTATCGTCTAGGTGTGCAAACAGCCCCCCTGCTCAATCCCCATACGTCAGGATCACAGATAGTCAGCGCAAGAGAGAGAGAACAGTAAGCCGGGTAGCTTCTCAGCCATCTGCCAATAGCGTCCCTTGTATGAAATCAACTGGGCAAACCAACTGAGGAAGCATGTACCAGAAATTAAAAGACCCATTGTCCGCAGAAATCCGCGATATATATTTAAATATGCTTACATATAAAATCACAATTTAAATGACCGCTACGCGCTCGTGTTGACTCGGCGACGCCCAGAGCAGAAAGAACGCGCTCCGGCCGCTCCAACCGCGCCATGCGGGGAGTGAGAGAGACGGCAATATCTCACACTCTCTCCCCCCTTAAAGAAATTAAATGGGCGCGAGTGAGACCACTGACCTCCCTCCCTTCTATTAGTTATAGGTTATAGTACGTTCGGCTTATCCATGAGTCCGGCTTATCTATGATACGATTTTATTTTAAAAATTCGTATGATTTTTGGTCTCCGGCTAATACATGAGTCCGGCTTATAGACAAGAACTTAGGGTAATACAATCAGTGAAAGGTTATTCTACCTTGGTCTGGCATGCAAGAGAGTTCACTGGAAAAAGCATTCTCTTATTTGAATTAATTTAAAATCTAGAGATCTTACAAAATTCTCATAGCAAATTTAATACTAATGCCAAAAATCAGTATGGTTCTGAAACATAAATGACCATATTATCAACATAAAGAGATATTTTCTGTTTATCCATCCATCCATTTTCCAACTTTATGCTAGAAAAAAATTGAATTTTATAACCCAGGGAACTTCAACACAATGCACTGACAGTCTAGCATAGGTCTCAATGACCTCCAAATTGAGTGTAAGTTAAAAGTAATTCAAGATTTAGGAAGGCAACAAAGAGAAGGTGAAGGGGCACAAATGAAGATATAGAATGAAGTTTGTAAAAAAAAAAAAAAAAATGGATGAAATGGACAGAACTAAATGAAAGATGGCGATGGTGTCTCAACCATTATATTTAAGAAAGAGGGTGTTTAACCCTAATTAATGTAACCAACAGAGCACCTTGAAGCTTGGGAAAAGAAAAATTATGCCTAACAACATTTTTTAATATGTTTTGCCAAGTACTACAATAATAAATGATAATAATGTTATTGGTAGATTCAGTAAACAATTGTTGTCTGCATATTAAGGAAGGCTTAAGAGAAGGTTTATGGATGTGGTGAGAGAGGACATGCAGGTGTAACAGAACAAGATGCAGAGGACAGAAAGATATGGAAGAAGATAATCCGCTGTGGCAACCCCTAATGGGAGCAGCCGAAAGAAGAAGTAAACAATTAATGTTACATTCAGTAATAATCATTTGTTTCTGGAAATTGTAACATACTGTAAATCAGATTCTGAAAGTTACACTGGTAGGTAAGAATGAAAAAATAGATGTGCAAAGATAATTCAGGCAATACATTTGCACAGTAGGGGAATAAGAATTTGAATTTGTTAATTAGCTTTCAACAAATAAGGTATCTGTCATAATCTAGGTAAATAAACTGTTAACATGAGGGGAAGAATCACATCATTCTGTTAACATTATCATAGTAGGTGCAAGTTAATGTAATGTCACCAACTGTTCACCCAAAGGCATTATTTTTGCAAGAATGTTTGCCGCTCTGTAAAAAGATTAAGTGAGTAGACATTATTTAATTTAGCCAATCTATTTAAGGTCTTATCACCTCTTCAATAAGACACCTTTAAGATTAAAGAAAGATAAAAAAAAAGAGATTAACAGCAATGTTGATCTTTAATTTACATGGCACCATTAACAGCATGCACTCTCACAAGGTGCTTTATAGGGAAAACAGGATTATAACACAGAAGCAAATACATAAACTCAACACAGCACACATGAAAAATGATTATCTTAGAAGTATACCTGATGAAAGGGAGTTCTCTAATTTAACTCTTGTGGCCAATTTTATCAATCTTGGTTTGACTATACTTTCCCACATTCTCAATTTATTCCCATATAATATGAATTCATATTGGGAATCTTGACGGACTGTTTTATCAAGTAGGGCATGATTTTGATACTTTCTGTTGTATTCTTGATTGGTTTACAAAGCTCTGCATGCGAGATGGGGGCAGAAGTGACTTATGCCTATGTTAATTGTACGGTATATGCATATGAGAAGAATTCAAGAATTGCAACATGGGATTTTTCAGGACTCCACTGGAAGGAAGAAATGTAGGTACAGGAGATTGTGAACTAAAAGGCAAGAGGATATGAAAACCAAACAGTGTGGTGTCTGAAATGTGACTCTGTATAAAGTCTAGGTAGAACACAATGTTTGTTTTAATTATACAAAAAACAGAAGCATTTTAGTTGTCTTACTAATGGGCCTTAAGAAAATAAAAAGATGAGCATTTTAAAATAAAGTTGGACAATATCTTCTAAAAGTATTTTTGAACACTAGTTATCATTTACATTTTTATTCCTTCCTTAAGGTAACATCACCAACATGGCTGTTTTGGGTAAACTACTGCCACTCCCCATGTGGGAAATATAACTCAGTTGCTAGTCTGAGAGCTCTAAAAATATTTATCCTGTCTTATTAACATATACTCCGTTTTTTAGTTTAATTCTGCAATGCTCATTCTATATAGCTCCTTCATGTTCATTTGTATATCGCTATTACTACATACACTGTTGTGAAATTTTATGCCATAGCTGTCCGAGAGGTATATTTTCACAGTTATGATGGAAACTCTGCCATGAACAGTGTACTACAAAAATCCTCTTACTGACTAAGTGTTTTTTCATAATATTGCCCTCTAAAATTAGGTAGCTTTTTGAACATTATTTGTATTTTCCTTTTATCTTTACTTATTTATTTAATAGTGTACTAATTTATCAGCAATACTACATATCCACTCTCTGGCACACTATCACTGAGGACTTTCATCCAATGAATTATTAGGCAGAAGTACACCAAGAAACACTACTGGGGCTCCATTAAACCTAAAGCAATATGCCTCACTGTGAATCCATCCTTATCTTTAACCAAGTCAGAATTGTTTCTTCTCTTTGGTCATTTTTATGTGTGTTTGAGTGCAGTAGTTGTTGTTGGTTATATTATTTCTAGAGCTTCTGTAAAAGACACATACAAATAACTTACATAATGCTAACTAACTATCTCTCTATCTATCTTCTCTGTTAACGTTACACTGAATATGAACCTAAGCCTAGTCTTGTAAGCCTCATAAAGTACCAATGGACTTTATGCAATGCAGTATATACTGTGCATCATTAACACTGACTGACTGAAAATGATTCTCTCTTTTACTTAGTGAGAGGATACAACTCATTACATTGTCCTCATAAAAAAGAAAATCAACATCATGAATTTAGATACCATACCTCAGATACCAGAGGAACAAAAGACAGAAGGTCAAGCTCACACTGCTCCCTTTCTCTAAATAATTGCTTTCAAAGTGAGTAAAAGCAATTCAGCTGTTATTCTATAGTATTTAGTTTGAAATATGGGTAGCCTGTTTGGCTGTTTTTATCTCTCAACTTGCCAAAGATGCCAAAGACTTGCATTATTACAAGTAAAATAAATATATTTACACTTTAAAAAAAAAACAAAAAAAACTTATAGCATTGCTTGCATTTCCCAGGTCTGTTCACCATAGGCAGCTGTGGGGATGTCCATAGGGGAGTCTGTGTATATTCTATCTTTGTCCCACCCGTTTCTGGATACTGAAACAGAACTTTGATACCCCTCATAACTCCAGCTTCCTTTTCATTGTTTTTGTGTTCAGCTAAATTACTAATTGTCTGCCTAGTAACTAAGCGCAGCCAGATGGCATCTACACAAAGCCAACTTTTTAAAATTGCAATTTCCATTCAAATTACCACCTTTGTCCACCTTTGGCATAAAGTACCACTCTCACTCACAGTAAGCAATAAATACAGTCAAGTATATTGATTTCAAATTAAAGTTACATTTGTGTCTCTTCTGAATGACTGACACTATTAAAATAAACCAAGTGGGCTTTAATTAAAATCAAGTGACTGATTATGAACACAGCTTGCAGCTACCTGTGAATGCCTTCCATGACAGGAAGATGAATGCCAACACTGCAGTTGACTGAGAGCTGTCATGGCCAAGGGGAAACTTACGTACAGCTCCTTTAATCATTAGAGTTTAACGATAGTCAACATTATAAAAAGCCCCCTGTGGCAGGGCAATGTTTTTAGCTGGTACTTTAAATCGGAGTAAATAAAGTCTAAGACTGTCCTACAACTGATGCTATGGACAGTTTCTGTGTGAGAGTCTGCGCTGATGTAAAACAGCAGAACAGGTCACTTCTTAATAATGGAACGTAACTATGCAACAGCACCAGCTCCCGGTCAGTACATACAACTTAAAGTAACTACAGTATGATAAAGTTCATTTTTCTGGTCTTCTTCTTCTTCTTGTTTCAGCTGCTCCTGGTAGGGGTTGCCACAGCGAATCATCTGTTTCCATATCTTCCTGTTCTCTGCATCTTGCTCTGAAACACACATCACTTGCATGTTCTCTCTCACCAGATCCATAAACCTCCTCTTAGGCCTTCCTTTTTTTTTTCCTTTTGCTTGGCAGCTCCCTCCATCCTTAGCATCCTTTTCCAATATACCCAGCATCTCACATCTGCACATGTCCAAACTAGTGCAATCTCGCCTCTCTGGCTTTGTCTCCAAACAGTACAACTTGAGCTGACCCTCTAATGTACTGATTTATAATCCTGTCTATCCTCGTCACACCCAATGGAAATCTTAACATCTTTAACTCTGCCACCTCCAGCTCTGTCTCCTGTCTCCTGTCTTTTTGTTAGTGTCACCGTCTCCAACCTGTATAACATAGCTGGTCTCTCTACCGTCTTGTAAACCTTCCCTTTTACTCTTGCTGGTACTCGTCTGTCACAAATCATTCCTGACACTATTCTCCACCCACTCCATCCTGCCTGCCTCCTCTCTTCTTCACCTCTCTTCTACACTCCCCGGCACTCTGTACTGGTGATCCAAAGTACAGGAGAATCTCGGAACATGAATGTCTTCAGACTAACAATTCAGAACACAAATGGGTTGTTTGAATTTTTTTTGCCCCCAATCTCAAACAAAAATCCTGCTAAAACCTGTACAGATAAAGATGTGGCCCTGAGAAGCAGAGACAAAGCCAAACAAGCTTACATTCGCTGTATATGCGTATGACTCAGCCTCAGTTACACCACAGATCTCCTGTTGTAAAGACCTGCTGAAACTGTGTTCTCTGTCAATGTGTTATTGATTGCTTTTTTGAGGGGCTTTTCCTGTTGAAAGTAATTACCATGGCCCCTAGGAAAGTTAGGCAGGTATGTACAGGCTACTTATGTTTACATAAACATAGGCTATCCTTTGCTTGCCATCAGCTCACCTCAATGCAGATATACTGTCATTTCTATTTGTTTTGTGTTTATCTCTTCATTGATTTCAATGGTTTTAAAATGTTTTTTATCACTAGCTAGGTACTTAAATAGATATAAATATGCAATCATTGGGCATCTAAAATATCACTAGCTATGTACTTAAATAGATATAAATAAGCAATCATTGGGCGTCTAAAATGGATCAATCCTATTTATATTATTTCTTATGGAGAAATTCGATTGGAAATTTGACCAAATCAAATTATGACCAGCCTTCTGGGACGCATCAAGTTTGTGTTCCATGGTACCACTGAATTTAAACTCATCCACATTAGCCAACACTTCCTGCATCTTCACCATTCTTCTGACCTCCCTCTCCTTCACAAAGAAGTATTCTCTCTTGGTCCTACGGACCTTCATTACTCTTCTCCCTAGAGCAAATCTCCCCCTCCTCCATGGTCTCCTCAATCTACTCCCTATTCTCATTATTGATCACAATGTCATCTACAAACATCATAGTCCACGGGGACTCCTGTCTACTGTCCTCTGTCAACCTGTGCATCAACATTGCAAATAAGAAAGGGCTCAAAGCTGATCCCTGATGTAATCCCACCTACACCTTAAATGCATCCGTCACTCCTACCACAGACCTCACCACTGTCACACTTCCCTCGTACATATCCTCACCACTCTTACATCTCTGCCAATCCCAAATTTCTCATTCAATAAGACAACTCCTCTCTAGACACCCTGTCATATGCTTTCTCTAGGTCCACAAGGACACAATGCAACTCCTTCTGGCCTTCTCTATACGTTTGTATCAACATTGCATCTCTAGTGCTCTTTCCTGGCATGAAACCATACTGCTGTTTACAAATCACCACCTCCCTTCTTAACCTAGCTTCCACCACTCTTTCCCATAACTTCATGCAGGGGATGATCAATTTTATCCCTCTGTAGTTACTACAGTTGCGCACATCACCTTTATTTTTAAAAATTGGTACCAGTACACTAAGTCTCCACTCTTCAGGCATCGTCTCACTTTCCAAGATTGCTTTAAACATTCTGGTTAAAAACTCCACTACCATCTCTCCTAAACTAACAATATGAATAAGTTTAAATGTTGTATGTCCAATGTTTCATGACATGGGGAAGTACAGGAGAGTATACAGAGGAAGAGGATGGTGAAGAAGTGGGATAGTCAGAGAGATGAAGAAAGTAGACAAGAGTACAAGGAGATAAGGTGCAAGGTGAAGAGAGAGGTGGCAAAGACTAAAGAAAAGGCGTACGATGAAATGTATGGGAGGGTGGACAGTAAGGAGGGAAGAAAAGCACATGTACCAATTGGCTAGACAGAGGGACAGAGCTGGGAAAGACATGCAGCACGTTAGGGTTAAAAAGGATAAAGATGGAAACATACTCACAAGTGAGGAGGGTATGTTGAGAAAATGGAAAGAATACTTCGAGATGCTGATGAATGAAGAGAATGAGAGAGAGAGACAGAGAAATTTGGATGATGTAGAGATAGTGAATCAGGAAGTGCAACAGATTAGCAAGGAGGAAGTAAGGACAGCTATGAAGAGGATGAAGAATGGAAAGGCTGTTGGTCCAGATGGCATACCTGTGGAAGCATGGAGGTGTTTAGGAGAGATGGCAGTGGAGTTTTTAACCAGATTGTTTAATGGAATCTTGGAAAGTGAGAGGATGCCTGAGGAGTGAAGAACAAGTGTCCTGGTACCGATTTTTAAGAATAAGGGGGATGTGCAGAGCTGTAGTAACTACAGGGGGATAAAACTGATGAGCCACAGCATGATGTTATGGGAAAGAGTGGTGAAAGCTAGGTTAAGAAGTGAGGTGATGATTAGTGAGCAGCAGTATGGTTTCATGCCAAGAAAGAGCACCACAGATGCAATGTTTGCTCTGAAGGTGTTGATGGAAAAGTATAGAGAAAGCCAGAAGTGAAAGCATATGACAGGGTGCCTCGAGATGATTTGTGGTACTGTATGAGGAAGTCGGGAGTGGCAAAGAAGTATGTAAGAGTTGTACAGGATATGTATGAGGGAAGTGTGACAGTGTTGAGGTCTGCGGTAGGAGTGACGGATGCATTCAATGTGGAGGTGGGATTACATCAGGGATCGGCTCTGTGCCCTTTCTTATTTACAATGGTGATGGACAGGTTGACAGGTGAGATTAGACAGGAGTCCCCTTGGACTATGATGTTTGCTGATAACGTTGTGATCTGTAGCGACAGTGGGGAGAAGGTGGAGATATGCCCTAGAGAGGAGAGAAATGAAGGTCATTAGAAACATGACTGAATACATGTGCCTGAATGAGAGGGAGATCAGAGGAATGGTGAGGATGCAGGGAGTAGAGTTGGTGAAGGTGGATGAGTTTAAATACTTGGGATCAACAGTACAGAGTAACAGGGATTGTGGAAGAGAGGTGAGAGTGCAGGCAGGGTGGAATGGGTGGAGAAGAGTGTCAGGAGTAATTTGTGACAGACTGTTATCAGCAAGATTGAAAGGGAAGGTCTATAGGTTGGTAGTGAGACCAGCTATGTTATATGGGAGACTGTGGCACTGACAAGAAAGCAGGAGACAGACCTGAATGTGGCAGTTAAAGATGCTAATATTTGCATTGGGTGTGACGAGGATGGACAGGATTAGAAACGAGTACATTAGAGGGTCAGCTCAGGTCGGATGGTTGGGAGACAAAGTCAGAGAAGCGAGATTGCGTTGGTTTAGACATGTGTAAAGGAGAGATGCTGGTATAGTGGGAAAAGAATGTTAAAGATAGAGCTGCCAGGCAAGAAGAAAGGAGGAAGGCCTAAGAGAAGGTTTATGGATGTGGTGAGAGAGGACATGCAGGTGACTGGTGTGACAGAGCAAGATGTAGAGGACAGGAAGATATGGAACAAGATGATCCGCTGTTTCAATTAGCCGAAAAAAGAAGATGATCTATGGTAATTATATAGGATTTCCTCCACGAAAACGTTATAGCATTTGTTATGAAATGCTTTTCAACAATAAATTTCAATTGTCAGAAGTAAAAGTACAGAAATGGAATAAAAATGATCTGTTGCTGTATAACTAACAAGAAGTAGATTTATCTGTTAATGTACCACTTTTAAATTGTGTGAAAAGGGCTAACAGGCCCCGAGTACATGAATGTGTTGTTTGATAGTCTGGCATCACATGTAACATTTGCTACCATATTGCACCCAATGCATGAGCTAGGGAGTTGCTTAGTCTATGTGGAATTTGAGCATTTTATGAATCTCCATTGTAAATGTGATATCATAATTTATAAAAGAATAAATGAAATGATTTTTTCAAAAATGCACTGCATTAAAATGACAAAGTGTTTATAACGAGAAGATGTTAACTTTGTTAATTACAGAGATTAGACTATACTGTTACTAGTCATGTTATCTGCTTGTAAGACAAAATATAAATACCCATAATATTACTTTGTACAGTTTTAGCCATTTTTAAAACCAATTTTTTCCATTACATTTTCGTGAGGTCAGATGCTTTTGTCACTATTTGGCAACCCTAGACGTGACATTTGTCCATTAAAGGGGACATAACACCACCAGTTAATCTAACATGTAATCCTATGAAATGTACATGGAAACAGGTGCACACATAGAGCCCAAAAAAACAATAGCTGCACTGGAACCTGAATCTAAGCCCCAGGACATATGAGGCAGCAGTCTTAACCAATGCATTTAAATATGTTATTCTGCAAAATTATTAATGCCACTGACAGTCAAACTAGTCACAACACAGTTACAGATACAGCTGTCTGAAAATGCTATAGAAATTAATACGAGAAGTCACTCGTTGACACTTGGAAATGCAGCTTCATAATCCATTATGGTGGAAATAATGGCTTCACTTTACGAGGATGCTTTTAACACATTGTACTCCTTTGATAATCCCCCAGTGTTAAGCTATAGCACACATAAAGACACAATCTCTCTTTATTTTCAGGCTTTGTTCTGATTTTCTACAGGCTTATATATTAATGGATAAAGATCTGTTTGGTCCAAAACATGATCCTGAGTTGAAATACATATGCCAGGAACGGAATGGAAAGACGAAAATATGCAGATGAAAGAAATATACTCATGATAAGCACTTTGGTAATGACATTGACTCTGCATTTGCATTTTAGCTAAGTCTTTAGTAGCACATTGGTCAGGAAAAGTGCTAGGCCTAAAAATAGTACATTAAACATATGGTATGCTGCTATTAAAAAAAGGAAACAAACAAAAAAAAAAAAAACACTGTGCAAAAGCAGGCCAATACACACCCTTTTAGTCTTCAATGTGTTAACAAAGTAGACAATTCTGGTCAAATTTCACAAAACAGCGTTTGAACAATAGTACAGTGCCAGCACTGATCTCTAAAATGGAGCAGCATCAAACTGACTAGATATGTCTCTATATTTTTTACAGTATGACCTGTGGCAAAGTATCAGTACGTAGCCAGTCATTTTTTTTAACAAGCATCACTTATTTACCCATCACTGACGGCATGTTTTTTTTTTTTTTTTTTTTATATATACACATATTTGATTCCCTACCTCTGTACAAAATCCACTGTAGCAAACGTAGAGTATTTCATGGGCTTGGCTGCTTTAATTGGACTAGCAGTGAAACTATACAGGCATTTCTTCTAGTATTATTTCAACAATATAATTCCATGAGTATGCTGCAAAGGAATAAAATGTCATTTATAACATTGTGTGTATTTTACCAGAGAAGCTGAATTTTGCATTTATCTTTCCAAATAAACCTGAGCCTGTGAAGCTGAGTCACATAAAACCACTGAAAGTGGTGTGCTTCCAGAAAATTCAATTGGATTAATAATTAATTGAACAATTAAAATACAGTTAGATACATGTGATGTGAGAGCTAAACACCAGACTACTAAAAAGGATTGCACAGTCTAGATGACAGGTTGGAATGGAATCTTACTGCAAAACAGGATTAAGAAAAAGAGCAACTGAGTAGTGTTGAGTGCGTGGCGGTAAGGAGGATATTTAAACAAGCCATCTGCTGCTTGTAAACATGAAATACAGCTCGACAAAGAAAGAGAAAATAGTACAAGGACCACTGGCAGGGAAGAGGTCTGCGGGAAAAATCAAACACATTATTAAATACACAAATAATGGGCCATATGAAGAGGGACCAGCCTATACAGGAGAAAGTGAGAGTAGACAAGGCAAAGCATTCCTGGAAACAAACTGAGCAGGAGTACCTGGGTGATGGAAATGCTGAGGTAGAACATGATGAATCCAGCAAGATTCCTCCAGATCAAAAATGGGCATGAGGTTAATAAGTCCAAGGAGGGAAGTGATAGCTTATTGCTAACATTGGGGTATGCAGTCTTAAAACCACTATTGACTCATAGCCCTTTAAGTAACAGAGCGTTCACAGGGGTATCTCCAGCAGAAGCCATTGTAAGTTTTAGATGAAGTCCGTATGAAACTAGAGGGATGTATGAAGAATGAATCCCAAATTCTTACAAACAAGAAGATAGATAAGCTTAAAATAAAGTTAGATAGAGAGAACAAGATCTAACAGAGGGCCCAGGGTAATTGTTTTTTTTTTGTTTTACTGTCTTGTGCTTTGATTATTCATGTTCTTTCAAGGTCTATTATCTGTGTTTTATTAAATAAGTTGTTTGCATTTTTGATAACTTTCTCTATGACCGTTTAGTGACTGATGCATGATACTTTTGTTGCAAGTGATTCTAACTGTATACAGGAACACAAAGACAAGCTATTAGATTAATATAGCATTTCTAGGGATCCATTTCACTTACCAACATGTGAGTTTCCACCACCAGTGTGTGATCAGATCGTAAGGGGTTATCAGTGTGAGGGTACCTACTTCTAAACAAGCATAACATACCATGACGTAACATTCCCTAACCTGCTTAATCCAATTAAGAGATACCATGGGGATGAGGTGTTGTATTCTTTCCCTATAGCACAAGGCAGGAAATACCCATGAATAGTGTGCCAGTCCATTGTACCCCTACTCACAAAAACACCAAAATGAGACTCACCGAATAACCTAACAGGTTGGCACTATATTGTAGTGAGTAGTGCTGCCACTTCATGGATCATGAATTCCATACCCAGTCATGTGGAGTTCCTGTTCTATGGTATGAGTTTTCCCAAAGCTATCCCAGTCCTTCTCCCACATGCCCAAAGGCTGACTGGTAATTTCTAATTGATTCTGCATGTGTAAGCATGCTGCATGATGGAAAGTCCCCCTCCGTCCATGGCTTTTTCCTGCCTTGTGCCAAGTCCTGCTAGGACAAACAATGACTTCTCCATGAACCTGAAGTGATTAAATTAGATTTGAGAAAATGATTTAATAGCTACCACATATGTCTTTGGGGATGTGGGAGTAAAACCGAAATACCTGAAGGAAAGTCAAAGCAGATGCTGTAAGAATGTATAAACTCCACACTGACCAGTACCAGGGACATGACTTAAAACCAGGACACTGGTTCCATGGGACAGCTACACTACACACTGTGTCACTATGCCACCCTCTACAACAGCAGTGACACGAAGTAACCAACAGTGGTCTTTGCAGGCCAAGTTTAATGCCTCTTGGGAAAGAAAGTCCCTCTTACTCTAAAAGTCTCCTTTCAAAATGCTATGGATTCTTTTCTTGAGGAGTAAAATCAACCAGATGGTGTGACAAACAGATGGCCACTGCAGTTTTCTATCCAAGAAATGACCAGGCTCCATTTTGCTTAACTTTTCAGATTTAACAAGAACGAGATGCAAGGTGATATCTGACAGCATGCAAAGTGTACTTGTGAAGCCTGCTGGTATATTACTAAGCCAAGATTTCGGGGGAAAAAAAAAACAAGTAAATATCTCTGTTATAACAAATAATAATAATTAGATTTACATACTTTTGGTCAGTAATCTAAAGATCACTCTTTAAATGGCTTTTTTTAACAAACATATATGCCTTTCTTTTTTGAGGATCAAGAGGACAAACTTCGAAAGGGACAAGAAAGGGATGATAATTAGTTGCAAAAATCCAAGACCAGTAAAGGAACTGTCTTGCATGTCATCTTTTCAGTTTATTTTTTATTTTTATACACTGTAGAATGAATATGAATCACAAAAATCAATATAGAAAACTGAAAAATTACCTCATGAATTTTGAAAAAGTCTACTGAAAATGTCCAACTTAATTTTAAAGATTTTTTAGTATCCACCATCAAATAATTGCTCATAAAACTTTTTCTCTTTTTGGATCAAATGAACAATGCTCATAAGTAAACTCTTGAAATACATCCTCAGAAAAATATATTTAAGAATAAAATTACCCATTAAGGAAAATTTTTTGCTTGGGGTCATTTATCAAAACTCTATACGTCACATCCCTTTTCACACTTCACCCATAAGAATGCTTTGCATTTTCTTTCTCAGCTTAGATGTAATGATCTATACAATAGCATTTGCCTCTCCTAACCTTCTATTTCATCCACTCATTATCTAACCAAATGATGTTATGCATGGCTCCTGGGAGCATCCCAATAACCTAACAACATACTGGCACTAGGCCAGTTTAAAGTTGCCAGCCAATTTCTGGGTCACAAGACATTAAGACCTAAGCCAGCAGTAAGAGTCAAAAGGCAGAAAAAGCGACATGTTTAGACTGGGAAGCAACCCACGGGAATCACAGGAAGAACATGGAAGCTCCACAGTAAAGTCACTACAGGCCAAAATCAAACCAGCAGCAGGCACATGAGACGGATGTATAAATCGATTTGCCAGCATATCACCTAGCTATTACACATGAATAGAAATTATACTGATAAAGCATATGAAATTCCTATAGTGTATAATATTTTGAATGACCTATATTTCTATTAAAGAAATGGCAAACAATGTTTATCAGATCAACTGTTACTGTATATGCTAATTTGTCATTTCTTCATCCCAATCAAGGTAATATAGTTGCTGTACTTATGAAATATTTACCATTAAATTATTAACCATGCTCAGAAATGAAAGCATACTACTAATGTCTGAGAATCAATGCTAAATGGAATTACCAAAGAAAACACAAAAAAGAGAAATTCTTTGTGAGTGGGTGGCTTATTTTTATAGATATATAAAAGCACAGTAATAGGAAAAGTAAATGATGGGCACTTCTAACTGTCAGCTGGTTGATAACTGCTGAAGGTGACCGCCGATTAATCAATATGCTTTTGGAGGAGGGCATCCCTAGAGATTTCAAACTCAAAAAAAGGGATGGCACTTATTTTTATTTATTTTTTTTAAGACAAGCAGTGCAGTCTGTCTACTGATGTAGGTATTGAATTTTAAAACAGAATTTGCTAGTTCAATATTTGCTCACTGTGTGACCCAGAGCAAGTCACTTAACCTAGCTTAAATCCAATTATAAAAATAGATGTAAGCAAATGTAAGTATGTGTGCAGATATGGAGATCATCTTGGGTTGAGTCTTGTTTGATTTACTCTTATTGCATTTGTCCGTTCCTATCCAACACTGAAAATGGCAGCCATCATACTTTTATAAGCACAATACAGATTGTGTATAACTGACAGCTCAGCTGGATGAAATGCAGTGGTCACTCATAGCACTCAAAAAGTAGTACAATGTCCCTCTTATTATAATGCCATAATAAGCTTAGAAAAAGGCTATTTTATTTATGAACTGTGTCATAATAGCACAATGGTCACTGCGGCTTCACAGTTCCATAGTCCATATTCAGGAAGTATCTTTTTATAGTTTACAAGTTATCTCAAAGTTTGTGTGGCTTATCCTCTGCTTTCCAAAAAAAAAAAAAAAAACAGAGCAAGCAGGAACCAAAACAAGTTTCAACATATTTACAAAATAATCAAGGAATATACAAGAAAGTCAAAGTATATAATTCTACTTTATGATTTTTTTAAGGAAATAGCAATTTATATAGAAAATAATTATTGTACTGTATATAAGGCAAACAATTCTTCAAAACTATTTACATAGGGTTACAATAAAAGCAGTAAAAATAACTCAATCAATATACAGCATGTAAAAACAAAATGTTCCCACAAACTAGTTATATACCCACTTTAAAATATCCCACGCGTAACACAAAAAAAGTTGCAAACCCAACAGAGAATCGAAGCTTAACAAATGTCAATAGATCTATAAAAACTGAACAAAAAAAACAATGAAAAGATATACACAAAGTCAGTATAACCAAAAACAAACAATAAAAACAGAATAAATAGATAACAGTGTGACCCAACTGAAAAAACTGAGCAGTCCTAGTTGCTTACAATGATTGTCAAAAAGAATACAACATGAAGCCTAGATAGGCGTGAGAAGAAAGTGATGGAAGTGTCACAGGATTCAAAACTTATATACAGGATTCAAGTTGTAGATCTGGCTGATGCGTTTTGAGGAAGAACCTCTTTTTAAGAGTATAGCAAACCAATACAGAACTTAAAAAATATATGCTGTAATAAGACACTGACTAATGTTCCTGCTTATTCTATTTTTTGGTAACATTCCCAGTAAGCAGGTTTGATTATATCTTTCTGTTTTTACAGTACTAAGTGTTCTATTTTCCTATGGTTTCCCCATAAATCTCATATATTAGACAGTGGTTATAAAAAGTATTAACCCACCTTTTATTATTACCACATTTTATTATTATACAATATGGAATCACAGTGGATTTGTTTTTTTAATGTCAAAGTGAAAACAGATCTCTGCAAAGTGATCTAAATTAATTACAAATATAATCACAAAATAATTATTCACATACGTATTCACCCCTTCCCGTTAGTATTTAGTAGATGTACTTTTGGCACCCACGAGATCCTTGAGTTTTTGATAACAGGTCTCTCTCTATCATCTTTGCTTGTCTGGACACTGCAATTTTTTTTTTCTCCATGGTTCTCAAGCTCTGTCAGGTTACATGGGGATCACGAGTGAATAAGCTTTTTCAAGTCCTGCCACAAATTCTCAACTGGAATGATATCTGAACTCTAACTCAGCCAATCTAAGACAATACAATTAGTGTTTTTAAGACCTTCTTACCTAGCTCAGGCTTTAAACTGGGGGTTGTTGCCTTGCTGAAAAAAGAAATCCTCTACCAAGGCACAAGTTTCTTGCAGACTGCATCAGGTTTTCTTCAGAATTTCTCCATATTTTGCTGTATTAATTTACCCTCTACCCTCAAAAGTCTTCCAGGACCTGCTACAGTAAAACATACCGACAGCATGATGCTGCCACCAACGTGCTTCACAGTGGGGTTGGTGATTTTTGATAATATGTACTGTTCAAACATGGAATTTAATCCAATTGTTCAGTTTTGGTCTCATCTGACCAGAGAACCTTCCTCCAGCTGACTTCAGAGTCTCTCCTGTGCCTTTTGGCAAGCCCTAAGCTGCGACTGAAAGAGCACCCAGGCAACAGTAGTTATATGGGCAGTATCTCCAGTCTTAGCCCCTGTGTACACACTGTTTTTGTGGACCACCTGCTCTAAGCAGATTTAAAGCTCTTTTACATTACATTAAAAGGCGTATTAAGTAACTTGGATATTTTCTTGCATGCATTCCCAGACTTGTGCGTTTCAATCGCCTTTTCATGGAGTTGCATAGAGGGTTCCTGTGTTTTCACTGTGTAGGGTAGGCCACAATACTGACTCTGAACTAGTTTTATACTACAATCAATGGAAACCCTTTGACAACAGACAGGTGATCTCCATTGAACTAATTATATGACTTCTAAAGCCAATTGGCTGAACAAGTTATAATTTCATTGTGTCATATTAAAGGGAGTGAACACTTATTTGGTCAATTATTTTGTATTTTATATTTACAGTTAATTTAGACCTCTTTGCAGAATCTGTTTTCACTTTGACATTAAATAGTCTTTTTCTGTTGATCAATTTCAAAAAAGCCAAATTAAACCTACTTCTTTTCAATGTTGTACAACAATAAAAATTGAAAACCTTTTGTAGGGACTGTGTGCTGGATGTGTTTACTAGCAGTCCTAATTTGGCTGCATGAGTGAGTGAGGGTGGGTTACTGTGTTTATCAGTTGGTAGTAATAGTGATAACATTTTAACAAAATATACTCATTCAAAGAAACAGATGGAAATGTCCCCACAAACTACATGAAAGTTTTATCCCACTTCATAACCGATATAAATTTAACATTCATATTCAACAAGAAAAATGTTCTGGGCCTACCTAACTAATTAACTACTAGTGATTACTACTATTGGACAAGTATCTGACATCAGATGATTTATTGGCAGTGTTCACTAAAAAAGGAGGCAAGTCTTCCAGATTTCAGTAAGCTTCTAGTTGTGGTTTACCATTAAATTAAGCAGAATTGTTCATTTTTAAGGAGAAATTTATTATTTAAGTTAAGGCACAAATACTGTGTAAATGGAGGAAAACTGAGCTTAAGTTGACATTAAGACTCAAATGGCTGTCCATAGTGGGGACTATTCTGTAAACCAAGAAGCATGTGAGGTTGTTTGCCACTTCTAGTTAGTTTTTCGAGTACTGGATGATTTATTATTTATATTACATTTTTTAAGAAACTTGTACTGTTAATGTTATGATCAAAATGACTTAAATGTTTTATTTGTTTTCATATAATACTTTTACTAATCACATTTATTTCATCTACAACATCAATGCTGCATAATCAGTAGGCATCTACCTAGACAAATGTCATTAAATAAGATGTATTTTGTAACTTGGTTAAACCTAAACTGGAATAAAATAAACATACAGGGTGGTCCAGATGTAATTATGCAATTATTGCATTGCATTGCATTAAAAGTTGCATAGTTAGATCTATTGAAAATGGATAGAAGGAAGACAGGTAAAGTATGACTAATAATATAATAACTGCTGTTAGCCAGAGAACTAAACCAGTAATAATCTACTGTCATTTATATAGCTAAATGTGTATGTCACCTCTGTACTGTTCCAACTAAATGAGCTTAGTGGAGATAGACAACATAACACCTTTAAACAAATAAATATTAAAAAGACAGGTGAAGAATGTTGTCAAAAGCAGTCAGAGAAAACTATATAAACAAGACTGCAAGATATTATTGGAAAGTAAGGTCTTGTCAACCTATTGTTTTCTTCTGTGCTCATTTCAGCACATTATATTTCAGTTCTGTCTCTTTTTGACATCTGTATCTTCAGTCACACCTCTTTACTGAGATTACAGTCCCTTTAGAAGAGCATGCGTTGGCTGTTTGAACTGAGGTTTTCCTTTACACTTTTTAAGTTTATTTTTTTTTAATATACTGTTTGTTCTTTTCCACTACAAAGTCTTACAATGTGTTTTGTGTTTGTTTACCTTTATTATGACTTATCCTGACAGTATTACTTTCAATATTATGCACTCTTTCAAAACATTCTTGGCCAAGTGAAAGAATGTGGAGAGTTGATCGGTCAACTCAATACTGCATATACTAACTGATTGAAAAGCTCATGTTTTGACATGAAAGATATGAATGTAGCTAAACTAGAACATTGAATTTAACACACGCCAAATATGGGTAGTCATGCATGCAACCAGTAACAATGACAGGAGTAAAATATACTATTCTCCTACTGCTTTAAAGACAAAGGTTACAACAAATTCTAATTTTTGATTGTTTTCTAATCTTGTGAAATGACTATGGGCAAAATTACTCTAGTTTGGACTTTAATTTTTTTTAATTTTCTGTACATTAGGCATAAAGTTTAAAATGAATGACCTGCAGTCCAGTGCATACGTCCACACAGCATCAGAAGGACATTTAGCAATATAAATTTCACTCTAGGGTATTACTGTCTATGTGAACTTAAACCTAAGACACAAACAAACCCACAAAAACCTATAAAAGCCTACAAGGACAGTGTAAGTAGTATTATTTGGCTTAAATTTACATGTTTTTGTAATCCCCTGTTGATGTTATTTTAAATGTTGGAGCACTGTAGTGCCAATGAAACATTTTTCAAAAGGCTCATTACTGGTGGCACGACATTATATGATGAATGATCTTAGGCAAATATATTATTGGTACATGTGTATATTTTGATCCAGGATATACTAAAGGAAGCTAAAGGGATGAAGAAATACAGTATCAATATAATCAAACCTTTCCTTAGTTCAATGAATATTTGCCCTAAACTATAATATACAACCAGCACCTGCACTCAGACTGCACAACCAATAAGATTGTGTGTTACAGTAGAAAACAGAGCAATCAGGGGGTGGAAGACGTGCCATATGCAGTCACAACACTAGATGGACAGGGTTTGGAGGATAGCAGCATGTGAAATTAGCATTAAATGGCACATCCTATCTACATCATTAAATCAATCCTTGCCTATGTATAAGCAGGGGACTTGTTATTTGATTGGATGCCCTAACATTTGTTGAATCTTCCTTGTCTAAAAATTCTGTTTATCTTGTAATTGTATATTGACTTTATCATATTCTTCTCTGTGTTATATCTGCGTTAAATGTGCTCAATAAACCAATCATACTGTAAGTACAAATTGAAAGGAGAAATAATTTAGAATTTGGTCTGAACATGGTTTAAAAATCAGTCAGTCATTTTTTATTTATTCATAGACTTTGGAACGGGGTTCTCAAACTAGTGCCACAGTGGTTTGCAGGTTTTTGCTCTACACATATTCTTAAATAGAAGTCAATTCTTTATATTGAAACATGATATTTACTTATATGTCAGTGTTCTTTTTCTACCATGTTAGTCATTCTTCAGGTGTAGGCTTTACTTTTTTGAGATTGTCATCAAAATGTTGCATAGAACGGACCATGTCAGTACTTCTCAGTCCTTTATTTGCATTTCTAAATTACATTCTTTTTTCAAAATATCAAAAAAACTCCACACTCTTTGGTGAATATATCTGGATGCAAACAGGATCACATAAGTTTTTTGGCTTCCTTGTTATTTCCATTTTATTGTTGAACTGGTAGCTGCTCAAATAAAAAAGGATCAATATCAGTTACAAATCACGTATGAGTGAATTAAAATAAAGTCAAAAAGACAGCAGTGGAATTTAGTTGTGTTTAAGAAAGTAACTGGAAGGAATCCCTGAAACCTGGAGGTTCCTCTGGAAACTAAGCTTAACAACATGGTTTGGTCTGAGTCGGAATTTGTACCCAGGATTCTGGAAGACTGTAAAGGCAGCAATGTTAAGCAATGTATTCATTCCAGAATATTAAAGAAAAGAAACACTCAGAAGGTTGTAAAACATAATCAAAATGTAAACAGGCAAGGAAAAATGTCCAAACACATCATACTGTTTTTCAAAGCAGCCAGACAGATGAACATATGTGTTTATCTTTGCTTTCTGCAATAAATAGCACAACGCAATAAGACAAAAAGTGCACAGCCTACAGCCCACATGCTTTGTTTTTTTCTGTTTTCATTTGGAAATGAACCCAACATAAAGAATACAAAGCAGCATCAGAAAACAGTACAAGTGCCATCCTCTTCTTCATGGTACCAAGATATATCTGTAAACAAAGCCAAACACATTCAGGAATCTGTGCAAATATAGCAAGTTCTATTTGTTTTTGTTGGCCACTTTTGAATGGGCTCTCAATCAAAAAATAGTCTGCTAGCTGTGCTTAGCATCAGATCCTAATTAGTACCACAGTAAAGCAGCATCTATAAATAAAAAAAAGTCTACAGAGTGGTAAAAACAAGTAAATGTGCTGGTATATCAAAGGGCAAAAAAAAAAATCATGGCATAATAGCATACAGCGTGAGGCACTGTATGACAATCTTGATCTTCCAAAGCAATACAAAGTCTCTTGTCCAATGCACTGCAAGTGGTACCCCGGCTAATTTTATATTATTCTTTATTATGAGAAACCCCATACCCATCCCAACATTCACCATACAGAGATGTGATAGACATGTTTATTTGAGCACCTTACAAACAATCTCAAAAAATCCCTGAATTTCTCCTCTTTAATGTCAGGACTTTAAGAGAATCTTCCTACTTCAGTATTGTTCTTGCCTGAAACCATTTACACTCCAGGAAATTTATAAATCCATAAAAATCTCTATACACTAAAATGTTTAACAAAATTTTTTTTTACCGTCATTACTTTGTAATCATAATTCAAAACAATGTGCATTTTCTTCTCAAAACTTTGTCAGTCATCTATAATCCACTAAAGATGGCAGCAGATAAAGTAATTAAAGTGTTAACTTTATTGTTCTAAATCCTAGCATTTCTATTTATAGGAATAAATGGTCATTTTCATCACATGGTCATACTACAGTGCAATTCTAAGTTGCTTGAGCTACCAACATAAAACATGCTGACACACTCTCCAGCACCAAGATTTTTGTGCGTATAACTACCTTTCCTCAAAACATCTGTCTTCTTTACCTAAAAATCTCTAGATGGACTGTTGCCACAATGTGAAGTTTGCATTTTGTCTTCAAACAGAGACAATAACTGTTTACATTGTGAAGTGCTAAGGAAGCTGAGAAGTGCTGAGATTTGAAGTATGACTCTCACCTTGACTGGGTGCTTTTAAAGTATGAATGAAACTTAAATATGCCGGTTATAATTAAAGAAGGATATGAGTTTAAAAAAACCACATGGCTCATGTACAAAAACTATTATCAGTGATGTGACTGTATGTTGAAAACACAGCATATTAGTGAATGTTATGTACAGTGAACAACAAAATGTGTTTTAACATTTAAAACCACACAACAGATAATTACAGGACATGAAGAAAAAAGCACACCCTAAGTAAGCATCAATGGGAGGGAAACAATGCTTCAAAAGGCTGTGCGGCATACTGTTGCCATTTTTACTTCTGGATGTTAGGAAGTGAAAGCTGCCTGGCCAAGCAAATGAATTTTAGACACAATGCTAGCCCCTAAATGAAGTTCTCTAATGGACTTTTAATTATTTTGAAAACTTTATGCAGAAATAATTAAAGTGGGACATTTTCATAAAAAACTGCTCAATTACTGGGATTAAACAGTAATTACTTTTTTCATATAGATACAATATAAAAGTAGATAAATACTGTATGATCAAAACCTTTATTTAAATTATCTGTTTTGATGTTTTTTTTTTGTTTTTTTTTTTACAGATCATACTGTATATACTTGAATATAAGCCGAGTTTTTCAGCACCCAAAATGTGCTGAAAAACGTCACCCTCGGCTTATATTCGAGTCAGGTCCCGCTGCCCCTGCCAACCCGACAGAAAGCTGGAGTATACAGAGAGAGCGCGAGAGATACCATATTGTTTTTGTTGACCCTCTTCTCCACTTACAGAGCTAGTTTACTGTTTTTCTTTGAAATAAATACTCAAAAACATTTAAGCTACTGATGCCTCAATTAATGTACGGTAGTTTTATTGGTATTTATTTTGATTATTGAAACTTACCTAGTAGCTGCTGCATTTCCCACCCTAGGATTATACTTTAGTCACTAAGTTTTTCCAGTTTTTGTAGGTAAAATTAGGTACCTCGGCTTATATTTGGGTCGGCTTATACTCGAGTATATAAAGTATGTTTTTTACATAAATTCAAAACTTATTAGTCAAATCTTGCTTGAAAGTTACTAGTTGTAGTACTTTTACTTACAAAGGTTTGTTAAAAAGGTCTAGCACCTCCCTTTCAGAGAAGATATTTATTGACATTTTACATTGTCTAAGCAACAGTATCACTATAAAGTGTGTTTTACACATATATTACCTAATTTTATATGATTTTTTTATTCACTTTTATCAAGCTAGCAATAATTCTGGAGGATACTGCATACACGCAGATAACACATTCATTGACTTTGCCAAAAGATATACTGTTGAGAAGATATATGGAGTAAGATCGCTGTCAAAACTAACTACTAATAATTTAAGTCAAATTTACATTTCACAAGTGTCAATTACGCTTACGCTTCTGAAGGTTACGCTTGCTTCTGAAAATTACAAATACATTTCTCAGGTGTGAACAAAATTCGTCATTGGACACATGAGGCATTCTCCATCGAAGAAGAAACTATTGATTTTTGTAACTATGCATGTGCCACAAAGGTAGAACGATGGAGTTGTTTTTGACAGAGACCCTACTCCATATATAAGGACTAAAGTTTTGGTTATCGGTTCAACTGCCGCCTCGGTGTTGCATGTTTGTGATCCAATTGGGGGTCTTGGGGACTACAGTTTTCCCTAGCAGCATTTAGTGAACATCCATGGGTAATCAGCCCTGGCTGTGACACTAATCCGTCATGGGCCCTCTAATTACTTCACCTGCGAGTTTTGGGAGGTCTGGCGTAAAGCCCACGGAGAAATGCACAGAATGTGACCATTTCACGTGAGTCTGAAATTATTTACTTACAGCCAGTTTCTTATTTTCACAACTTGTGCAAAGCCGTTACTGATTCATCGTTAAGAGCCAGTCAAAATATTCTGCAGCATAAAAAGATATTAATGTGCATCAATGCAAGTAAAATGGGCCCTTTATTTAAAAAATAATAATCAGTTTTCCACATTTTATACCTGATCGGATACAAAGGAGTTACATGAAATTGAACCAACTTAATTTTCAAAGTTTTGCAACAGGACAGTTGTTTTGCCCAGCTCAATGACAAACTTGGCACACTGTCATATCTAATGAGTGTGATGTACTCTGATGTTTAATGGACACAATAAAATGTTAGGTAATGTTAGGCAGCCTTCATTTTCATGGCTTTGTGACAAGACAGATGCATTTGTTACATATAACGGGTACGTGGGTGAAATTGACAGGCAAAGCTGGCACATTCCCATATAAACTGAATGGAATTAGATGTTTAACGGGCACTGCAGAGGGTTATATGGCATTGGGCTACACTAGTTTTGAGAAAAGAAAGATGCCTTTATTAAACTGCAGGTGAACTTTGGGTACATGGGTCAAGTGGACTGACAAATTTGTCATATTCCCATATATCTAATGAAAAGTTTTCAATGTGATGTTCGACTGGCATTATACAGGATTGTATGCTGTTGACCTACTCTAGTTTTCACAGAAAAGTGAATTCCTTTGTTAAAGTACAGTTGAGTTTTGCTGTCCCAGTGTGGTTACATGGGTCAGACTGACTGGCAAACTTTGCAATGAAGGAAATTAACTGTGATGTTTAATGGGCACTGTTGAGTTGCAGTTCAGTTCTGAACAGACCAAAGGTGGGTACCTGGCTCAAATTGACTGGCAAATTTGTCACATTCCCATTTTTAATGACTAGGATTAACTTTGATGTTTAACAGGTGCTGTAGACACCCTTATTTTCATAGCTTTGTGACAAGATTCCTTTTTTATGCTGCAGATTATCCTGGCTCAAGTTGAGTTTGTGGGTGAAATTGGCTGGCAAACGTTCCATATCCAATGAATAGGTTTCACTGTGATGCTCAGTTGCCATTGTAAAGGGTTAAATGGCACTGGACCACCCTAATTTTAATAACTTTGTGACAGGATGGATTCTTTTTCTTGTCCCAACATGGTTACAAGGGTCATACCGACTGGCAAAGTTAGCACACTGTAATCAGATGAATGAGATTTATGTGATATTTAATTGGCACTGACAGAAGAAAACAAAAGAAAACTGTTTTATGCTTCCTGGGATAGCATCCAGCTTCTCCATGACTCTGGTTCAGCTTAGGATGAAGTGGGTTTAGAAATTGGATGGATGCATGGATAAATACACAAATAAATAAAATAAATAAAAGTATTGTCAAATGTGACACTAAATAAATAATAACAACATGAAATGCAAGTATAAATAATTAAATGGGTCAGGAAATATGCACGTAGTTCCTTATTCCTTTATGTCCGTCAGTCATTTTCAAACCCACTTAGTCCTGAACAGGGTTGCAGGGGTCTGCCAAAGCCAATCCAAGCCAGCATAGGGCATCAGTCCATCGCAGGGCAAACATACATACACACACAATTTAGTACCGCGAAAGCACCTAACCTACATGTCTTTGGACTATGTGAGGAAACCCCCCAGACTTGGGCAGAACTTTCAAACTCCCACATTTAATTTTATTATGTATTTATTGTTATATTTCACAGTTCTGTGGTTTATTTTGCTTATTTATTTTTCTCCAAAATATTCCTCCATTATAAGGGCGTAACATTCTTCACACTCAGCTGTTAATCTAACGCATTGCTTCCATAGCAAAATCGTGAGTGTTAAAAAAAAATCTCACTTAAAAGCAGTATCATCACAAGGGGGGCTGCTTTAGAAGTTTATAAAAGTTTAAGAAGTTCTTTTTTTGGAGTTACTGTAATCGGGCAAATTATGAAGTATGATCGCTGTTAAAAATAACTCCAGCACTGTACCTTTATAGCACATGCATAGTAACAAAAATCAATTGTTTCTTCCTCGATAGCGAATGTCTTTTGGTACCATGATGTATTTTTGACAGTTTGTTCACACCTGACAATTGTACTTGTAATTTTCAGAACTGTAACTTTTAGGAGCGCAAGCATATTTTTTAGGAGCAAGAGTAATTTTTAGAAGCATAAGCGAAATTTTCAGAAGCAAGCACAACTTTCACAAGCAAGCAAAACTTTCAGAAGTGGAAGTGCAATTGACACGTGTGAAATATAAATTTGAATTAAATTATTATTAGAGTTATTTTTGAAAGCAATCTTACTCCATAAAGATACAGAATATTTTCTGTACTATACATATGCAATCAAGTGTCCTTTAACCACAAGGATTTTCATATTAACAAAACAAAACAAATCACATTTGCTGAACTCACTTAATCTCATTTTTGGCTCACAGGAGAAGGTAACCATTCCAGTTGCACCAGGTACAAGGAGGGAATTAATTGTGGACAGAATTTCAGTCAATCACTGAAGACACTGACACACAGACACACCCCCATACTCACTATGGTCCAATTAAAATATATCAGTTAACCTCACTTGAATGTCTTTGGGATGCAAGAAAAAAACAGAGTAGCAGGCAAAGACCCATCCAGATAGTGGGAAAACTTGAAGATAAACAGCACTCCTGACTCACAGCTCCAGGATGATTATACAAATTATCTTAAGTGTAATATCATTATGTTCTGTACTTTAATATTATATACCGTATATATATTCCTACATCTCTTTGATAAAAAAATTATGTGCCATCAATTTGTCTGAACAGTAATTAAAGCAATAAAAACAACCTAACAGCTTTTTGCAGTGTCAAAGTCTGGGCTTAGTGATTAAGATGTTCACTTATTCACTTTGTAAGCAGGTTCATTTCAATATTGTGTCATTTTTGGCCAAAGCTTACCCTAGCAACATATGGAGTAAAGCAAGAACTAACCCTGGATAGGCTACCAGGCACCTCACTCACATGTCCACATTCACTTATACCAGCCCAATTTAGAGCTGTCAATCTACCTAACATATCCATATTACTAACCGAGAATGGTAAACCGGAAGGCACAGACGCAAGTACATGGCAATGGACCCAGGAGACATAGTGCGCAGGCGCCTACAGCGCGCGTCTCATAAATCGCAAGCGAAAGTCTGATCCACCGCGGACGAAGGAGTCACGGCTCAAAAACGAAAGAGCTCAACTAACGTAAATAAGACATGAAGCAACAACGCACCCATAGCTAACGACTAACGACATAGCCACACAGAAAAGAGGATTCTGCACTGCACCCCAGAGTCAAACGGAAGACACTACCGTGTCTGCTAAGGTCCACAAAGACAGTACGGAAGGCGCGAGAAAGTACGAAAGGCGCAGGCGCCTACAACGCGCTTCTGAACTAAACGTCCACACTACACAGCATGGTCCGGGTAATAAGAATAAACAAACTCTCCGTATTAAACATACGGCATCCTCACACATCCAAATCATATAGCATATGTGAATCACATTACAGTGATGCATTATTAACAGTACAACCACAGAAAATGCTCCGTATTAACAGTAAGTGCAATTATCCATATTACTAACGGTAGACAACGGATAACTAATGGAGTCACGGTCACAGCTCCAAAACGATCCAGCTCAACTAACGGAGATACAAAAACGAGCCCGCATGGATAATAAAAATAAATGTAGGCGCCGACAAACGTTAATGAATAATAATATTCCATTTGGAGGAAAAGTACTGTCATTAGGAGGAGATTTTCGACAGTGCTTAGCTATTGTTCCACATGCCATGCGTTCAGCTATTGTTCAGTCCAGTTTGAAATACGCAGATAATTGGCATTACTTTGAGACAATACATTTGGTACAAAACATGCAATGTCCAGATCCAGAATATACCAATTGGTTATTGCAACTAGGAGATGGAAACCTTACCAATACATATGGACTTCACCCAGATATTATTCAGATCCCTCAAGCCTTTATCTGCGATGACTTAGTGATGGAGGTGTTTGGAACAGCAATCACGTTAGACCAGATACCACTATTAACACAACGGGCTATATTATGTCCAAAGAATATTGACGTTGATCGCATAAATAACCAGGTCATTGCGTTACTTCCTGGAGAAAGCCACCTCTTTCTAAGTGCTGACAATGTTGATTCTGAAGACGAGAATGAGCATCTTAATTTCCCCTTAGAATATTTAAACACTATTAACCCAGCCGGATTACCACAACACAATCTTAACCTTAAAATCGGGACAATAGTCATGCTTTTAAGAAACCTTAATACTAAACAAGGTTTATGCAACGGTACACGTTCAGTCATCAAGACCATGACAGACAATGTTATTGAAGCAAAAGTACTTACGGGATCACATTCTAACAATACTCTTTTGATTCCTAGAGTTGACCTTACAAGTTCTGACCTGGAATTACCTTTTACGCTTAAACGACGCCAATTTCCCATTAAACCTGCATCTGCCATGACAATCAACAAATCCCAAGGACAAACCATGGACAGAGTTGGCATATACCTCTCTGAGCCTGTATTTGGACATGGACAACTTTATGTAGCCTTCTCAAGAGTTCGGCGTTCATCTGACATTAAAGTTAAAGTTATAGATACTCCATACCAAGGAAAACTCATTCAAGGACAACACAACATCTGTACTACAAATGTTGTGTATAAAGACATATTCCAATAAATCTTTCTAATGTGCCATGCTTTGGGTTCTTTACTTCCTTTGTTCGTCATCTACACCTTTACACTCCAATATATCTCATACATACATCAATGTATTTCGGGTTACCCAACACCAGGGATTGGCGAGCGAAGCGAGCAGGGGGCAGAGCCCCCTAGTACATTTGGAATGCAATGGGCAACAGGAAAACTATCAAAGAAAGAATGGCTGGACTGAAATTTGAATCCATGATTCCACAATGACCAAGCTAATTTTTAAAAAAATGTGTGAGCTAACTCCATCATTAATTTATATTTTTTCTAATTCGGATTAAAAAATGCATTCATTTTGACAGCTTGACTTTTTCCAACTTCTGCATTCACCATGAAATAATACATAAAATACATGTGGAAATTTTTAATCTGTTTTAAGTAAAAACTACATATAAATACTAATATTCGCAGACCTACTTAATCCTAAGCAGGGTAACAAGTGGTTCAAGTCTATTCAGGCAGCACTGGGTACAACCCAGGGAGAATCCTAGAATGGGAACCAGTCCATCAGAGGACACACACATACACATATTAGAGCCATCTTTTAACCAAGAGCAACTTTAGGAATATTATGTGAAATATGAGACCCTATTTCATAGGGTCTATTTATAATTTTTATTTATTTTTTTTATTGTCTCAAAGATGAGCCAACAGCCAGCACCCAAGGTCTCTAATCTTCTTACCAAACCCTTTGTTCTCACCCTGTTAACAAGATTTTCAGTTTAACATCTTTCTATAATATTTATATTTTACTGATCATCATCGACTTCTTGTTTTGTGCCAACAAGTCAAATAGATATAAAATGTTCTCCGCTTTGTCTGCTGTCTTCCTTAGTGAAATTTCATTTTCGTTGTTTTTTTTATTACTAGCCTGTTTAGTAATTCTTCAAATTCTTCTCTAACAATTGTTTTCTAACAATTTCTTCAAGTACAGAAACTAGGTGGCTTTTCGTAATGAGTTACGCCTGTGAGAATAGTTTTTGCAGGTTTATACTTACTATCTTGCATTAAAACTTTGGAGTGTTTCAGCACCTTAGCAAGTGGTGTATCTAGCATGCATGACTTCCATCAATTTGGTTTACCACTAAAGTCCATTAATAAAGAATAATAATTATCTATATACTAAACCACTAATATATGTGTGTACAGTGCATCCAGAAAGTATTCACAGCGCTTCACTTTTTCCACATTTTGTTATGTTACAGCCTTATTCCAAAATGGATTAAATTCATTTTTTCCTCAGAATTCTACACACAACACCCCATAATGACAACGTGAAAAAAGTTTACTTGAGATGTTTGCAAATTTATTAAAAATAAAAAAAATGAGAAAGCACATGTACATAAGTATTCACAACCTTTGCCATGAAGCTCAAAATTGAGCTCAGGTGCATCCTGTTTCCCCTGATCATCCTTGAGATGTTTCTGCAGCTTAATTGGAGTCCACCTGTGGTAAATTCAGTTGATTGGACATTATTTGGAAAGGCACACACCTGTCTATATAAGGTCCCACAGTTGACAGTTCATGTCAGAGCACAAACCAAGCATGAAGTCAAAGGAATTGTCTGTAGACCTCCGAGACAGGATTGTCTCGAGGCACAAATCTGGGGAAGGTTACAGAAAAATTTCTGCTGCTTTGAAGGTCCCAATGAGCACAGTGGCCTCCACCATCCGTAAATGGAAGAAGTTCGAAACCACCAGGACTCTTCCTAGAGCTGGCCGGCCATCTAAACTGAGCGATCAGGGGAGAAGGGCTTTAGTCAGGGAGGTGACCAAGAACCCAATGGTCACTCTGTCAGAGCTCCAGAGGTCCTCTGTGGAGAGAGGAGAACCTTCCAGAAGGACAACCATCTCTGCAGCAATCCACCAATCAGGCCTGTATGGTAGAGTGGCCAGACGGAAGCCACTCCTTAGTAAAAGGCACATGGCAGCCCGCCTGGAGTTTGCCAAAATGCACCTGAAGGACTCTCAGACCATGAGAAAGAAAATTCTCTGGTCTGATGTGATTGAACTCTTTGGTGTGAATGCCAGGCATCACGTTTGGAGGAAACCAGGCACCGCTCATCACCAGGCCAATACCATCCCTACAGTGAAGCATGGTGGTGGCAGCATCATGCTGTGGGGATGTTTTTCAGCGGCAGGGACTGGGAGACTAGTCAGGATAAAGGGAAAGATGACTGCAGCAATGAACAGAGACATCCTGGATGAAAACCTGCTCCAGAGCACTCTTGACCTCAGACTGGGGCGACGGTTCATCTTTCAGCAGGACAACAACCCTAAGCACACAGCCAAGATATCAAAGGAGTGGCTTCAGGACAACTCTGTGAATGTCCTTGAGTGGCCCAGCCAGAGCCCAGACTTGAATCCGATTGAACATCTCTGGAGAGATCTTAAAATGGCTGTGCACCGACACTTCCCATCCAACCTGATGGAGCTTGAGAGGTGCTGCAAAGAGGAATGGGCGAAACTGGCCAAAGATAGGTGTGCCAAGCTTGTGGCATCATATTCAAAAAGACTTGAGGCTGTAATTGCTGCCAAAGGTGCATCGACGAAGTATTGAGCAAAGGCTGTGAATACTTATGTACATGTGATTTCTCAGTTTTTTTAAAAAAAACCTCAAGTAAACTTTTTTCCTGTTGTCATTATGGGGTGTTGTGTGTAGAATTCTGAGGAAAAAAATTAATTTAATCCATTTTGGAATAAGGCTGTAACATAACAAAATGTGGAAAAAGTGATGCGCTGTGAATACTTTCCGGATGCACTGTATGTGTCCAGTACCTCCCAGCAATTTGATTGGTCAGTCAAATGCAACTGGCTGGGCAAGGGAGGTTAACAAACACAAGGATACTGCCAAAAGGTGCAGAAGAGACACTGAAAGTCACCTTCAGATATAGGAAATATGTGCAAGAATATGAATGATGCTTTCACAGTAGGTAATGGGTAGTAAGCAGACAGGAGGACAATAATGGGCCTCAATATTACAGAGTCTGAGAAGCAGCAAGACCTATAAAATATTTTTAAATGCATTCTGCTACCTGTCTTTGACAGGAAATGTAGCCAGAAATTCATAAAGAAACATCCTGGACCAATGCTTATATCAATTTATGATAGCTCAAACCAATCAGACATTAATCCACACATAATTTACAATTAGCAATAATTCATCATTGATTAACCGCTAACTCAGACAAAAGCAGTGATGAGACAAACACCACCCACACACCACAAAACCCAGGAAACAAATTATTTTCAAATATCAATATATGAATGTATACATGACCTCAACCCACCTTACCACTTAATATTTTAGGAAACCATGCAATCATGGAATAAGACTTTTTTTTTTTTAGTTAATAGAGATTGTTTCCAACAAGTCCATGCACACTATTACTTGGCAGTGTTCTCCCCAGAAATTTTTTCCAGCCAGATAGCATGAAAAAGTAGCCAGGTGGGGCGGGATGGGGAAATTTGGTGGTGGGGAAAATTAAATGTGCACTATTTTTATTAGTTAATTATTATTAATTATTTTCCAATGCTCAATATGACTTCCTTTTTTAAGGTTTGACACTTGTGCCAGAATATTTTTAATAAATTTAAGAAGTATCCAATTTAGGATCCTGCAACTATAACAAAAATTTTAAATAACAATTGTTATGGCATAAACCAAGAGGCACAAGTATTGTCGCTGTTGGGAAGAAAAGTGAAAACAATGAAATAAAGTATGGGAAACGTAATGAAGAAAAATTTAAAAATATAACTCAAAGCCAACTTGCATATGCAGAAGGTGTCTTCAGTTAAATATTTATTCTTCTTTTCTTCCTAGAGGCCCAGTTGTCTGCAGCTTTCCCATAATCAAAGTCCCCAGAATCTGGGCCCTCCAAGGAGATCAGCATGAGATTATTTAGCATGTTTTGATTCATGCGATTTCTCAAACATGTCTTGATCCTTCTAAGGGCAGAAAACCCCCTTTCACATTCAGCTGTGCTCACTGGGATCACTAGCCCAATATGAGCTAGTTTGGCTAAATTTGGAAACAACTCTGAGCTTTGATGTCGTTGCCATTTTTAGTAAAATCTGTTTTGGACTGAAGTCTTTGTATGATTGACTTCTGATCATTTTGACGCAACTGTCCATTCTTGCCTGCTACTTTTAAATTTTAATACTGGAGGGCTACCATTTTTGGAGTAATGATCGAAAAGAATTTCAGCAGACTTACTTGAATTGTGAGTTTCTGCATTGAAAACTTTTGAAAAGCTGGAAATAATTGGCATGTCAGGCATGTCTTGCATCTAGGTGCTTGACAACTGTCTCTAGATATTTATCATATATTGCAGTTTTGAATGACATTACATCACTCTGTGTATAAACAACGCGGAGATCTGACAAAGGCTGTGAATACTTATGTACATGTGATTTCTCAATTTTTTTATTTTTTTAATAAATTTGCAAAAACCTCAAGCAAACTTTTTTCACGTTGTCATTATGGGGTGTTGTGTGAAGAATTCTGAGGAAAAAAATGAATTTAATCCATTTTGGAATAAGGCTGTAATATAACAAAATGTGGAAAAAATGATGTGCTGTGAATACTTTCTGGATGCACTATACATACACCATTCCAGTCTTATCAGACACGTAGGATTCTCACTGATAAGTATATATAAATTATATACTATACTATATAACTGACAGTTTATCAACACTTAGTCATCACTGTCACCTAGATCATGAGAATACAAGAATTTTTTAATCTATCCTTATTGTGTTTTGGGAATCTAATCCTTGAGCCACACTGCAACATATAAAACATTCTGAAAGGATGGGTACTGAGAGACAATACAGTTGCCCTTCTAACTAACCTGCCTGTGATAAAATGTCAGGTAACCTTGAGAGGACTGCTGTTGTGGGATCATGGTGCTACCAGTTTTAACAATGTTGACTTAAATAAGATTTTGCCCTGATCCACTTATATGGAATTTTGATGACAAAAAAAAACTATCCCTTATTATGAAAGTACAGTACAATGACCTGCAATGATGAATAAGGTATATATATATTATAATTATTATTAAAAAATCTTGGGTCGAGACGTATCACGCCCTACTTACAAACAATGTCTCTGGGACACTTTAAGGTCCCGTGAGACAAAGAAGTGAGACAAAAGGACAGCTGCTGTACAGGCTTTAAAATGATCGACACGCAGCGCAATATGCAGAACACGCAGCTTGGTAGTAGTAGCTGCAAGCCAGCAGCTGATTAATCCGCATCTCCTTAGCGTGCGAGCGTCAGGGACGCAAAGTGGCGAGCATGAAGCGCATCCCCCAGGGGGTGTTTTTTGGTTGGGGGGTGGACAAGCGAAGCAAGTAGGGGGCAAAGCCCCCTAGCATATATTAGATATATATATATGTGTGTGTGTGCACACACACAAGCCACTGATATGACATTTTGTTCACAAATGTGTCTATTATCATCCCACTAAAGACCAGTTAAGGGAAGTATTTCCTGGTAAACATTAATAGGGACTGGCCCAAGACTGGTTCTATATATAGCTTTTATATGTATATTTTTCCCCTTACAATAAACTTTCAAATGCACAATGAAAAATATTAAAGGAAGCCTTTCATCAACAATAGACTTCCCATACATGCTGCCGTCTAAACCTAACAATGAACAAGCAGCACTTCAGAATTTCCTTTAGCCGCTGCATTACTTTAGAAATTTATCTTCTTCTTTCCCTTTCTGGTTCCTCTAAATGCAAGTAAAAGCAAGTCTGTTACTTTATAAAGCAAGTACCCATTAACATGCAATCTTTACTGCATTTTCCCAACTGGGATGTTGGCCTCCAGAGTGAACTGTACTATCATTAGCAACCCAGTCTCTCCAGATTACCTCAGGTTTCACTTTCAAATGACACGCTGGACACTACCAATTGCAATCAATTTCCCACTCTAATCATATGCACAAATAAAATAACTTTGTGTCCCTAAGGCTGAGTAAATGAATATAAATTAGTATTATTAATATTAAAGTATTTATAAACATGTTACTTGAATGGTCAACCTTAGCAAAATTTTGGAATTAAAACAAAGTGAGCTCAAAATAATCCAAAATGCAGCTGCTCTTTTACTTGGATGTTCGCGGGGGATTGACAAGACAAGCATGTTCCTAACAAGACATTCAATATCTCATCAGAGCAGAAACACGGGCTTATCCTTGGCAACCAAAGACAGAACAAACCTGCTCTTGTCTTGCAACAGGAGGCAGAAACCATGTCAATTGCTTTAATAAATAAAAATCATCTAGGTATTCATTTTCAAATTTGAATTCACCCAGGTAGGAGAGGATTTAGTGGGTACTGTTAGTTTTTTTTTTTTTTTTTAATATAAATGTGAACTTCCTGCGCACTATAGTATTGCTCCAAAATTGCATATAATGCAAACTATCTGACTGGAAAAAGACAGAAAAACAAATGGTTCAGCACAGATGGAGACAAAACCAAGAAGGGCACACTTCACTGCCTTTATAGCTGTAAAGAAGTCAATTGTAGAATAATAACAATCGCCCTGCAATGAGCCAGAGCTGTGCAAATAGTGCACTGAAAAGCACTGAAGTGTGTCCACATATGAATGAGTTCAAAATTTCAAAACTACTCCTTCCTTAGACAGGCATATCCACAGATCAACCATTTGTTCTGCAGTCTATTATTTTTATTATTATAAATTATGTAAATTAAACAATATATATTATTAAAAAATATGAAATTGTGACAAAGCAAATTTAATGTTTGAAAACATAATAAAAACATAACTAAATAAACAGCAGTACTAAAGGCTAAACATTAATGAGGGGCTCAACATTAATAATATGTAGTTGCATAATTATTTTCCAGCCATAGGAATTAGGCCTTGTATCAACTGCATCTTTATATCCAAATTTATTTATGCTGTACTTAAAACTAATCAACAGGAAAATGTGCCCTTTTTTCCAGAACACTGGAATGCAAAATATAAATTCTATGAATGATCCAGTTCTGCTTCTGTAGTGACGAGGCAGGGTTATACCAATTGATTCATTTTCTTTTAATATTATATGCATGTTAAGTTAATTCATTCTAAATTAGACATGTGTGAGTGAGCAATGGTTTGTCCACAAGAAAGCCGTGCAATGAAATGGCCTGTGGTCTGGGTCATTATGTCTGATATTGCCAGGATAGACTCTGGTCCCCACATGTATTAAAAAAGTTCAACAATGGATAAACTGAATGATGTGTAATTAGTTCCAGATGCCCCTCGGCTCACATTGAAATCACCACCACAAAAAGGAGAGTTTTATTTTGTGATTCACAAACAATTGCCTCAGAGCTGTTTTACAAAGTATGTTCAAGTACAAAACAAACAAATGAAGATGCAAAACAAAATTAACTATATTTTGTTTTAGTCTCATTCAGCTATGGCACAGATAGGCTGTCATGAAGATTTAACTGATAAAAGTAATTTATGATGGTATGGTGGCACAACAGTTAGAATCACCTCCCATCACTTGGCTCCCAGCATACACGCATAATGTAGGAACGGCCACTGGAGAGGAGGCCCATCTAAGGCTGGTCACCCACAAACAATTTCACATCAGAGCATTTCGGAATTAAACAAAGGCAGTAAAGGAAATCCACATAACCACTGGTATCAACATGCAAGATACACATAGAATGTATGTTTGCCAACTTGGAAGTTTACTGGTACATATAATACAGGGTATTTATAAGGCATCAATGTGCAGAATGACTGTGTAGCCTTAACATTAAATCAGTACCATTTTTATCTGTGCATTTGGTTCAAGGCAAAACACACTAAAACATTATCCTAAAATTGCCACTATCATGTGCTATAGTCCATCTTTAACACCATTCAATTTCATTTTCAATACTCGGTGATGACTTGTGTTGTCACAGAAATGTGGTCTCATGACTGAGCCATATGTAAGAAATATAGTCGAGCACTGTATTTCTGCAGTTACCACAAAAGATCAAGGGTTGGCTACTCCATACCTCTTTTAAAGCATAACAGTGAATGATATTTTACTGGTATGCCCGTGAAACTCATATCAAAGGATAATTGCTAGTGACATTAATTTATTTATAACATTTTTATCCTCGGACAAATGAAACACTGGAAGTTTGTTATATTTTCATGTGGTTTTTTTTCTGGATATATTACACATGGACGTGAACCAGACATAGACTTCATGTAACCCTTTTTTGAATTGCAGAAATCATACAGAAACAATTCAGAAAGGACAAGGTATTCTTTTCTGTCATATGTTACATATGGTCCAAGCAGCACTTCAGTGTTTGCCACTGTGGCTAATCAAAGGCACATGAAGGAGAGTAATTATTAAAACTGACCAACTCTCCAAACACTCCAGGCATTTTCTATCCTCCTGCACGTTTATACTGCTAAAATTTCCTCCCAAACTCTGCTATCCATCTTTCATCAAAGTTTGTGTTACACAGCTCTCCACAGTGATAATGTAGGAGATAATTAATAGATTACATAAATAGTGAGCTTCTTTTAAAAAAAAATTCAGCCAACAAGAAAAAAGCCAGAGAACAGACTGGTGTTCAGACATCCATACCTCACACAGGTGAAGCAGAGCTGAAGGTGACACCCGGTCACTGTAACATCAATACTAATGACAGCACTGATATAACATAGGATCCAGCAATGAAATATTATCCACACAACATTACATAATATCAGTCTGTAGTTTACCTTTTCAAATCATTCAATGGCACAATCTGTCCTATAATTAAACAGCACATGCTTAAATATATACTTCCTCATGTGCCAAGTATGCACTTAAGCTTTAAGCAGATAAAAAGAAACTGAACTCAGTTAGCAATGGGGAAAAGTGATGTAAGCGGCAAAGAATCTGAAACAACTACTAGTAACCACCTTCTACAAGAAATACTATACACTTAATAAACTTGCATCATATATAGGCACAGCTCACATTCACAATTTATTAAACAAATATTTAAATATCAAGAGATCCACAGCCATCAAACATTTCAAGTACAGGCTAAGATTTAAGTGAAGTGTTTGAAGTTAGATATAATATACTGTAAAACAACAAATGGCACTAACATACTGTTAACACAAGAATATCACTTCCAAGGGTCTCTCTGTAGGTAGTAAAGTAGTAAAAATGGCCACCAATTAATTCAACAAAGACAAAATCCACATGTACTGAAAATAAAGATGAAGTAGAACACATGCAGACATGGGGAGAATATGCAAACTCCACACAGTGCCCTGACTGGCATTCAAACTCAGGAGTCTGGAGATGTAGGACAGTAGCACTAAACACCACAACAGAAAGAGTGACTTTTTGCAAATTATTATTTCATATTGCTTTTCAAAATGTATAAGGGTTCTTCCTAAATTAAAGTAAAATGCTAAGAACATTGGAGAATACAGGCAGTCCCCGGGTTACGTACAAGATAGGGACTGTAGGTTTGTATTTAAGTTGAATTTATATGCAAGTCGGAACAGGTACATTATTTTAATAAATGCTATTGTTGACTGACTGTAACCAAGTGCTCTGCCAATGAATGATGGAGTTTCACCTCTCTCTGACCTTTTTATTATTTCTACTTTATTTTCAATGGTGATGGTTTTTCTCTTCTTTACTGTATCACCAGCACTTGCATCAGATTTGTGTTTAAGAGACATTCTTGAAGGGTGAAGACAAAAGGTTACGATGAGCTCTTCTGCACAGCACTGTACACGCTATCACAGCAGGAAGGCACCAGTCAACACGTCTGATGTACTGACAAGAGACAACTTCCTGCTATGTACGTAACAGTACAAGCAGGCTTGCTATTGAGAATGAATGGGAGTAGCGAGGGGCGGTTCACCACCCACCCACCACACAGTCACCTCCACTACAGTATGCAGCCTGCAGCACGTGTCAGCCCACCGAGAACGAACACGGTGCGGCCAAAGGCGTGTAGTGAATCGCCCACCACCGCCCCCATTCAACAGGCAGTCACCCGAAGCACACTATAATGCTACCCCCCGCTGTCCCGTTCACCCTCATTGGCTTCCATTCAGCCACAACCGGGTCACCGCTTGCAGCATTACCAGCCACCCACCGAAAACGATTCGGGGGGAGCCGTGTGTAGTGGGCGGGCAGTGAAACGCCCTACACCGCTCCATCCAGCCTGCATCCAGTCAGGAGCAGTAGCTGTGGCAGCATAGTGGGCAGACAGCGAACCGCCCCATTAGGTCACCGCTCACTTGCCGCTGGGTGCCACCCGAGGGACACAGGGACACTACACTGCGCAAGCAGCAAAATCGCACCCCTCCAGCCACTACTTGCAGCGTCCTCCAGCCAAAGATGATGGAGCGGCGGTTAATGAGGCGCATGTGTCACAGCTGCGGCCTCGTTCGTAAATTGAAGGTCGGGTGTCCATAACCTGGGGACTACCTATACTTAGCTTCATTAAAACAATAATCTCCTTTTTGTCAATTAAAATGTAACTGTCCTTCCATTTTCCCAACGCATCATCTCATCTCTTATTTTCTAAATCTGCTTTTCCTAGTAAGGGTCTAGGTGACAGCAAGGTAGGTCAGCCCAGACTTCCCTGTCCCCAGCTATAGATTCCAACTCTTCCTGGGGAGTTTTCAGGCATTCACAAACCTGCCAAGAAATATAATCCCTTCAGCATGTCCTTGGCCTGCTACAGGGTATCCACCCAGTGAGATGTGCTCGGGGCTGAGGTGTGGTTGGGGGGCACCACTATGACCCAAGCCATGTTCCAGAATATGGTCTCAAATACTCAGCCTACAACACAGCAACAGACCCCAATATGAGTTGTCACTGAATAACAACGTATGGCTTTGGTTAGGGAAAACACAAAGGACACCCAAGCCCAAGTTCAACAAGCAATCTGCTGGCAGCACTACCTACTGTGGCATAAAGCTGTCAATACTGCAGCATAAACATGACAGATTTAATTTTATTCACACACAACCATGGATAAAATGATTTTTCATTGTTTCCATTCATATATTAGATAGATAGATAGATAGATAGATAGATAGATAGATAGATAGATAGATAGATAGATAGATAGATAGATAGATAGATAGATAGATAGATAGATAGATAGATAGATAGATAGATAGATAGATAGATAGATAGATAGATAGATAGATAGATAGATAGATAGATAGATAGATAGATAGATAGATAGATAGATAGATAGATAGATAGATAGATAGATAGATAGATAGATACTTTATTAATCCCAAGGGGAAATTCACAATATACAGCTAACTGCAAACTTGCAAGCAGCAAAAGCGACAAAGTAGTAGTGGCTTCCAGCACCCATGCAAGTATCGATCTGTACTGGCTAGCAAGCATCACATATAAAAGCAGAAAAATAAAAATACATTTATGTACCATTGTTTGTTAATTAAGTAAATATCCTAGCAAATATTTGCATTTTGATTGTGTTTGTCAGTTTTCAGCTTCAAGCATTTGTAATATTTCAGCTATGCCAATAGTAGAAAAGTCTTACCTTTGCCAGCTCAGAAGACCATCAAACACCACTGCCACCTGAAAGAGTTAGAAAAACGTGTTAGTTCTCTTTGTCTCAAAAAGACCCACTAAACTTGACAATGTTGGTAGGAAATTACAATATAAATGTAAGGTCAAGTAAAGGAGTATTATTGTAAGACTTAACAAGAGCCAAATTATTCTCATTTATGAAGCAGTAATGAGTTTGGCCAATTTTAAATGCGAAAACACCAAAAAAAAAAAAAAAAAAAGCAAGTTTGAAATACTGATGGAGGGAGTTTACATTCTTTACTGACCATACACCTCTTCACAGATCTTATATATGCTAATTATTCATCCATCAGATTATTTTTCAGACCCACCTCTCTCAGTAAAGAGATAATAAGAGCCTAACTTTGTAGAAGAGGTGGCATGGTATTCAGGAAACAAAATCATAAGCGCAAAGTCGCCTGTACAATAACCACTGACAGCATACAGGCCAGCTACTATGTCTGTTATGCAACATTTTTAAAATATCCCTGACTCTGGCTACATTCGTCACCTATTTAAAAAAAAACTGCCATCATTTCAGTACCAAAGAAACGTAAATGACTTGGAATGTCTGCCTTTCTGTGGCACTCACTCTTATTATCATGAAGCAGTATGAACAATTTGCCATGGCACAGATCAGGTATAGCAAACCAGACACACAGGACTTACAACTGTTGTCCTACCACATAAGCACATAAAGAGAGGATACAGTTTGTACAGACATCGTCACAGCACCAGTCCACCCTAACAAATCAGGCTCTCATGAGAGAATGCTATTATTGATTTTAGCTTGACATTTGATAACATATCCCCCAATGACAGCAGTGAATCTAAGCGCCCTAGGACTGAATACCACCCTGTGCCACAGACAAATGTCCACATTTAGCAGTCTCTCTTTGGACAACGGAGCACCCTATGGCACATACATTGTGCTGCCAAGTATGGCAAAAACTCTTACTATCAAATTATCTGATGACACAACAGTAGTGGGTGTAATTAACAACAATGAGTTCATAGATTTATCACTGAGGAGGGCAGTGGCAACACTCAGTCAATTTCAGAAAAGCTAAAAAGATCAATGAGCACTTTAGGAGACTTGTGGGACAGGAAGGTCATGGGTAACACTGGCATTAATAGGGTAGCTAAGGGAAGAGTGAGCAGCTTTAAGTTTTTAGAATTCCACATTACTGAGAATCTCCTATGGTCTCAAAATTATATGTATGTTGTTAAGAAAGACCAACTGTCTCTTCACTTTTAAGTACTAGGGTGTTGTACCGTGTTAGCCATTATGAATGTAGAGAAAAGCCAAGCAAAATGACACCTTTTATTGGCTAACTAAAAAGATTACAATATGCAAGCTTTCGAGGCAACTCAGGCCCCTAATTCAGGATTACATCTTGCCTGAAGAAGGGGCCTGAGTTGCCTCAAAAGCTTGCATATTGTAATCTTTTTAGTTAGCCAATAAAAGGTGTCATTTTGCTTGGCTTTTCTCTACATTCACTTTTAAGGAAAGTTAAGAAAGCAACTCTGCCCCTACGATTCTCAGAAAAATCTACACTAGAAAGCACAGGGATTAGCTGCATCTTGGCCTGGTTTGTCAGCTGCAGTGGGACTGATAGTTAATGTTTAGAATGGCCCAGTACAAAGCCCCAGCAAGCAATATCATAGAATTCAGTGCCATAAATACAATACTCTCTTCTTGACTTGTGACTAAAACTTCATTATGTGAGGATGAATCAGTTTAAGCACTACAGATTTATTTTAATGTCTGACACATGCTGTATAGTTTATATCTGATATTTATTTATTGGAATAGTTATTTATTTATTTATTTATTTGTCATCATTCTTCTAGTAAATGGTCTCTTTTGTTGATCTACAATGTACTGTATTGTTGACACATGTTTCTCTACCAGTGGGATTAGCAACAAATGCTTTTTGTCATAGTGGAAGGTATACTAAAGAGGGTCAAATGTGAGGAACTATCTGGGGTGCAATGCCAAGCTATCACGAGGATCAGTAACACTGAGCCATGCAAGAGCTGCCAATTAAACTAACAGCTTGTGTTTGGATTTAGATCTCCAGAGGAGACCCACAAGAACATAAGGAGGACGAACAGTATTCACGCAGAAGAGACATAATGTGGAAAAAAAAAACTCAGCTACTTTTTGTTTTTAATGATATTACATAATTTTTAATATTTGACTAAATGACAATTCTTTCATGAAAGAGTGCCATCAAGAAGAGCACTAAACAAAGCACCCGAGTTTACAAGGAACAGACAAATTCACCCATCTGGAAACCAGGAATATCAGATAACACAGAAATATAAAGCAGGCATGAGGCAACTGTCCTCCAGAGTGCTGTGAGTAAATAATTGATGGCATGAACAATTAAATGATAGGAAGAATGGGGGTTTGTTGAGCTGCCTAAAGTTAAGTAGTCTCCGTTTTCTGGACCTAGGGGTGTGCGATATTCGCAAAAAACAATACCTCGATATTTGCTGGGATGTTGAGAGTAACAATATTTATATGATATTTTGCATCCATTAAAAATGTGTTTGTAAAATTCTTATTGATCTAACTTGGTCTTGTTAATACTATACAATACAATACTTGTTGATACTAATTGTAGCTTACTAATGAGATTAAAGGAAACAACAGTTAAGGAAAACAGGTCTTATTTATTTTCTTAAAACTAAAGTAAAATAACACAAAAATATTAAAATCACCAGTCAAAGTGTTACTGAGATCAAACAGTGCAAGTATAAGTTAACAATTTCAAAGTGGCCTACAGGATTTACACAGAAAATTGCATTAAGATCAACAAAATTATGCAGCATTTTATACAGCATACAAGCAAGAACAAAAATCAAACATACTGTACTATAGTGTAAAAATCAAAAGTTGTATCAAATACTGTACAGGAAAAAAGCATTTGTACACAAGTTCTGTCAAATATTGCACAAAAACCCAAAAAACCCAAACCTATAAAAAAAATGACTAACTTCAAGTGCTGTCCACTATTGCACAAAGAAAAAAATAAAACAACTGCAAACTTCTACTGAGGAAACTTCCAAGTTGTGTGACAGAAACACCAGTCTGTCCACAGCATATGGCTTCAGAGCAGCACGGTTACATGTAACAGCACTATCCCCCGGTGCTGAAAGCCCTCTCAGAAGAATACTTTTTTGCAAGTTTCCCCAATTTGGGGATATGTACTTTTTGTGTTTTCCACCACTCAAGAGGATTTACATCACTGTCCATCTCAACTATCATCAAGTAGCTCTTTTTCAATCGCAGTGTGCAGAGACTTACATTCTCAGAATTCCTGTATTTTTTTTTTTTTTAAATAGCTGCTAAGACTTTTTTTATTTTGTTGCTTCCTCCCTTGTGTCATCACCTGCTCCATCTTTTGCAGCCACATGGGCGGGATGGAGCTGGGTGAGGGGGTGGGGATCTGTGTGACTGTTTAACCCCTTAACCGCCCTCTGCCGGATATATCCGGCACCGTTGTTTTATTGCTAACGCCATACTGCCGGAATTATCCGGCACATTTGCCTGTGGTTATATGAATGCCTGGCAAGTAGTATAACTGACGGTTTGGCGTGGGTATTATTACTACGTTGTATTTCGACAAGTCTGTGGTTGTTTTGGCCGGTCATGTGACGTGATTCGCATGTAACAGCTGTGAATATGGCGAAACGTAAACTGACTTCAAGTGAGGCTTTGCAGGCGATTTTGGACAGTTCTGATCATGATTGTAGCAGTTCTGAAGAAGATTTTAGCGACAGTGATGAGCAGCAACGTGCGCTGCATGATACTGTGAATGAAGACGCATCGGATGACGGCGCTGAGTGGGTGTATCCCCAGCATCTCAGCTGGGCTGCTGCCCGTGGTGAACTACCTTTTCTGCATTCGTTTGAGGGAACGTGTGGCTTTATTGTTGATGTAAACAATTACACTGCTGAGCAGTTTTATGAGCTGTTTGTGTCACCTGATTTGATCAGACATTTTGTTCATCAGACAAATCTGTATGCAGCACAGTTTATTGAGAAAAATCCCAATTTACCTCCACATTCCCGTGTTCGTGCTTGGTTTGACACTGATGAAAACGAAATGAAAAAATTCATTGGGATTTTGATGTTGATGGGAATAATCAGAAAACCAGATATTGAGATGTACTGGTCTACAGATCCTATGTATGCAACACCTATTTTTGCAGCTGTCATGACACGTAACCGATTCTCTTTGCTGCTGAAATTCTTTCATTTGAATGACAACAGAAACGAGCCAGATAAGAAAGATCCAAACCGCGACCACTTGTTCAAGCTACGTCCTTTGATTGATCATTTATTTGAAGCATTTCAGTTGCCCTACATGCCAGGACCGTCAGTTGCAGTTGATGAAAGTTTATTGTCGTGGAAGGGCCGCTTACAGTTTCGACAGTATCTACCATTGAAAAGGGCACGGTTTGGTATCAAGATGTTTTGCTTAGCTGAGAATTTAGGTTACATTTATAGATTTCGTGTATACACTGGCAACTTGCACAACATTTAGTGGTCAATACTGCTTGAATAAATGTAAAAAATGTAAAAAAAATGTAAAAAAGTAAAAAAACGAAAATTGTTCAGATTTCGCCTGGCTTGGGGAATATTTAGGGAGTTGGCGGTTAAAGGGTTAAACAATGAACGAAAAAAAATATGTTTTGGAATCAAAGACTCCGAACCAAGACAGACCGCAAAATAAAATGCACCCGATAGGCAAATTCTTTTTACGGAAATAAAAACAATCTGTTCAAACTGATTTTTTTTTGCCTGACACCTATGGGGCTCCATAGTTTACACATTTTCATCTTTTAAGCAAAATCGTTCTTTTCAAAGCCAAACCACTTCCACATGAGGGAGGATGATCCACATCTTGCAATTAAATCTAATCTGAGGCTGTTTTATCCCTGGTGCTGTTTGCTCACATATTTTTTGGCAGTTACGCTAGCTTACCTTGTGGTGCCCTGACCGCTCACACGCAGTAGTCTATTCTGTTAGGTTACATGAAACAGTGAATGCATGTCTCTCCAAGCATAATTTTTTTTTTTTTTTTTTTTTACAAAGTGAGTGACATGATAATTTCAGCTCACACATCATTAATACAACAATTAAGATATTATCGTAAACAACACATATCACACACATCTGAACCATCACAATTAACCCTCTCCTTCTTGAAGAAGTTATTTCACTCAATGCTGAAAACCAATAAACAAAGAAGGGCCTCATTCTATTCACTCACTCATTGACTTCAATCTGTTAGTCCTGGTGAGGTTTGTGGTGGAAACATGCATAGTGGAAAAGTCAAGGACACCTTATTCCCAGCCACATCTTCCTTTTTTCCCTGAAAAATTCCAAAGTATGTCCATGCCATCTAGCTGATATAAGTTCCCAAAAGTATCCTGGGTCTGCTCCCACTGGGCTGCTCTTTGTACACCCCCTACACATGTTTATGTAGGAAGCAGCCAAGAATTCATTAAAAAAAAATAACAGTGGACAACATATTTTTGCTTCCTGAAAAATGTTTGGTGATTATAATAGCCAGCTGTAAGCTGAACTCAAATATAATTTCAAACTATATCACACAGGAATTTGGAGAAACATGAAAATGAAGTTAAAGTTTATTGAATTTAGTGTTTTTAATTGCTTAATGGTTCTGATACATTGAATTAATTCAATTCAACTAAAGATGTTTAACTGCTGATTTTCGTTTGTACTCAGCATCTGATGTTTCTCATTTCAATGTCCAAAAATAGTCAACCAGCATTGATGAATTCCCCTTGCCCTGATCCCGCATTTCCATTGTTGCAATGTCCTAGAGCAGTGCTTCCCAAACTTGGTCCTGGGGACCCACTGTGGCTGCAGGTTTTTGTTCCAACCAGCTTCTATTTTTAATCAGACTCCTGGCCTAATTAAGTGAACTGTTATTTTCCAGGTTCTGTGTTTTAAGCAATATAGAAATTAGAAAAATAAGTTTGGTAAATATATATACAGTATATATATATATATATACACACACACAGGGGGCTTCACTCGCCAACCCCTTTCCCCCCTGCCACTATCAAGAGGGGGGCTGAACACACCACAGGATACGCAACCACTCCTCCAAAACCCCTCTTAAACGGTGATACAATGGGAAACAAATAACAGTTGGTTTTTTACCTCCTCTTTGCTTGATCAGCTGCTGGCTTGCTGCTGCTGCCGTGCCGCGTGATCTGCATTTCGTGCGGTGCTTCAAACGTTTAAAAGCCTGTACAGCATCTGTCCTTTTGTCTCACTGCCTTGTCTCTCTTGTCCCTCAGACATCCTCAAACACTATCCAATCTCTTTTTGCTGTTCTGTTATTTCACTGAGTAATACTTTTCGTTTGTTTGCGCTAATGCAATCTTTATTCTCATTTTTTTGAGAACTTCGAATTTTCCTACTTCCATTATCTCTAACCTGCTCTGCATGTGTATCACGGGACTTGCTTCCAAAGGTTGTAAGTATGACGTGACTTGTCCGTCTCGTGGGATGTGAAAGTGTCTCTCTTCAAAAAATCATGTCTCGTTGTAGGAAAAAAGCCTTGTATAGTCACAAGATTTTTTTTATATAAACTGTATATTAAAGTGTACCAAGCAGTTATATGGAAATAATGTATTTTGTTCTTTTTAACAATATTTATATATTAATTTTCATTCTATTTTTCCAGGTGTTCTAATTGTTTTCTTAATCCATTATTTACTAATTAGTGGGTCCGACGCTAAAGTAGTTCCAGCCTTTGATTACTCAGTGTTTTGTGTTTCTGGGTGTTCTTTTCTGCTTGTTTTTAATTGTCAATAATAAGATACAATGAAGGGGGAAAACTGCACAGAAAAAAGGGCAAAATATAATGAAATCAACAAAAGAGAGTTAAGCATTTAAATCTATAGCAAAAGCAGAAATATTTCTAAATGTCTTATAAATGTAAAAATCACGCTGCTGTGCTTTTCTGAATGTAGAATAAGAGAAAAAAAAATACCAGCTAATTAAATGAAATCAGTGTTATTAGGTGTTTTCACTGATTAGGAATCTGGTTGGAACAAAAACCTGCAGACACAGTGGTTTCCCCAGGACCGAGTTTGGGAAACACTGTTCTAGAGAATCCTTTCATGTTTATTGAATGACTGCTCCAAGATTAACTGGGAAGAAGTCCAAGTGTGAATGCAAAAAAATAATCTTTAGTAATAACATGATACATTTCATCATTTTGTATGTTTGAAGTATGATGTCAACCTGCTGGACAAAGTTTGGCTCCCTGTAGATGGTAAGAAAAACTGTAATAACCTCTTTGAATGTCTTTCAATGCACTTCCCTCTAGGCCCAATACCAGATCTTCAAACCCCATGTCACTGACCTTAGCATCAGTTTTTCAAGGAAACATCAGCCTCAAATATCAAAATCCTTCATCTTCTTCGTTCATTGCTTTCACAAAATGTTTTAGCAGTCCAAGTTTTACATAAAGATGATGTAAAAATATCTTTGTTAGGTGAACTAGTTGTTCATGTGTCACACTTTTCTGCATTGGAACCAAATGTTTACGGAGTGACCAGTTATTTTTAATGTAAAGAACTTTTTAAATATGGTTGTTCTATTCGTAGTAATTTGTGCTGTATATCCCAACTGCATTGCCATTACTAACAGTGCCGTTACTTTTAGATCTCCATAGATTTTCCATACAAGAGGAAATAGCAAAAATAAACATCTGCAATAAAACAATACAAGATAGGAAAAATCTAAAGGTGTTTTTTTATGATCGGCAGGTCAAAATCCAAAAGATTTACCCAAAGGTATTGAGGAAGCAAAATCTTAATAGATCAATGTAATAAGGAATAGTTACTGCTTCTAAAGTACTACATACATTTTTAAATCAGTAAACAAAAGCCTTGGTTTGCTTTGTATTATATATGTATATATTTATATATAATACACACATACAGGGCTATTCAAAATGAAAGAGCAGATTTCAAAAATTTATTTCAAACAAACTGTATAAGACAGAAACACATTCCATTCCGCACATCACTGGATAGAGATAAGTTCAAAGTGAATTCAGTAACTAGGGACCAGTTGACTCGTGTATTGCAAGAAATGGTCTAACGTTTTGATGTTTGTTGCAGTACAAATGGTGCTCATGTTGAGTGCATGCAACCTCAAGGAACATAGGACCAAACTTTAAACTTTCTTCTATCCAGTGATATGCAGAATGTGTTTATGTCTTATATACCGTTTTTACTCGTGTACCACGCGGCCTCGTGTAAGACGCGCACCCTAATTTTTACAAAGAAAATCGCGAAAACCCGTTTTGCCCCGTGTACAACGCTCGTTATGATTGGATAGGAAGCGGGTGAGGTTGGAGTAAGACACCGACGTGAATAACTATAATGGAGAATAATTATGTTGTTTAATTCTTTCCACACATATTGGAGTACTAACTGTAAGCAGTACCCCTACTGCGGAACGTTCAGTGTTTGTCGCACCATGCTGCGAAAGGTGGGAATGACAAATAGCCCTGTGAAACGAGAAAAGAAAGAACCGTATAGAGACAATCGGTAAAGGACTATAACGGCAAGTGGAAAATTATTGTGCTCACCAGACTATTCCAGTTTAATCATCATCTTCCGATTCACTGCTGGATTCGGATTCGCCACCGCTACTGACGTCGTCGCTTTCCCATTTTTTCCCCGTTTTCGCTTCCATCGATGCTGTTGGATATGCTGCACTTTTTGAAGCTTTTCACAACCAAATCCTCTGGAATAAGCTTCCAAGCAGCGATGATCCAGGCACACATCTGCACCAATGTTGGGGCTTTCATTTTGCCAGTTGCCGTTGTGTCGTGTACCGCTGTTGCAGCCCATTCGGTATATATTCTTGACACATGAGCCTTAAACGGCCAATTGATGCAAACATTTAGAGGTTGGAGGAGCGAAGTCATGCCTCCAGGAATTATCACTTGATCTGTTTTCCCATCTTTCAGTCTTTCTTTAACACCCTCAGTTAAATGGCCACGAATGCTGTCCATGACCAACATGTTTGGCATTTTCAGGAGACTGCCCGGGCTACATTGCCACACACATTTCAACCAACCAACGAGATCATTGTCCATCCAACCCTTTTGTTGAGCTCTGACGAGGATCCCAGGAGGAAACTTCTCATTTTTCGGCAAGGTCTTCCTTTTAAATATTACGTACGGCGGTAGTTTCTTTCCATCCGCAAGAATTGTCAACATCACGGTATACCGCTGCTTCTCTCTGCCTCCCATGCATACCGGGACACTCTTGTCTCCGACTACATTAACAGTAGTGTTTGAGGGGTTCTCAAAATAAACTGCTGTTTGATCTGCATTACCAATTTGCCCCATTAAATAAGTTTTCTTCTGTCTCAACTGAATAACGTGTTTTTGGAAAGCTAGTAACTTTTATTCATATGTGTCTGGTAGACACTGCGAAATGGTCGTGCGGCGTATTATTCATATGCCATTCCTTCTCATGAAGCGTGTAACCCATCCGCGGCTTGCTTTGAACTGAGTGATGGGTATTCACGTTCTTTTGCTATATCACGAGCTTTCATCTGAATCATTTCCGTGGACACTGCATATCCAAGCTGACGCCTGTCTTGAATGTAATCAGTGAGTGCAACTTCAACTTGTGGGAACAGGGCACGTTTTCCACACAATGCCCTTCTGTTTTTGTTGCATGACGAAAGTTTTTCTTTCTTCCGTCGCCAATCTCGAACACATGACTCTGGAACGCCGGACTTGCGAAATATATATATTTGTACATGTTATTTATACAATTGCACAAAAAACGCATAACCTCTTCTCCATCCTTAACTGCAGACAGTCTCACATTGCCCTACAAAGCACATGAGCCACCGAAACCCTTAATCCAAAACCTAAAACTACTCAAAGAAGTTCAGTTATCAGCTTTTCAGTTGAAAAACTATGAGGCTTAATGCAAAATTTTTATTCTGTTCACTGTTTAAGGATTACAAAATTATTCCAGTTACATTTATTAAATGAAAGGTGTCACGCATGCATGTCTGGGGACCACCATCAAGGTAAGCAGCTCCAGCCCAGGATAAGACGAGGCGCTTCCCCTTTCTTCTCCTGCCAAGAAAAAAAAATGCCGAAGGAGGATGACTGACATTGCCCAACCACCCAAAGAAAACTCTACCCATTATGGTTTCAGCCCTATAAAGCTGGCTCATTCCCGGAAAGTGGCATCAGATACCAAACTGAATAGTAGTGAAGGACGAAACTCCTGAATGCTTATATGAGAGATAAAGATGCGGAAAATTGTTTTTGTTTGGGCTGTTTGTCAGCTGTCTTTTTTGTTGCAATTAAAAGGGAATATAAAAGTGGTACCCCAACCTTTTTTTTTTTGATTCCTTGACAAGGGAAGGACTACTTACCCAGCCATCCTTACAAAGAGCTTAAATGAAATATATCTCCCTGTAAAAACAGAATTATTTTTTGGATGCATATATTTTTCTCCCTTAAAAACATACATATTAGAAAAGTTTAAACATGCAATTTTCAGTAAAACTATTAACAAAAAATGAGTAACTTGTTTGTTAGATCTGCAATAAGAAGCACAGTTCCTTCAGCCCAGCATAGATGGTGCATTTACCTTGAAGCTCAGTATTTAGATTTTATGTAAGGCAGACAACGGAATTACTGATGCTTTGAAGTTGAATAGTAAATTATGTCTCTTGCATCAAAATATTAAAATGTACATGCTGCAGAAAAAAAACATGGTGCACAAGCCCCTCCGAGTTGTCCATCCTGACAGAAAAAAAGCTTCTCAAGCTAGAAATTTCATGGAAAAAGTAGATAAAACAAAACAGGAGAGTTAACACTGATAACAAAAAAGCCTCATTGTTTGACTGAACTTGGATTGAACTTGCACTGCACTGGCACACGAAAAGAACAAGAACTATGTAAGGAAGATCACTTGCCAAACAGGCCAGAATAAAGAATTTTGGATAAAAAGAGAAGTGCTGTCAAGAAAAGTAGGAGACATGTTTAATGCCAGGAGCAGAAATGACCAGAACAATATCTGGCCCACAGCAGACCAAGAAGGTGGTGGGGGGATTACTTTACTTTCATTCAAAACTGAGATTTAAAGCGCTGGCTTTTAATATAAGATTCCACTTTGTGCCCACAAATCCTCTAGAGAAAAGACAGTGAACTAGGGGAATTCTTGCCCTTATGCAAGCATGCCACAGTTGATACTGATACTTAGAAAAAAATCAGTTCATTTTCTGATGCCATTTTGAGCACAAAGCCGAACAGACAGCTAAGCTCAAGGCAATTTCTACCTGTCCTGCCATAAAATGCAACCGTAGTTCAAGGAATTAGTGTGGGCAGGGACCAACTGAAGACAATGCTGACAGGCAGTTAGTAGCTTCCAGGTTTAATACCTGACCCCAACACTGTGAATTAATGTGCAGTGGTGACCTGAGCTTACAAACTTACTGAAGAAGTAGAAAAGCAATTCCCTGGCCAAAGAGAAAGCTGAGACACCGGTAAAAACAGACAATGGACTGAACAACAGAAAGTCAACCTGCTTCATAGACTCATTGGGTACATTGAACAGATCAAATATCTTGATGTTGTACCCACTTTATAAATACAATGGTAACTGCACAATATTTTTCAAACTATTATAGATAAAAGTGTCAAATAAATAAATACATATAAATATATTAGTCAGGTAAAGTATAAAAAATAAAAACAGACTACTTAAATAATAATATCAACTATATGTTTATAATGGCTTATCAATCCCCTTAAACACAAGGGAATGTGAACCACACATGTATCTATGCTGAGAGAAAAAATGAGACACAAAGTCTTATAGTATCTATTAGCCTACTGATGCAGACCTGATCTTTAAGTGATGGGCAACCTTGGGCATCAGCAGTTCCTGACAAAGCATTGGTCCATTGCATTTCACTACGGTTTTGGACAATGATGGCTAAAGGAAGGAGAAACACCAGCTGAACTGTGACTCTGCTTGGACCAAACACCATGGACATTCTGATGTATGAGATTTATTTTTTACACCTTTTCTTAGTTGGATCTTTTGTTCCATGTGACTTTGAACATTTTCAGTTTTACTTTCAAGTTGATAGATCACTGTGTTAATGTGTACTTAAGTAAATACAGTATCTGTGGTTATGTATGTAAATGTTGTGTGGTTATTTACTTTACTTTCACTGTTTAAGTGCTCTCAGCCTACATGCAATGAAGACTACTAAAGTATATAAGAAAAGACTGAATTGAACTCTTTCTCTCTCTCTTATGTTGATGCTCTACTAGCTGATTGATCGAGTAATACTTAGAGTATGTTTCAGAAGTGGTCCAGGGACTATGCCGTTTTAAGAAAACAATTTGATTTAGGCCCATTGGTACTTGTGCAGAATATGATGCTACCATGCGTTGGAGTAGCAGAAGTAGTAGTAGCAGTATAGCAATACAACATGCTTGTCAAAGGGGTGAGATAATCAACAATACATAAATACGTCACAACAAATTTAAAGTCGGGGGGGGGGAGGGGTTGGGGGGAAGAAAAAGCAACAACTTTACTGAAAAAGTGTGCAAGTGTAAAATGGTGTTACATGTAGAATTATGTTAGGCTGGTGAAAAAGTCCTCTTTACAAATACACAAAGTATTTAACTCAATAAGCTTTCAGATGTTATAACTAGGAATAAAGCAGTATTTGAGTGACATAACCTGACTATTTCATTACTGCTCTCTAACTTTCACATGTAGGATTTATTTATTATCATCTTTACATTTTATTCCTCTACACATACTCTGGAGGGTCCATACTCTGACCAATAATTGTACAGATAGATAGATAGATAGATAGATAGGATAGATAGGATAGATAGGATAGATAGGATAGATAGATAGATAGATAGATAGATAGATAGATAGATAGATAGATAGATACTTTATTAATCCCAAGGGGAAATTCACATTCTCCAGCAGCAGCATACTGATACAAAAAAACAATATTAAATTCAAGATTGATAATAATGCAGGTAAAAACAGACAATAACTTTTTATAACGTTAACGTTTACCCCCCCGGGTGGAATTGAAGAGTCGCATAGTTTGGGGGAGGAATGATCTCCTCAGTCTGTCAGTGGAGCAGGGTTACCAGCATTCACCGCAATGTACTGGAGTGTAAAACTATCGCAGCTGCTACCTCACAAACTGTCCTCATTCCCCGGATTTCCCTGACCCCTACACGCAGACAATTTCCTGACCCCATCAGATTCAAATTTGCCTTTTACTTTTACATGCAGACAATTTCCTGTTAGATTAGCCTTTGCAATGACAATTAATAAGGCACAGGGCCCAACTTTCAAAAAGACATGCCTCTATCTGCCAACTCTAAGACCATGGGATACGCATGACAGAGCCCCGCCCGCCAACTCTAACCCTCCTCCCACATCATGGGATACGCACGACAGAGCCCCATCCGCCAACTCTAACCCTCCTCCCGCGTCCACCCTCGCTCTCGAGGCATGCACACTGCCTGCTCATGTGCCCGCACACAACACCTCACCAAACACCACCTCAATCGTTTTCGTCTCTGCTACAGTCCACATGCACCTCTGAGCCACGTTGACTTTTCATTGTTCTTTTCGGTTCCGGCTGCTTTTCTATATATAATCCACCAAGTCGCCTGACCATGGGATACAAACGACAGAGCCCCACCTGCCAACTCTAACCCTCCTCCCACGTTCACCCTCGCTCTCGAGGCACTGCTTGCTTATGTGCCCGCCTCCAACACCTCACCAAACACATCCTCACTCGCTTTGGTCTGTGCTACAGTCCACATGCAGCTGTGAGCCACGTTGACTGTTTATTTGCCTACCATGGCCACCGCTTCAAATGTATTTCATGGAAACAACACTTCTTTCAATGTTATACAAATTCCTGCATCAGGTAACTGTTTGTTTCTATCAGTCATTTTTTTCTGGAAAAATGTCATCAATGAAACTGTTGCTATCGAACTTCGCAACATGGCTGTAACCTTTGTTTGCCAACATTGGGTTAACTTCGGCGATGTGCTGTCCGTTGTTCTTAGTCATGTAAGCATAGTCATACAGTCTGCTCAACAATACGCTGACTACATGAATACTTCCGGAGTTTATGGTGGCAAGGCAGAAATTGTGGCAATGTCCCAAATGCTTCCAGCTACTATCACCATTCACTTCTGAGATATCCCTGACCCCATCAGATTCAAATTTGCCTTTTACTTTTACACGCAGACAATTTCCTGTTACATTGGCCTTTGCAATGACAATTAATAAGGCACAGGGCCAAACTTTCAAAAAGATATGCCTGTATCTGCCAAAACCAGTTTTCAGTCACGAACAATTGTATGTTGCTCTCTCCAGAGTTCCATCTTTTCATTCACTCACAGTCGTATCCTCAAACCCACCCCATTTGGACAAGTGTGTCTTTCAGGAAGTGTTCACCCATCAATAAATAATTATGCGGCGTGGCTAGTTTATAATAAAAATTGCAACAGCAGACTGCTAGAGAGTACTGAATATGGGACACTAAGAGTTGCATCTCTGCAGTTTGCAGATGATGATGCTCTCTTGACCTCCAGCACACATTAGAACCATTAACACCTAAGTCTGATACAAAAAGGATGAGAATTGGTATTTACAAATCTGAGGTCATGGTTCACTCCTGAAAATGGTTGATGTGGTCTCTGTGGGTAAGGGGTAAGCAGCTACACAAAGACGTGGAGTTCATGTACTTTAGAGTTTTATTCAAGCGTGAAGGTAAGATATCCATGAAATTCACCAACAAGTCAGTGCATTAGCAGCTGGTTTCTGTACACTGAGGCAGACCAGACAAAGCTATAAATTTCCTAATAAGTCTACTTCTTCATCCTCACCTATCTTCCCAAGCTGTGGGTAATGACTAAAAGAAAAAGTTTAATATTACAAGGGACTGAAATATAGGACCTGCAAAGGGCTCCTGGGCTCACTCTCTTTACTAGGATAAGCTCAAGGATACTGGAGGACTTCAAAGTAGAACCTCTGCTTCTCTGGATTCACACGGCCATTTTAGGTTGCCTTTTGTTTGTCATTAAAAAACTGTCTGGATGCATCCCTCATGCATCCCTTAGGAAGTTCATCTGGAAGAGGAACCAGAAGACTCTGGAGCTAATTCCACCGCTGGATAGTATGAAATCATCTAGAGATTCCCAAAGAGGACAGGATTATCTGACCTGTTTGTTTCAGTACATTGCCAATGCAGATGCCACCCAGATGAGTGGAGTTAAAGTAAAGCATCTAACTAACTGAACTGTATTCTACTTTTAGTATTAGACAAATATTCAATAACAATATTAATAATACTAAAATTTTGCTATCCTATCTTCATATATTTAAATTCCAGAATCGAAATATTATGTTTTTAAAGATAATTTCCATTTAATATTTCTTATCGTTTAAATGCCTTTTTATACAATGGATTAAATGAAGCATATTACATTTTTTGTATTGTTGCATTTGATAGCAAAGAGTGTCAACTTTTTATCTCAAATGGGAGGTGCAGATGCTAATAAAATGCAGTTACTGGTAAGATTTAGGTCAGTTTGTAAGTCTTGTAAGAAAAAGGACCATTAAGAAGTTTTGTACTTAAATTTCCCACTTTGCCTTTTAATTACCTTGTGAATATGGAACAAGGTAAATCAGAGGTAATTAAGGTGAAAGCTACAGCATGTCAGCAAGTTGCTTTTTCTTTTTTATCAGTGCCAGGACAAACTGGGGGCAGACACATGGTGACTGCAACCATGTGTCTTATAGAGGCTAATAAAGTCAAAGTCAGGTGTCCTCAGCCTACTGTATGGTGTCAGCAAGGATAAAGCTGAAGTCCTGTGGGCAAAGGAAACTAAGTGAGGGCACACTACAGAAGTCTTTTTATCATATTTTTAAAAATAATAATTATTTGGATTCAACATTCACCTTCAGCGTCACTTATTGTCACAAATATCAGACCTCCTTGGTACAGTTTATCACTCCTATTACAGTCTGCTTTTAAAGTGTCAAGTGCTGAAAGCTCTGATCCCTACTGCTCTGAAGAACTTAGTCCAATTTTAACTAATCATCTAACATCTCTCAGCTACAAAATAAAATTTTCAACTGAGATTTGGCAGGAAAAATTAAACATGCAATGCAATGTCTATTAAATTGTTTCAGAAATTACAACCTTTGTCAAAAACTGATCATTGTAATTTTTATATAGGCAATCTGAACATTCACTGCTTGTTGATAAAGGCTGTTGCATTTATTTCAAACATTTCATTAATTATTACTATGTCTCTATATCATCATGTAAATGTCTTCTTTACGAAGAACAATCTGCACTACAGTGTCACTGAGTAGTGTGTATGATGCATCTGTGGTGAATGCAAAACTAACTATTATTCCTTCTGGCTTTTAATGGTGGTGTGTGGAGGCCTGAAGAGATTCCCCTCGCAGCATGAGAAAAGCATGTGAGACGTACTTCTGTATGAATTTAACTGCTTCACATGCTAAGAAAAGGGACATTGATAATAAAACTGTGACTTTTGTTTTCAAATCTGACAACACCCAGCACTCTCAAAACAATGCATTTCACATTTATGCTTTGAATGAACCGGAGTGTAACAAACATGCCATGCTAAACCTTTGCAAAAGTAAAGCTTTCCAAGTTTTATAATAAAAATATTTAATTTTGATGCTCTTAGAGCATGAAATAAATCCTGTTTGTCTGTTGGTCATCTTCACTTATTTTCTTATGTAATGTGGAAGCTAAAACTTTACACTCTATTAAATTTAACATAAAACCATAAAGATTTTAAATAAAAATAAATAAAAGACATAAAAAATGGACTGGCTGCCAGTTTAAGACTGGTTCCTGACGTGTGCGTGCATAAACCATCAGAGAAGGGTTTGGGACCCTTATGATCCTATAACTGAATTAACCAGAATTGAAAATCGGGATGAACGTTACCTTCCATAAAGTACTGGATCAATTAAACTTTTCACTACTATTCTTATGTTTTCTTATTTTAAAATTTCACATGGGCAAAAGCACTTCTACACATTAAGAACAAAAGCTTTTTAACAATGCTAAACTTCAATATTTTGTAGATAGTATTCTTGAGCCCTATATATTTTGTTCTGGCTGATCGAATTCATGCTTCTTTAAAGCTGCAACAATAAAATGATGTAATCACTTGAGAGATTAGTATGACAGATATTCTTCTTTTTCTCCTTTAATCTTTGAACACCTGCCCCTTAAAAAGCCACTGTGAGGCCTTGGCACAGTGCCACTTTGCTCTAGTGATAATTAGGGTCACAGTTCACAAAGCTCCTCGCTTGCTCATGCCAAATGCTGAGGTCAGCTGCTGCTACAGTGTTCCTTCAAACTACTCCCTGAATATGATTGCTGTTGTCAAAGAAAATTAAAAATTGCAGTTTGTTTCCCTAAATGAGGTAATAGTTCTGTCTTTTTTGTTTCTGTTAAAATAATACAAGTAAAAGAAAAAAAATACAATTTTATAACATGACAGCATTTCAAAGGCAAGCTGCTTGTCAGGAAAGACATCTTACTCGGCAATGCTCATGTTAAAAACATTTATTTAGATTAATTAGCAACTGAAAAAGGAAATCCTTGCCTCCAAAATCCTTTGTCATACTGCACTCTCAAGTCTTTGGGACCATAAGAATTGAGCAACAGCCAAAAGTCTAACTCATACAGATCTTTTCTATTTGAACCTCCCTTAAGATGGTACAGACATTAGCATTCTATACAGCAGATACTGTGGGGATGAAACATGGTATTACAGAGCCGACTATACTTCCTTAGAAGGCTGGCGTCCTTCAACATCTGCAGAGGTTCTATCAGACAGTTGTGGAGAGCGCCCTCTTCTATATGGTGGTGTGCTGGAGAGGCAGCATAAAGAAGAGGGACGCCTCACGCCTGGACAAACTGGTGAGGAACGCAGGCTCTATTGTAGACATGGAGCTGGACAGTTTGAAATCCGTGGCAGAGCGACGGGCACTGAGCAGGCTCCTGTCAATAATGGAGAATCCACTGCATCCACTGAACAGTATCATCTCCAGACAGAGGAGCAGCTTCAACGACAGACTGCTGTCAATGTCCTGCTCCACTGACAGACTGAGGAGATCATTCCTCCCCCACACTATGTGACTCTTCAATTCCACCCGGGGGTAAACGTTAAAATTATACAAAGTTATTGTCTGTCTGTATACCTGCATTGTTAACACTCTTTAATTTAATATTGTTCTTTATCAGTATGCTGCTGCTGGAGTATGTGAATTTCCCCTTGGGATTAATAAAGTATCTATCTATCTATCTACTAATGTGTGGTACCGAATAGTTCTTCCAGATGCCACCCAGGTGGCAGCCTATTACATGAATTATGTGTACTCTCTTGTTTTTTTTTTGTCATTTTTTTTTTTTTTTTAAATTAAAACAACCATTCGTGATAAGGTTACATGTTGACTGGTATCTGGTTTATCACTAGAAATGTATAAATGAATTTTAAATTGATAATGTGCCGTTTGTATTGCAAATGTGAGGGTTGGCTCACCACAACTGCCTTTCAGACAACCTGTGAACTTGGGAAAAGTCGTAGGAAGAGCAAAATGGATCTGCAGACTACTCTACATCTGCTGCATCTTAAAATGTAACACACTGAGGAAAGTAAAGTAGGGTATATTAAATATTCCCATTGTAAGCTGATAGCACTACGATCACTAGTGCCTAAGGAGATCTGTTACACCTTATCAGAGGAGCAAACCATGCAAAGATGTAAAGAGCAAAGAACAGGAGTGAGAATAAAAGTTATTCAGAAAGGATTCAAAACTGGCAAACTTCCGTAAAATGAGGAATGTTTAATCACTTTCAAATAAGTTGAATGAACTGTAAATAACAAGTATGGAACTCAACATTGAGAAATGATGCAAAAGCAAGCATGTTGCAATTAAAATGAAAATATGTAATCCAGACATTGAAATATTTTCCACATTATTTATCTAGAGAGATAAGCTACATATTCCTGATTAATGTTTATATTCCTCCCTCTTCAAACAAAGACTTTGCAACATACATGATTCACTCAGTTACCAACACTCTAATGATGAATCATTCCAACCCTGCAATGGTGGTAACATAAACCCAGAAAACATTAGAAGGAATATCATCAGACTTCCATCAATGTAATGCAATAAGCTGGGCCCACTTTTTTAATGTTAAATGCCTTTAAATGTAACTATGTGGCACAACTGGGTAGACCTGACCAAAATCTGATCCCTCCACCTACAAGTCTGCCAGATGGTAACAGCTCTATTATTATTATTATCCAAGCCAGAGCTTCATGTGTGTTTCAAGGTGGTTGTTTGTTATAATTTTTTTCTTGAAATTATGTAAAGTATTAATTTCCTCATGGGGAAAATTAAAGTATTTATCGATGGTTGAAAAAGTAAGTGTTAGGGACCAACAATAACCCAGAATATTCTGTAGTATCTGCAGAAAACATATTGGCTTGAAGTTTAGATTACAGGTTCAAGTCAAGCTTCGGTTTCAGTAAATCTCCAAATCTCCCTGTGCTCAATCAGAAGAGATTTATTTCTATAAACAAGTGTTTAGAGAAGTTGTTCCAAAGGACAGATTTATATAAAATACATATTAACTGACTGGTGGAAGGATAATGTGTGCCTGGAATGACTGCTACAATAACATCCCTACAATGATCACTGAACCAGATGCATCAGATGTAGCAACTCTACTGCAAAAAGCAGAATCCTTTAATTTAAAATAAAAAAAAAAAATCAGGCAAAAATATCACTGCTAAAACACAGAAAGAAAGCAAATTCACTGTTTTCCTTGTGGATATTAGGGCAAAAAGGGCATTCTTTATAAATGTTCTGTGATACATGAATCAAGAACAAAAGCAAAAAGTGTGCTGCGTTACCATGAAGTGTATATGATCCCTAACTGGGAAACACATAACTGAATATATGACTCCTGAAAATAATTCCCTATATAGTCCCACCTCTTTCTAACTCCATCCTTTCTTGTTGATATCTTCTGCTAAGATTTACACTCACTGCCTTGGTAGACTAGGCTTTGAAACAAGCTCTCTGTCTGATCTATGCATCAACTCAGGCTTCAATCACCACTGCTGTCAAGTTTTTTCTATTTCTGAAGCACTGCAATTGTAGTTGGTGGTGGGAGCAAACACAGTCGGGAACAGAAGGTGGATGTTATAAACAAAAAGAGCACAGTGGGTTAAAAATTGAATGGTATGAAAAAAATAACCTGAAAAGGTTTATATGGATTCTCCACAACTATATTAAAACGCATAAATCATGTTCTTTTCAGTAGCTAAAAACCTCTCCAGGAGATGGAGTTGAGATATGAGTAAAATGCTTAATCCTACCCTCTATGTAATAGAATGCTTCAGCCAGGAGATCAACTAGACTCCGTTTTTTCTGCAAAGCAACCACAAATACATCAGTGTGGCAGAAACAAGAGGGAATGTTTTTATTCTGTGCACTGGTACAGATTGTATTCCAACAAATTACTCGACATCACTGGGTATACTGGGATATAATCTGATCCTAGAGAGGGGAGGCAGGCCATCTAAAAGGTGTAAATCCCTCAGTCTGGTCCAGGCAGCACAATTTGTGTCATTACTGCATGGATGAATCCTGCAATGGACTGCCCTCTGTTCCCCTAACCACCCGTTTAAAGCTATTTTCTGGATTTGACAAGTGCTGCCTGAATAGACACTTCCAAATCCAAAACCCCTACAATGGATTAAGCAAGTTTTACAATGTTATGTTACATTTAGTGCTGGAGAAGGCATAGTGGTGCAGTGGGTAGGAGCATTGCTACTTCACAGCTCCATGGTTCTAAAACCTACGTACACATTAGTTGTGTGGAACTAACAAATTCACCTTATGCCAGCATGGATTTTTTCTCTCAGTTCCCCGTGCTGCTTCACAAATCCTGCAAAAATGCCTGTCAGATTAACTAGCAACTCCATAAGTGTGCCTAGCAACAGACTGCTGTGCCATTTTGGATTGCTTTGTACCTAATGCTACCAGGTTAGGCTCTGATTGCCAAGTTAGAAATGGAAGGAATAGCCACTATAGCTGTACAGTATATTTCATGGACTAGTGATCCTGAGTGTTGGGGTACTGCTGCGACAGTAATAAGATGGTAAATGACATTGTTTTTTGGAAGATGACCCAAATAAAAATGAGAATCTACTTTTGGGATGCAAATCAAAAAAACATCGAGTTCCATTAGTTATTAAATGAGAAATAAAGCAACAAATATGAACTGGGAACAAGATATGGCTAGCCTCATATTGCTCATAACCTGACCATGACTGGTATCACAGTATCAGCAATAGCCACCATACTCTTCATGATCACTGTACTATTGCTTCATCCAGCAAGCACAAATGCCCTCAAGGGGCTCTGATTAATTAATTTTCTTTGAAACTCTTCATTTACTTTCTCAATTTCTCCAGCCTTAAAGGATACACTTCCATTCCTTGACTGAAGACAGCTTCCACATGTAAATTATCTAGCATACCTCAAACAGAATAGCTAAAAGTAACATATTATGAAAAGACACTAAATACAACACTTTGCAAAACAGCATCAGATGAAAGATATATGCAAGATTCACGTAGGTAAGATCATGCAGTTGGCAGCATGACAAACTGTTGGGTAACATTATGAACTAAAGATAAAACTATCGCTGAATCTAAGGCGCAAAGTGCTAATGGCCCTGTACCACTAATCAGAACAGAGGGTGGAGAAATGTACCTATGTATAGTGGCAGAAATATTTTATTTTTATAATAGACTAGGGGGCTGTGCCCTCTGCTCGCTTCACTCGCCCACCCCCGGGTGTGGTTTACCGGATATACAATTTAAAAGAGATTGTTATTTTCATTAGAATTGTTACATATGCATTATTTTCACTTTTATTTTAAAACTTTTATAAAAACAATACTGTACTTGTCCTTTATTTCCAGCTCCGGGCATGGTTAAATCTCTTTCTCGCAGGATGTATAATGCTGCTCGTGTTGTGAAGGGGGGGGGGTTGGCTGAACGCACGCTAAGGAGAAGTGGTTGGATCATTGCTGGCTTGTTGCTGCTGCTACTGGCAAGCTGCGTATTCTGCTTGTCGTGCTGCGCATCAATCATTTAAAAGCCTGTACAGCAGCTGTCCTTTTGCCACTTCGGGTCCCTGCTGGTCGCGTTGTGAAGAAATAACAACAACAATAATAATAAAAACAACAACACTGCTTGTTTTTTTCTTTTTATTATATATTCTTCTTTTTGTCTTCATTATTACACTGTGAAAAAATACGAGTTTTACTTGGGCTCTGCCAGGACAAACACCAATAAACTTAATTGTTCTCAGAGATGTTCTAGATGTTCGAGCATGTGAAATCCCACAATTGCTGGATGAAGGGCAAGCTGAATGAGCACCTGTTCAACTCTGGGAATTCTGAATTACACACTACATACTGTCCATAACACTCCACAATCCAAATTTCTGCATACTCTTAACAGCATCTAAAGATGACAACAGACAGAGGAACAACAGCACCTCAGTTAACTACATTTATCTAATTAAGTTTATATCCTGGGTCTCCCAAAAGAGCTGACTGTGGATTTGTATGCTGAAAGATTCTTTAATACAAGCCAAGTATATATTTATTATGAGTGTTGGGATTGATTTGTGTTGTTATTGTGATTATTGTGCTGCTGTTAGCAGAAAGACCTTTCCACAATGCAATTTTCAGTATTAAACCTCGTCCATCAGCAGCACTAACATACACTGCTAGACAAAGTTTGGGAATAATATGACTTTTTATTCATAAATGTGCAAAACAGTAAAATCTAGCAAAAAAATAATGATAAAGTATAGAATTAAAACTTAGGGGCATGTCATACCTCTTGTAAATGCATGTTTGAAGGATATAAACCTTTACCAGTTTTCCAAGATTCACAATTCAGTAACCTGTAAGAAATTTCTACCGTTTGCCAAGATCCCAACCTAAGGGTCTATATGTCTTTACACTGTCACCAACGGCATCCAAAAGTTAAGACTAAATTATATATATAATTTAATTGCAGTCTACAACTGCTAGTCTCTCTGATGCCTGAAAGCAATGCTAGAAGGTCTCATCATGTTATCATTCCAATAACAAACTTAAGTATTAATTCAAAATAAATGAGGGATATTGTGAACCGGCATTGGAATAAGTGGGATTAGAAAATAATTAAATGAATGAACAAATGAATAAACTGAATGAGTTTACTTGTGAAGGACCAACTGATTGATCAACCTTTGGAAATGGCAGATTTTCAATGTCTTAATAAGTTGTCAACTTACAACTGGCTGACCATTTGTGAATGTTATGAATTAAAAAATGTGACACATGCTTCAGCTCCCACTGTACCTTTAACAGATCAGAGCATTATGGGAATTAGGTACCCTTTCAGCATCATTGTGTCAACCTACCCAAAAGGAGGCAGTTTAAGCTTTGGTGGTCATGTTTTATTTATCTGAGTTACTACTTGAATTTGTTGTTGTGTAGTGCAGAATTGAGTCACCAATAAACACTAAATGTTTCAGATCACTTACAACCTGCTTTCTATGCGTTTTTTACTTTTATGGCAGGTGTAATTCTCCATCCATCCATTGTCTCCCGCTTATCCGAGGTCGGGTCGCGGGGGCAACAGCTTGAGCAGAGATGCCCAGACTTCCCTCTCCCCGGCCACTTCTTCTAACTCTTCCGGGAGAATCCCAAGGCGTTCCCAGGCCAGTCGAGAGACATAGTCCCTCCAGCGTGTCCTGGGTCTTCCCCGGGGCCTCCTCCCGGTTGGACGTGCCCGGAACACCTCACCAGGGAGGCGTCCAGGAGGCATCCTGATCAGATGCCCGAGCCACCTCATCTGACTCCTCTCGATGCGGAGGAGCAGCGGCTCTACTCTGAGCCCCTCCCGGATGACTGAGCTTCTCACCCTACCTTTAAGGGAAAGCCCAGACACCCTGTGGAGGAAACTCATTTCAGCCGCTTGTATTCGCGATCTCGTTCTTTCTGTCACTACCCATAGCTCATGACCATAGGTGAGGGTAGGAACATAGATCGACTGGGAAATTGAGAGCTTCGCCTTGCAGCTCAGCTCCTTTTTCACCACGACAGACCAATGCAACGCCCGCATTACTGCGGATGCCGCACCGATCCGCCTGTCGATCTCACGCTCCATTCTTCCCTCACTCGTGAACAAGACCCCGAGATACTTGAACTTCTCCACTTGGGGCAGGATCTCGCTACCAACCCTGAGAGGGCACTCCACCCTTTTCCGGTTGAGGACCATGGTCTCGGATTTGGAGGTGCTGATTCTCATCCCAGCCGCTTCACACTCGGCTGCGAACCGATCCAGAGAGAGCTGAAGATCACGGCCTGATGAAGCAAACAGGACAACATCATCTGCAAAAAGCAGTGACCCAATCCTGAGCCCACCAAACCGGACCCCCTCAACACCCTGGCTGTGCCTAGAAATTCTGTCCATAAAAGTTATGAACAGAATCGGTGACAAAGGGCAGCCCTGGCGGAGTCCAACTCTCACTGGAAACGGGTTCGACTTACTGCCGGCAATACGGACCAAGCTCTGGCACCGATCGTACAGGGACTGAACAGCCCTTATCAGGGGGGCCGGTACCCCATACTCTCGGAGTACCCCCCACAGGATTCCCCGAGGGACACGGTCGAATGCCTTTTCTAAGTCCACAAAACACATGTAGACTGGTTGGGCAAACTCCCATGCACCCTCCAGGACCCTGCTAAGGGTATAGAGCTGGTCCACTGTTCCGCGACCAGGACGAAAACCACACTGTTCCTCCTGAATGCGAGGCTCGACTATCCGACGGACCCTCCTCTCCAGGACCCCTGAATAGACTTTTCCAGGGAGGCTGAGGAGTGTGATCCCTCTGTAGTTGGAACACACCCTCCGATCCCCCTTCTTAAAGAGGGGGACCACCACCCCGGTCTGCCAATCCAGAGGCACTGTCCCTGATGTCCATGCGATGTTGCAGAGGCGTGTCAGCCAAGACAGTCCTACAACATCCAGAGCCTTGAGGAACTCCGGGCGTATCTCATCCACCCCCGGGGCCCTGCCACCAAGGAGTTTTTTGACCACCTCGGTGACCTCAGTCCCAGAGATGGGGGAGCCCACCTCTGAGTCCCCAGGCTCTGCTTCCTCATTGGAAGGCATGTTAATGGGATTGAGGAGGTCTTCGAAGTATTCCCCCCACCGACCCACAACGTCCCGAGTCGAGGTCAGCAGCGCACCATCCCCACCATATACAGTGTTGACACTGCACTGCTTCCCCTTCCTGAGACGCCGGATGGTGGACCAGAATCTCCTCGAAGCCGTCCGAAAGTCATTCTCCATGGCCTCCCCAAACTCCTCCCACGCCCGAGTTTTTGCCTCAGCAACCACCAAAGCCGCATTCCGCTTGGCCTGCCGGTACCTATCAGCTGCCTCCGGGGTCCCACAGGACAAAAGGGTCCTGTAGGACTCCTTCTTCAGCTTGACGGCATCCTTCACCGCCGGTGTCCACCAGCGGGTTCGGGGATTGGCGCCACGACAGGCACCGACCACCTTACGGCCACAGCTCCGGTCAGCTGCCTCAACAATAGAGGCACGGAACATGGCCCATTCGGACTCAATGTCCCCCACCTCCCTCGGGATGTGGTCGAAGTTCTGCCGGAGGTGGGAGTTGAAGCTACTTCTGACAGGGGACTCTGCCAGACGTTCCCAGCAGACCCTCACAACACGTTTGGGCCTACCACGCCTGACCGGCATCCTCCCCCACCATCGAAGCCAACTCACCACCAGGTGGTGATCAGTTGACAGCTCCGCCCCTCTCTTCACCCGAGTGTCCAAGACATGTGGCCGCAAGTCCGACGACACGACCACAAAGTCGATCATCGAACTGAGGCCTAGGGTGTCCTGGTGCCAAGTGCACATATGAACACCCCTATGCTTGAACATGGTGTTCGTTATGGACAATCCGTGACGAGCACAGAAGTCCAATAACAAAACACCGCTCGGGTTCAGATCAGGGGGGCCATTCCTCCCAATCACGCCCTTCCAGGTCTCACTGTCATTGCCCACGTGAGCATTGAAGTCTCCCAGCAGAACGAGGGAGTCCCCAGAAGGTATGCCCTCTAGCACCCCCTCCAGGGACTCCAAAAAGGGTGGGTACTCCGAACTGCTGTTCAGTGCATACGCACAAACAACAGTTAGGACCCGTCCCCCCACCCGAAGGCGAAGGGAGGCTACCCTCTCGTCCACCGGGGTAAACCCCAATGTACAGGCTCCAAGTTGGGGGGCAATAAGTATACCCACACCTGCTCGGCGCCTCTCACCGGGGGCAACTCCAGAGTGGTAGAGAGTCCAGCCCCTCTCAAGGAGATTGGTTCCAGAGTCCAAGCTGTGCGTCGAGGTGAGCCCGACTATATCTAGCCGGAACCTCTCAACTTCGCGCACTAGCTCAGGCTCCTTCCCCTTCAGAGAGGTGACATTCCACGTCCCAAGAGTCAGTTTCTGTAGCCGAGGATCGGACCGCCAAGGTCCCCGCCTTCGGCCACCACCCAACTCACACTGCACCCGACCTCCTTGGCCCCTCCCATAGGTGGTGAGCCCATGGGAAGAGGTGTAATTCTAAAGAAGATAAGTGTGTTGTTTGCAAGATTCAAAAGTGGCCCTTTCTGGCCCTGATCCAGCAAGAGCAACATTGCAAAGAAGATTTAAAAGAATAAATGGCATAACGCATGAAATCCCAGTCCATGAATATTAGGAAAACAAGCAAGACCCAAACTCCGTAATCTAGTAAGATTTGGAAAGAATAAAATTGCTACAGTATTTATGAGTAGATTGATAAAAGTGGAGTGCCCATAATTTTTAAAGTTTATTTTAACCATTGTTTAAAACATGAAATTTTACCAGTCAAAAGAATTATGAGCTTATTCTGAATTATCTGTGTGTCATTTGCTGTGAACCTGTCTTGAAATCAGAACACACAACTGGTCTACCCTATCTGGCTTGTTCATGGCCACAAAAATCTGAACAGGTGCTCCTCTGTTTAAAAGAAAAATCACAAGTTTTTATTTCCTATCAAAGAGCAATAAAAATTATTTTAGCCACCAAAATATCTTCAGCTTTTACGCCTTTAAAAGTATTAATGGTATTTCAAAAAGAACCAAACAAAAAACGAGGACTAGTCCATTCTCCCCTGCTTTCAGCCTCAGGATTAAACATCTTAAAATTCTGTATTAAGCTTAGCTATCCTGCAACTGCTTCTTTGATTCAAAATGACAGTGTCACTTTCCTCAGCACTATAAAAATTATGACAGGGCAGGTAGAAAACAGTTGATAAAAAAAGGTTGATAAACACAAGATATAAAAACTAAGAAATATCTAAATGACTTTGAATAATTGCCTATATTTGACACTGAAACTTTGTGTGTGTGTGGTGATTGGGGATTCAGGGCAAATTTATTAAACACTGAGCCTCGTATTTCATGCTTTGATTTTCTTTGCACTTTGCAATTACAATCTACACGCTGTAATTGTAAAGGAATTGAGTGATCCTGCATTAGAATTATTCTCTTGTGATTACTGCACAGTCTGACTGGGTTAAGACTAATATCCCTGTGGCACTTCTTACCCTCATGAACTTGGAACGATTATAAGCTGGTGCCAGATTGGCAGAGGTGTCAATGAAAGGTGAAGAGAGTCACTTGGGGGCTTTGTGGAGAGAATCGATAGCAGTCAAATTTGAAAAGGCTAGGCTAAAAACTAAAACAGAAGAGGATTATATTTAGCACAGCCTTCATCAAACTGCTGTTAGAAAGATACCAACACCACAGAACTTTCAAATGACTCCCCCATATTAGGCAGACAAAATAATAAAGGAGTGAACATCTTCCTGTTTGCTTCAGTCAGCCAATTAAAGTGCGGTGCCATCAGTACTTAAGAAATTGAGCATGCATCACCGATCACCAAGGTACGAGTAGTGAGTGGAATGCCCAGAACTGTCAGAAATGAAGTAACATTTATAGAATGAAAAGGACTGTATTAAATACAATTATTATTTTCTGTAGGTTCAGATTTTGCATAATTATTATATTACAGGGTGGGTTTGAACTCTGCTCCAGTCACTTTGTACATTCACCCTAATTACCCTAGCAATACAGTTTTCTTTCCACATGCCAAACACATGAAGGTTAAATTAAATGATTATTCTGGATTGGCTTAAGTGTGGTGTTATATTTTAATGTGCCCCACAACTGGTAGACAAACTGGAGTTGGTGCTGGACTCAAAACTGCAGACTCCAGCTTTCAGTCAACGCTAAAACTTGTATATGGATCAATGGATCACGTAGAAAGTAGCAGGGTGTGATTGTCTGTCTGGGTTGGCTCCATGCTCCTTGGTTGGAAATTAAAAAAATATATACTTTTTTCAAGGCCTTAAAGAAATTCATTATGCTTACTAAGTGCCCAGGTATATTTGTATAATGGTTATGGTAAGAAAGTAAATATGTCTTTTTTTTTTTTTAAATGTTAAACTTTTTGTCAATGCTGGCTGAAATACAAGTGTCCCATCCATCATCTTCACTGACTTTAAATTTCTCTGCTCTCATTAAGAAAAGAATTTGTTCTTTTTGTGTATAACTGAAATCCATAATTGCCATCACTCCTTGCTGGGTTGGAACCATAAACACTACTTTTTTATATCTCCTGGTTTAGTATGGTTAAACGAATATATGTTTAATCCCATCGTAATTAATTGGATATCTAGTTAAATAACTGAATCCATGGACCACAGAAAGCATCCACAGAAGCGGGTCCTGAGAGTACTGGGTTTCACAGGTATCATTGCAGGTCTTTGTATTGTTAAAGCCTAAAACTATTAGAGCATCACCATAAAATGGACTTGAATAAATATCTGCTATCAAGAAACAGTAAAGGTTACTAACACCGTCCTCATTTACTCTCTTTCTACTATATTCTGAACAGCAAAACAGCATGCACTATAAAAAAATGTTTTATCATGGCTTATCTTTATTGTACTTAGTAATATTGTGCAGGTATAATATAGCTTTGTCTTTTTCAAAAACAAAAGGTTTTGTTTTGACAAAAAAAAAAAGTTGTCACCAGTTCATTTCAGATTTATTGTCATTTGCACACTATGCATTTAAATTCCTTTCTGAATGTTTGACCAACAAGGAACAGGCCACCACTGTTGTTGTCTGATGGCCTAGTTTTCACTCTATTGGTTATTTATAACATTACAAGTGGTAGCAGTGAGTGAAACAGCCAAGTGTTCTTTCACATATAGTTTTGTAGGCAATTTTGCAACTACAAAACTCAGTAAAAGGTGCGTTTTGGGGTTTTAACATTGAAAGAAAGGAAAATTGTTCCTGAAGGGTTTCAAAGCACCATCACCTTTTCTCAAACTGTATATTTCTCAAAACAGGGTCTAGATGAAAGTAACAAGAAAAATTGTCCTTTGCAAATTCAACATGGCTAAACACTATGAGACAAAATGACATACTTGTAGACAAAAGCTGTAACCCGCAAACACAATAAACTTGTAACCCAAATTAGTTAAGAAGAAAACATTGTATATGCGGTCTTAGATGAGATCCCAGTTTGGCTGGTACAAAACTCTGCGCACTGATAACAGTGTCTTTCCATCAGCCCTAATGCACTCAAGCTGCCTGATGCAAGTTGTTGTCCCCATATTGGTCCTGTTTGTGGGCTGCCCCCTTCCATTACAATGCCTCTCCCCAATGCACCATATAACAAATATTTTAAGTTAGATCAATGGCAACACACATGCACAATTTTGTGAAAATCAGTACAGCCATTTTTGCATGATTGGCAAAAAAATAAACAGAAACATACAAAATATGATTTTATTTACATAGATTCATCCCACTACGGTGTGAGTGCAGACATAAAAAACATGATTTGTGCAGATCAGACATGAGATGCAAGAGTGTAAACTTGTGGTGTCTCACAGTTAATAAATCTGATGATTTAGTATTAATGAAGGAATAATAAATAGCTGGATCACTGGCTAATAATAATAATAATATACAAAAACATTGGTTTAAATATATAATAAAAAACAAAACACATGGCTCTGATATGGGGAACAACGCAATCACATGTATCCTCTGAAAGAAATTTATATTGCTGCTGATTTCACTCTTTCTATTTTTTAACCCACCTTAGACAGGGTGCTTGCCCACTGCTGGGCACACTCACCCACACTCAATCACTGAAACAGAATTAAGGACAGGTTTATACTTCACACTCAGCATCATGGCTGCCACACATTCCCAGCATTCATTTGACGTGTCCGCTGAGCACATCCTCAGAAATTAACGCAACACATGTACAAGTTGCAGTACCAGCAAAAAATTAGGGGGCGCAGTGTGTTCAAGTTGGAACGTAACATCAGAGTCTCTGTTTAATATCAACATGTGACAGCAGGCTTCTTTGCAGATCCTACAGGAACAATGTGCGTGCTTTGATGTCTGGTGAGTGGTTCGATTTGGTGAAGCAAATCATTGAACTTAAATGCTGACATACAAGTGTATCTGTGGTATTTTTCTTCATCAATTTCTCGCAATACAAGCATTGCATATTCCCCATCGTAATAACACCATACATTTTAAAGGTCTCACATACCATTTTATGTGCCGTATAAAAAACTACCTGGAATAGGATTTTATTAGGACTAGGTTAATATACTGGTGAATAAATTTGGTATATGCACCAAATACGATATACCTAGGATTCCATGACGATTATATTATGTATACTTCTGCATCAAGCCTACAAGTGGGTATGCAGTAGTCTGCTTTGCCCATGGTGTATCTACACCATAGCCTGAGGCGCACCACCTCAAAAATGTGACTACACATCGAGTTGACGCAAACCCATATGATTCTGATTGGTCAGTTTGGTAACTAAGCATTTCCTTAAATGTGTTTCCATTCATCTTCCAGGTTAGAAGTCGGTGTATGTAAGATAAAGTTGAAACATGTAAGGGACAAATACTTTCAAAATGTGTAGCAAGGGGAGCAGTAATCTTGGAGGGCAAAAACTGACAGCATTTTAATGAATCATTTGCATTTCTTGCCAGCTACAAACAATGTTCGGCCTTGTGCCTATGGCACGGTGCAATGGAGAAGTATAAACTGCTTTCGATGGCGTAGCCTATACAGATAGGCTGAGTAGAGCCTAACAGTTGTATCCCGTTTGTCAGATAGGAAAGAAATTCTCAACCCCTGATCTAAAGTGAAATTCACACCCTAGGTAGTATTTGCAGGTACTACTTCCAGGTTAGACTTTAGCCACTCTTGAAACGGACTAAGCCAGTATCTACAGAAAGAATGGAAAGTTAATTAGACCTGCATTAAGGCTATTTTTTTGCTAAACAAAAACAATCCATCTAAAGGCTGTGTTTTTATTTGTTTTTATTAATAGGGAATGGTTTAGTTCTTATTTTTTGAATGCTGAATCTTACACATAAAATATGGTACCTGGAAATATACAAAAACTAGTAAAATGTCATGTTTTTCATTTCTTCTGCTCAATGACAAACTTTCTTTTACTTTTTCTTCCACAAGTACCTTTCTATATTAAAACAACCATCCATCCATTTTCCAACCCGCTGAATCTGAACACAGGGTCACGGGGGTCTGCTGGAGCCAATCCCAGCCAACACAGGGCACAAGGCAGGAACCAATCCCGGGCAGGGTGCCAACCTACCGCAGGACACACACAAACACACCCACACACCAAGCACACACTAGGGCCAATTTAGAATTGCCAATCCACCTAACCTGCATGTCTTTGGACTGTGGGAGGAAACCGGAGTGCCCGGAGGAAACCCACGCAGACACGGGGAGAACATGCAAACTCCACGCAGGGAGGACCCGGGAAGCGAACCCAGGTCCCCAGGTATCCCAACTGCGAGGCAGCAGCGCTACCCACTGCGCCACCGTGCCGCCTAAAACAGCCAATGATTTATAAAAAATAGTTATCCTTCATATCTCTATGAAAACAAATATCTTTTTATAGGAGATCCATCCATCCATTATCCAACCCGTTATAGCCTAACTACAGGGTCATGGGGGTCTACTGGAGCCAATCCCAGCCAACATAGGGCGCAAGGCAGGAAACAAACCCCGGGCAGGGCGCCAGCCCACCGCACGCCACAGCATGGCACAGCACACACACACTAGAGATCGCCAATGCACCTAACCTGCATGTCTTTGGACTGTGGGAGGAAGCCAGAGCATACGGAGGAAACCTACGCAGACACAAACAGAACATGCAAACTCCACGCAGGGAGGACCCGGGAAGCGAACCCAGGTCTCCAGCAGCACTACCACTGCACCACCGTGCCGCCCTTTTATAGGAGATATATCTGAATATCAGTTTAAATTCAAAAGAGGACAGATCAGACAGTTAATTCACTCTATGATGATAATACAAAACGAGGAAATACTGATTTCCAAATCCATGTCCCTTCTTATTGTGATCAGCAAATGATAGGAGACCAAAACTGATTTATACAAACCCAAATGTGAGGGCAATAAATGTATTCATAACCTTTTCTCTTTGCTTTCTAACATGTGCAATCAAAACTTACTAAAGCTAGTACTAAACTGACCCAGTAAGAGTAAGTGTGCATGTGTGAGTGACCTATCCCACCATGGACAGAAATCCAATATATGCTTGGGTCCCATCCATCTCCCTTAATGTCATACTGCATTCCCACAACACCAAATTGACTGCATAGGTTAAAAATGGTTGGTTGGGTGGAATGATGGATGGACATTATTTTTATGAAGTGCCTATCAATAGCATATCCCTCACAAGAATGTTTTGAACAAGAACAAGGTAGTAAAATTAAGTTTATTTTTTCTATTAATTTCTGATTTATTACAGAAAATAGCACAGTTCAATAATAAAAAAAGAAAACAGCAAAAACAATAATATATTCCAGCATGGTGGCGCAGTGGGTAGCACTACTGCCTCGCAGTTAGGAGACCCGGGTTTGCTTCCCGGGTCCTCCCTGCGTGGAGTTTGTATGTTCTCTGTGTGTGTGTGTGGTTTCCTCCGGGTACTCCGGTTTCCTCCCACAGTCCAAAGACATGCAGGTTAGGTGGATTGGCGATTCTAAATTGTCCCCAGTGTGTGCTTGGTGTGTGGATGGGTGTGTGGGTGTGCCCTGTGGTGGGCTGGTGCCCTGCTCTGGGTTTGTCTCCTGCCTTGCGCCCTTTGTTGGCTGGGATTGGCTCCAGTGACCCCCATGACCATGTAGTTTGGATATAGTGGGTTGGATAATGGATGGATGGATAATATATTCCAGACAAAGATCTATTAAACTTAACTATCGGCCTACAACAGATTCAGAAAGCTGTATGATATGTGAAGTTGTTCTTTAAATGAAAAGACAAATTAATAAACAAAAGTGGAGCACAGGGTTCAGTGTGCTTATTTTCACATTAAACATTTCTAAGATTGAAGTGCTGATAAGTTATCCAACTTGCTGTGCATCACACAAAGTGGTGGAGACTGGGCTGGCATCCTTGTCATTTATAGTCAAATATTTTAGACATAAGGTCATGCCAAACGTCAAGCAAAGGTAAAAAATCTATTGGTTTTGCCAAAAAATTAATGCTGGTCTAAATTTACCTTGCATTTCCTAGCAAATAAAAGCCATTTCCAAGGCGTGCAAGTAACCAATAATTAAATTACTCAGGTTTAAAATATCCAATATCAGTAAAGTGGTGCTATTTAGATCATCTGATCTTCAGCAGCACTAAAACATAATAAATGACAAAATCATATTATTAATTAGACTCAACAGTATCCCATAGGGACAGCATGCAGCACATGAGGTATATGGCAGCAAGGAATGCTCACTGGACACTTTTAGTCAACCTCTAGCCAACCAGAGAACCATCTGGCATCTTAATTCATAATGTTAAGGCTCTGGCATTGTCATGTCAGCTGTTATGCTTGGTTCCCTCTGGAAAATCCCACACGTGATTATAAAGGGGGAAAAACATATTTCTTCCGAAAAAAAAGTGCTGTTGCACCCCAGAGGCCTTTGCCGCTTACTGTTGAAACCTCAGACCTTCAAGTCAATTTGGATCAATCAACTGTTTAATTTTATTATACCAGCAAAGTTTACTTATGAATTCCTGCTTTTATGAAAAATCCATCTCACTGGCCATTGCATATTATATGCTTCAATAAATGTGCACACCCCTTTATTATTATGCAACAATCCTCTCGTGGACTGCATTAAGTGAGTCCTGTTCTGTTCAAAACACTTTGAAGGCTTACAAAGGTAGAAGAGACAATTTTACTTTTTTTTTATTTATTTATTTTTTTTTTTATTTTATTGATTTTATTTAAATCACACAACATTCCATACAAATAGATCAATTTTACAAGAATAGGATTGAAAAGAAATCAGCAATTTTATCTTTAATGCATGCACACACACATATACCTGCATACAGTGTGTGTATGTATATATATTATAAATATATATATATATATATCCATCCATCCATCCATTTTCCAACCCGCTGAATCCGAATACAGGGTCACGGGGGTCTGCTGGAGCCAATCCCAGCCAACACAGGGCACAAGGCAGGAACCAATCCCGGGCAGGGTGCCAACCCACCGCAGGACACACACAAACACACTCACACACCAAGCACACACTAGGGCCAAGTTAGAATCGCCAATCCACCTAACCTGCATGTCTTTGGACTGTGGGAGGAAACCGGAGCGCCCGGAGGAAACCCACGCAGACACGGGGAGAACATGCAAACTCCACGCAGGGTGGACCCGGGAAGCGAACCCGGGTCTCCTAACTGCGAGGCAGCAGCGCTACCACTGCGCCACCGTGCCGCCATATATATATATATTATATATATATACATTACATATATATATACAGTATATATATATATATATATATATATATATATACATATATATACAGTATATATATATATATATATATATATACAGTATATATAAACACGTGCACATGGGAGGCAGCTAAAGGGCTTGAGTAAGGGAAATTCCGAATCAGACTGGGATGTGGCAGAGTGCACCGACTCTTTTTCTCCCTTTCCTGCAGACCATTCACAGGAGATTCCACCTGGCCCTCTTGACGTCACTTCCAGGTCCAAACCTATGGAAGAAGACCTTACCGGCTCCGGCCCCTGTGATGTCACGTCCGGGCTCGAGCCTATGGCTGAAGACCCCTATGAGCCCAACCCCTTTGATCTCACTTCCTGTCTTCCCCTTTAAAAGCCTCCACCTTTTCCCTATTCCCTCAGTTCTGTTTTGGATTTGGTTTTGTGCACATCAGAGCTGTTACACATTTTGCAATATATACGAGGGTTGTCTGGGTTCCGCATGGAATTTTATCGTTTGTCGAGTATCAGCCTGTCGAAACCTGTTCTGCTGTGTAGAGGGATTATTCAAGTGGTAGCATGTTTTTGTTCAGATGTTTTGGTCCCTCTCTTCCTTCAGAATGAACAAAAGAAGCAAACAAACTGAAGGTGCGCAGCCGGCGCTAGCGGCGAAGCTCCCGACTCCGTGCGTGCGTGACTTTTGAGTGATGATTTTTTACAACTTTTCTGATGGTTTAATCCGCTCGGTGGAACGCACCATGTTTGCCATCTTTTTCAACATCGATGGCATTGTCGCGTCAATTCCGCTGATGGAGAGGAAAACTGTGACCTCTGAGTGGTACACCACTCAGTGCCTGCCTGACGTTTTTTCTGCGATGGCTAGAGGCCGGTCCAAGAACTTGCAAAGGCACTTTCTGCATCATGACAATGCGCCAGCTCACACAGCTAATGCGACGAAGCATTTCATTGAAGACAGTGGTGTCAACGTTTTGAACCCGCCACCCTACTCGCCTGATCTTGCACCATGTGACTTTTGGCTCTTCCCGAAGGTGACAGAACCCCTGCGAGGCCACAACTTCGAAACTCGAGAAGAACTGATTGCAGCTGTCAAAGAACAGCTGGACAACCTCCCAAAGACAGCCTTTCGCGAGTGTTTTGCGGCGTGGGTCAAAAGAGCCCAAAAGTGCATTGATGTTGGCAGTGAATACTTGGAAAAAGTTTTAAAAGGATCGAAGTACATGAGAAAAATAGAAAAAAAAATCCTTGGCTACTTATTTCGAGTGATTCCGCGCGGAACCCAGACAACCCTCGTGTGTGTGTGTGTGTGAGTGTGTGTATATATATATATATATATATATATATATATATATATATATATACACACACACACACACATATTGCAAATGCTATAGATTTTCTTACAAAGAAATGAACAATAATAAAACAAATGAATGAAAGTGTATATCTGATATTAGCATGTCATTTTAACACCCTGCTGTCCAGTTGCTGTATGTGTATGCTTTCTTGCCACATCTACATCAATTTTTCTGGGAATACCCAGGTATTTCTTCCATATCCACAAAGATACAGTGTGCATGTTAGGTTTACTGGTGATTCTAAACTTGCCACAGTGTGTACGTTAATTAAAGGGGTGACATCATTTTCTGTTTGCCAAAAACTTAAAAGATGTGACATACTAGATTTTTTCACAGCTGATGAGAATTTACCTATGTATTGGCAATTCCTACTTCCAGCAAAAAACCATGCACAAGAAAACATGACAATCACGCAATGGCATCTTGCAAAACAAGACTACATTTGCGTCAGTAAACAATGGCGATCAACATTGAAAGATGTGTGGGTGCAGCGAGGTGCAGACGTTGTGAGCTGATCACTACCTTGTGAGAGCCAGTCTAAAACTCTTGTCTTAAGATATGCCAGGGATGAAACAAGAGTTTGTGCCCCCTCGATGTGGAGAAACTAAAGGACAAGGCAATTGCACAACAATTCCAAATCGAGCTGAGAAATAGGTTCCAATCACTACAAGGCCTCGCCGACATAGACATCAATGGGCAGTGGTGACAAATCAAAATCACAGTTGTAGATTGTGCAGAAATGGTGGTTAGTCGAAGGCGAGATAGGCCCAAGGAATGCTGGATACAAAAGCAGACATGGAACCTGATCGACAAAAGAAAGAAGATCTAAATGCAACTTGATCAGGTGAAAACCAATGAAGAACGAGCTTCCGCCAAAGGACGATACCTTGTGCTGGTTAAAACGGTCAAACGTAGCTGTCGAGCTGATCATAGAGAATGACTGGAAAAAGAAGGAAGTAGAAGCCCAAGAAGCGGCCGCAAGAAATGACAGCAAGGCACTCTGTTAGATTGTTTGTAAGCTGACAAGACAAGGAATGCAGGACAGTGGCCCTGTCAAAGACAAAAGCAGCAAAATCCTGCTCACAGGAGAAGCCCAAGATGTGCAGTGAGTCAAATATTTCAAAGAGACGCTCAACCAATCCCCACCCAAGGAGCTGTACGATTTTGCCACCATACCAACCATGCCAGAGCTAGCAGTGAACATGTGTGCGATCATGAAGAATGAAGTGCAAAAAGGCAGCGAAGACCTTAAAGAACAACAAAGCCCCTGGACAAGATCAAGTGATTTTGGAGCTGCTGAAGCATGGAGGTGCTGGCTTGGAAGAAGCCCTGACGAAGCCATGCAACAAATACTGGCAATGGGGCAACTGTTTCAGCAGAATGGCAAAAAGACATGATTGTCAAATTACCAAACAAATGTGATGCCATGGACTATAACAAATGGCAAGGAATCATACTGCTCTCGGATCCTGGGAAAGTCTTCAACCTTGTGCTGTTGGAGTGCCATTATGATGCAATCAATGCTCTGTTGCAAGAACAACAGGCCGGCTTCCTTTAAGGCTAGTCATGCAGTGAACAGATATTCGTGCTGCAGAACATTATCAAACAGAGTGTTGAGTATCAAAAGGCATTGCTACAAAAAAAGGTGGTAAAAATTCACCTCCGAATCAACAGCAAAAAAAAAAAGCAATGAGCATAAACCTAGCCACAAAACTATGCATCACTGTGCAAAGACAGACACTGAAAGAAGTCACTGAATTCACCAACCTGGGGAGCACTATCAATGGAAATGGTGGTGTGGACAAGGATATACGACAACGGATTGGCCAGGCGACCGCGGTATCCCAACGCATGCGCCGAATCTGGATCGACAGTGTAGCGAAGTTTCAAGTCAACAAGAACACCAATTTAAGACTGGGCGAGCACTCTGGCAAGAAGATCTCAAAGCTGTCGATATCAAGGGGGAAGATGCTCCAAATAGTGCGAATGACCAAAGACGGACACAACTTGCTGCCCAATGCGGCGAATGGCATAGGAGAAACTAAACTACACTAACTAGAATGGACTGGCCCCCAGTCCAGGTTTAATGGCTGCCTCATACCCACTGCTGCTATGATAGACTCCAGACCTCCATGGCCCTAAACTGGATTAAGTAAGTTTGAGAATGTTATGTCTATGTCATATGTAAATTGATATTAATGTATGATTATGTTTACACTTTGCAATGGAATCTGCAGAAAATACTGGGGCATGTTATGTACAGAGTCTGAGGCCAAACAAATGCTATCACATTAAAAAATCTGGATAAGTATTAACATCTAAAAGGACCATTTATATTTAATGCATTTGGAAGAAGTGTTACTATCTGGATGGGAATTTAAAGTGTAAAATTAAATATAAAACCCTTTTTTTTACTCAATTTAAAGCAAAATAATTCTTATAATATTTATAGTTTTATATATAAATATCAGACCTAACATTAGTACACACTAAACAAATTTCTATGCCACCTATTTGCAAAAAACAAACAAAAGAGTGTTATAAAATAATTAGCTTTCCCAAAGCTCTAAAAACATACCAATAAACATTTCAACTTACAGCTCCAGTACATGGATCTGAAAATGCATGGATGTAGCTAACATATGTCTAACAAAAGTATTCACGTCTCTGTACCCTTTTTGTGTTGAATTCCATTCTCTGTATTCAATAATATAGCAGGTCTTGAACAACACTAATGGAGTAAATTAAAGGGAAAGCTCAATTATAACCAAAACAAGACAGCTAAAAAAATGGAAGGGAATTTCTAATGCAATAAAGTTCAATGTGCCCAAAACTACTTGTAAACTAAAACACTTTTTTATTTAAATCAAAACAACATTACAGCAGCATTATTTTCATGTAACATTCATCCTGATATGTTCCGCTTTCAGCCATGTTTATACTTCCACCAAGATGGGAGATCGCCATTATTAAAATCCAGGTTAACAGAAATCAATTTCTATTACAAAAATAAAAAAGTAAAACCAAGAAATGCAATATGCAATAGTCTTTGCAGAAATTACATTTAATAAGGTTAATGTCTTTGGCTTTCAAAGTAATATCACAGGTCGTGAATGTTTTGCAACTAACAAATTGGATACATGAAATCAAAAACCTTTTGTCAAGAAACTGCCCAGTAGAAAGGTAAATTTGTTACAAGTATGTGTTAATTCTAGCCAGAAAGCATAAGTGAGATTCAAAAGATGCTACAATGGCATCATTCCTGATGGTGGGATAGACCAGAATTAACCCTGGGGTGGGGTGTGGTTTAAAAGGCGGTTCACCAAATAAAGATGGAATAAAGTGGAAGAGAGAGGTGGTAAAAGTGTGGTTTTTCACAATGTGAAAATGAGGAAGCCACTCCACCAAGCAGAGCACATCCAGGTTCAGTGTGGTATAACAGTCCAGAAAGGTTTTTTTGGTTCCTTTTTTTGTTTTTACAGCTTTTATATTTTTCATTGATTCATCACCCCCTTGGATTTTTTTTAAAACATTTGATCTTTGATAAGTGCATCTTTTCTAGGATTTCCATTCAGGGCTAGAGTGACCTGTAAAGGGTGCTCCTTCAGTAGTTCATACAAATAATAATCAACATTCTTAAGCATTATAATCATGTATGAAATCTGAATATTTCATTAACTGGCTTATTGCAGGGTTGGTTTCTCCCTTGTGCCAGATGCTCTCTGGATCATCTGTGGCTTGAAAAATCACTAGCCTGAGTTCAGCATGTTCAATTATAGTTGTTTTAGTAAATATCTGATTACTTTATCTTTCCACCAACTTTACCCTATACATTAATATTAATTACAAAAACATCTAAAGTTAAAATGAAATGGCTGCAACTTTATAGAAGTGATTGTCAAAAAAACGTGTATTATTAACATTTTACACATATTTCTCAAGCAGAGAATAAAATATTACCTGAAAGATTATTCCAGATACTACCTTAACCAAAAATCCTAAATGAAAACTGTATACAGTAAATGAAATTGACTAAAATAGAATGTGAGATTGGAAGAAATGATTTGCAAAGTAGCTAAGTTATATAACATATCAAACATGCAGTGATATATGAACAGCATATAATTATGGTAAACAAGGCAGACAACTGCTATCTTGTACAGTTTAGACCGTCTTGAGTTATGTAATAGCTTAACATAAAGTACTGACGGGTATTGTGAGTGATCTGCCAGTAAAAAAGGAGACGTAACCAGGGTTACAAGTGACAATACTGTGTTTTAATCTTTTTTCTTCCGAGTTACAGCGGGTGGTTATCTTTTCATCCATGCATCCCTTACTAGGCTCGTTCACCCACTTCGGGACAAGCGTTGCACACTGGAGTCTTGGTAGCAATGGTCACAGAGTAGAGACCGACCCTAGATGGGATGTCAAACCACTGTACAACTTAGTAGATACAGTATATTCCTATCACTTCAATTTAAATTTACAAATTGGCCCAAACACATGTACGTATGGACTGTTGAAGAAAGTCCAACTGAACAAAAGGAAAGCCAGCTTTACAAAGATGATTTTGGAGAATATGAGGTGTGACCAGCGTACACAGTATTGTGAAAGTCACAGTACCTGTCAAATAATACAAAGAGTACACGACATGTGTTTTGCTCTAATTGGGGCTCATCAGGTGTACACACCTTTGCTTACTGCAATTCAGACCTATGATATTTTTTTGTATGTTACTTATCCCATGCAGTTTGTACTCGTATAGTGGCAGAGAAAAATTTTTAATCTTCTGTACTTTCTAAAAGAAAACACAACATAATAAATAACTCCACAAAAGGAAAGCAGTCCACAAACAGGAAGTCCCTTCACATAGGGTTGTGCTTTTTGAACTAAAGACCCGCCTCTCCCCCCGCATTTACTAGTTAAGAGCAGGGATGTCACAAAAAACAATACTTTAGTACTATTTCAGTGGCCAAGTTCCATTAACGTTATGGTACCAGCTTTTTCTTTTTTTACAGTAACAGTAATACAGATAAAGTCAGTGCTTTTTTTATAGCATCAGTAGTACAGATAAAGTCAGTGCCATGCTCATGCATGACTATAAGTAGACATATTACTTCGTAAGGCACAAAAATACATGAGTAAAAACTATATATAAAAATATATATATACAACGGGGATGCTACAGGACCTCATCAAAACATGACAAAAAGAAAACAGCACAGGTCATATCTGGAATTGGTTTGCATTTGCAGAGGAGAATTTCAGTGTGTGAGTGCAAGAATCGTACTTGCAGCATGTTAACAGAGATGCGTAATCCCCGTAACATGGGGTTAGTAGGACAATCAAAGCAGCATACTTCATACTTGCTAAACACAAACCTAGAAAAACTGAAATTGTGTCATTCATTTGTCTTTTTAACACAAACTACCAATCATTAGTATAACCACAAGTGAAAGCACACATCATATATTTGAATGGTACATTGAAGAACATAATGCTGCCTCACAGCTATAAATGTATTGAGTACAGGTAACAGCCTAAGTAATTTTGCAATTCTGGATTTGTACACAGGCATAAGCAATAACAAAGTCTGATCACTCATGCAAGAAACCTTGAAAGTAAAAAAACAGAGGCTGTTTAACAGGAGTTCTGAAATAAAGGATTAATGTAAAACTGACAGGTTTAATGTCACACAGGAAGCTTTAAATTAAAAAAAAAAAAAAAAGGAGAGACAGGTTTGGAAAAGTACATATACAGTATAATAATGTTTGAATTTTTATATTTAGTATGGATTTTAAGCAGTAATTTTCATTTACTGGACAGAAAATGTAAATTTATGTAGTCCATAATGATACAATTCTTTATATACCCTGTGTTATATTCCCCAATATTAAAAACCCCTCATTTGTTGTTATAGTGGGGCGATACCCACCTCTGCAACAAATCAAAGTTCAAGCACAGCCTTCTATTTTGATATTTAGCCAATACCCATTTATGTACTGTAAATGATAGTTGGGTAACTACTTGATGGATATTCTAGTTATTTTAAAGCTGTTTTTACTGCTAGTATTTATGGATTTAATGTTGTATTACAGAAAATGCACAATATTGTTCACTTCAATTATAAATGTACTCTCATAAAAAGGCATCAAATGTTATTTCTGTTTTTGCCATGGTATTGAAAATTGTAAACTTTCGCTGGTATTGGAATTGAATATAAAAATTATTGTATCATGACATCACCAGAGTCCTGTCTTCAATTCAAAAGTGCAACCCGGTATGAAGGGGGCTCCTGTATGTGGACTACTTTCATTTTCCGCAATTATTTATTTAACAATATTTCAGTAAAAAAAAAAAATACATGCGTTGTGAGCATACAATTGGGTGACATGAGCAACATTACATTTTTATTATGGACTTTTTTGACATCCTTTGCTACTGTCCAGTGTCGGCCCCCATTGAGTCCTGTTTCCTCAGAAACATGTTAGGTCCTTTCTCAACGGAAACACAAGTTTAAAATTTTTTTCTTCTGTTTTCACTATAAGCTACATGGGAAAAGTAACATATACTGTAAAATATATATTTTTGGAGGTTTATTCCTTTAAGTTTGCTGATCACACCAAACTACGTGGAAGGGCAGATAATCTAGAAATCTGTTGAATCATTACAAACAGGCATGGAAAGATTTGTGGCAGATGACATTTAATAGAAGAAAATGAAAATTACAACATGTAGGATAGTAAAATGTTAGATTTGAATACATAATGGGAGATATAAAACTTGAAAATACACCTTAGGGAAAGGACCCAAGAGTCACAGTGGACTTATCACTTTCTACATCCAGACAATGTATTAAGAGAGGGCATGATTGAAATGTTTAAAATAATTAAAGGAATTAGTACAGTAGATCACAGTTGTTACTTTAAAATAAATTCTGCAAAAAAGGATATGAAGACAGGATTGGAAACTTGTTAAGGGCATTTTTTGCACAAATGTCACCAGGTTTTTCTTCATACCATAGACATACAAAAAAATTACTAAGTAGTGTGATGGAGAGTAGGACTCTAGGAACCCTCAAATCTCTAGTTGATGTTAATTTAAACAATCCATGTGAATAGGATGGATAAGCTTGTTCGACTGAATGCCTTGTTCTCATCACAATTCTTCTAAAGTTCTAAAGAAGGGCATTAAAAGACATCCTCAAAGTCTATGTGGAGTTTTCTGGAGTACTCTGATTTTTTTCCATTCCAGATCCCAAAGACACATGTGTTAGGTTAAATGGCAAGTACAAACTGGCCCTGTACAGGCATGTCTGGATGTGTGTACATGCAACTTCTGAAGGATTGCTGCTCCATCCTAGGTTCCTGCCTTGCACCATGATACTATGGACTTGGACTCAAGTGATCACTTATATAATCCAACAATTTTGACAAAAGAACATCAAGCATGCCATGTAATAACTTTCAATTGAATTAATAACACACATAAATGATTTTTTTAAAGCAGTGAATGCAACAGCAGTCATAAACCTTACCAAAATAATCAGAATTGTGGAACTCAACTGGGGGTAGGGGCTTGGGGTTTCATTGAATTTAACTACATGTCAAGTTCAATATTCCTACAAGATAGGAATCATGACACAGTAGTTAGTGCTGTTCCTGCACTAATCTATCATCCTTGGCTCATTCATTGTCTATATGGAGTAGCACATTCACCCCATGTCTGTGTGGGTTATTCCTTTCTTATACCAAAGACATATAAAAGTTAGATTAATTGTCGATTTGAAATTAGTCTGGTGGTAATGCGAGTGTGAGCATGTGTGTGAATGGGCCCTGTGATAGACTGGGGTCCAACCACGGGCTCTAACCTTGCACCCAGCATTATCAGGATAGGTTAAATGCCTCCTTGGTCGTGAATTGGATTAAGCAAGGATGAAAGTGTTATATGTCTTTAATGGAAGGCCTGGCAGGTTGAGTGATTTCCCTTTGAGTCACAAGGCAAATCAGTGATGGAAGCTTAATAGGCAGACTTTTTCATTGCAACCATTAGGTCACTTTGCCTGTACAAGAGGGATTATAAAAAAAAAAACAAAGTCTATGAACCAGAGCATAGCTTACATGTGTATGGACATCCAAGTTACCAGGCTAAAAAAGATCAGACATTGTTTACAGTACCTTTGGTACCTGAAGTGGTGTGGACATTCAAGGTAAAGGATGGTGCTTTAAGGTAATGGCAATGCTGTAATAAATGATGACAAGTCTAAAACGAATTTATATGAAATCTTGAAAAGTGGTTGTGCTGCAGTGCCTGGTCATAGTTTAAAAGAAAAAGCATTGCTCCATTATCCTTTTGCTGGTATTCCCAAGTCAAGAAAGTTTTTGCCTGCTGATGTTATTAATACATTTCAGGCACTAAGGCTTATTGACATAAACACAGGTGAAGACACCGCAGCTAGGAATTAATTAAATATCAGTTACTTCCCTTTCTTTTGAATGTTTACAATAATAAGAAATACATTTAAAAATGTAATGACTCTGCAGGCAATAACTTTTTGCGCTAATTGCTGTTCCTCACTGCGGAACAAGCTATGCCAGCTTACATGCAAAGTCTTAAATTCATTGAGCACAGAGGGAGGCATGAACCTTGCTGTTGGTTTAGAATTTACACCTGCAGAAATGCACAGATACTGCAGGAAGGAAGTGATTAAAACTTTAGTAGAGTTTTTGGTGGCCATGACTGCAGCACAGTGGTTAAATACTGCCTCATATCTCCATATTCCGTGGCTTGAACCCTGGCACAGAGAACTGACTGTGTGGAGGTTGTACATTCTAACTGCGTTAACTTTTCTCCAGGTCTTCCAGTTTTCTCCCTCATACATCCTGAAAACATTCTTGCTGAATTAACTGGCTGGTGACTAATTCAGTCCTGTATGAGTGAATGTGGGTATGAGTGTGTGTGTTTGCAATGGACAGGCATCCAGTCCAGGATTTGGGCTTGCCTCTAATTCAATGTTGTGACTTTAAAATGTATTAACATTATTTGATAATGAATGGATTGACATTTATATGTATGATGGACACTGAGTTTTACACTGTTGTGTATAATGACATTTCAAACAAAAAATAAATAAAGTCGCCACCATGTGTGCCACTTCAGCTAAACTGCAAACCAGATGAGAGAAATATTGTTCAACTCTGCTCTAAATTGTTAGACCATGACAAAAAAACTCAAACAGTCAAACTCTGTGTCCATCCCACCAAAATACCGGTTGAGAAATGTTATTACTATTTCAGAAATGAAAGTAATAGCATTAATGAGAACACTTTAATAAAGGAACATAGCACACAATGCCCAGTGAAAAAGCTTTCATGTTAGGCATTCGAACCATCATCTGCACCTCACAGAATGAACCTTGCCTCTGAATAAGGTTGCTGCAGAATCGAGTGCTATTCATTGTGTTCCTTTGTAAGCAAGGGAGATTAATTTCTCCAGTTGTGAGCTATAGCACTCCTTTTTATACTAAGATCTATATGCTCTCAGCATGCTCATTATTTAGCAACTGGAAGCAATTTAAACCATTTCATGGATTAATGAAAGTACAGGCAATAAAAATGCATAAACTTCAGTTTCATCAGCTTAAAAATATGACAATATTAAAACAGCACATTGTAAGTAAAAGAAATATTTTTTTTAAGAATTTCATATACAATACAACACAAGTATATGAAAAGTTTTCAACACACCCACAGCAAAAAAAACAATCACGTCTTTGGCTATGAAAGGCAAAATCAGCACCCATACTTCACTAACACACTCTGTTACCTATGTTGCAGCTCTGAATTTCTGTTGAAAGTACTAATGTGTACATGTAAACTCATATAATGCTCGAGTTTAAAGCAATAGTAATGGAGCTAACAGATATTCTTATGGAAAAATGGCAAATCAAAGATCTATAATTAATATTTTTATACATTTGCTTTTAGAATGTAAAGAAAAATGCTTAGTTCTTGCAATGACTAAATTATGTGTATAAGTCAGAAACATGAATAGAATAGCAAGATATGTACTGTATATTACATAGGCCGATTCTCTCTTTCTGGAAGCTACAATAAACAGAAGCTTGCTTCCAGGAGAAAGCAGTCTTGGTGCAATTAAAAGTTTGCTTCCACTGTACCTGTGCAATTAACTGAAGGATATAACCAAACTCTACATTCCCCAATGTCACTCTCAACACTCCCATGCCTGCTGACATCCCTCATGACACAGTCAATGTATTTCATTATCAGAAAACAAATTAATGGTGGTCAGATTACTAAGTACAGAAATAAGACAATGGAGTTAGAGGTAAAGCAATAGATAGAAACTGAGTTGACTTTGAGGTAGTTAAACTTATTTAAAATGAGTTTAACTTCTGAATTTTGACAATGTCGTGTTTATTCAGTATTAACGCTTGTGATGCACCATCAATCAGGATGAATTTCCTAATGCATCTTCTTCTTCTTTCTGCTGCTCCCATTAGGGGTTGCCACAGCAGATCATCTTGTTCCATTTCTTCTTATCCTCTGCATCTGGCTCTGTTACACCCATCACCTACATGTCCTCTCTCACCACATCCATAAACCTTCTCTTAGGCCTTCCTCTTTTCCTCTTGCCTGGCAGCTCTATCCTTAACAGCCTTTGACCAATATATCCATCATCTCTTCTCTGCACATGTCTAAACCAAAGCAATCTCACTTCTCTGACTTTGTATTCCAACCTTGCAACCTGAGCCAACCCTCTAATGTACTCATTTCTAATCCTGTCCATCCTCGTCACACCCAATGCAACTCTTAGCATCTTTAACTCTGCTACCTCCTGCTCTGTCTCCTACTTTCTGGTCAGTGCCACGATCTCCAACCCATATAACATAGCTGGTCCCACTACCGTCCTGTACACCTTCCCTTTCATTCTTGCTGATAACCGTCTGTCACAATTACTCCTGACACTCTTCTCCACCTATTCTATCCTGCCTGCACTCTCTTTTTCACCTCTCTTCCACAATCCTCGTTGTATTTCCTAATGCATATAGTAATAAAATTGTGGGCCTGAATGGGAACAGTACATTCTCTGTTCCATTCAAACTTTCCTTTGTTAAGTTATAGTTTCATTTGTTAAACTGCCATGTATCTTATTAGATGGCATGTCAAGAATGACTTGAGTTAGCATGTTGTGAGTGATTTTTGTAGGCGTAATGAGAGCGATGTTGTAGGTATTGAGGACTGCAGTATTAAATTGGTTTGGATCAACCAACACTTCTACACTTAGACTTAAACGCTAGACAAACAGTCCACAATTTAGCGTGGACCGGGCCAGCTAGTATTTTCACAATACTCTCCTTGTTGACCTCAGGTTTTCAAGCACCTAATCTACACCTACACTCCTTTATGTATGTGTAAAGAGTGGCCATTTTCAACTATGTAGAAGCTACAGTATAGAGAAGGCCATGTCATGCAATAAATGAACATTTTATGATACTTATCTTCTGTTTTGGATTTATAACATCCAATCTATCCAACCATAATGAAACTACTAGTTCAATTTAATGTCATGACAGGCCAGTGCCTACAGAGGCAATAAAGGATGCAAGGGGGAACCAGAACAAAAACCCAAACTCATTCATATTCGGGACAGTTTCAAATTCCCTATTAAACTACCACACACACCACAAATCTTCACAATGTGTAAGGAAAACAGAGAACACAAAGAACTTCACGCAGACTCAGAAGAATGTGGAAACAACACAAAGACGGGCTGATATTTGAATCAAATCTGCTCCCTATTATTTCATAATAGTTATTTGTTAACCTACCTTGCAGATATTAATTCAGCAGTAGTGTGTATAAATAGAAAAAGTTATTTTTTATTATTTTTTATATCTCGTTTTAAAATACAATTTTGGTTTGGTAGATCAAAAAGACACTAAAGTGACATTATTCATCTTGCAAAGTTGACAAAAAGTAAATTTAATCCGATTTTCCTTTTCAGTTAAAAAGTCGTTTATTGCTTAAACTTCAAGAGAAACATCTTAGACAGCTTAGAAACAAATGGCAGCCGCCACATAATGTTTAACACCAAAACAATTCAGAGCCTACACACACAACTACCAGCCATTGGCCACAGTGACCTCCAACAAAATAGAGAAACCTCACCACACAACCCGCTGTCAAGTAATTCAAGTTTTCTCACCCCATGCCAAACACAAACATGTTTAAATAACTATACTTAGGATTAAAGTGCAGTCATGTCAATTGGAGCTGTATTCAAGCTCTATTTAATTCTTTCAATTGAGTAGACAATAAAAAAGTGGCAGTAAGCTGTTGTTGTCAAACAAGAACAACTTCAGATTCACAAAGGGGGATCAACTGCTGCTTAAAGTAAAACAGAAGCTCCTGTGTCAGGCAAAGATGCCAAAACACCACCGTGGGATTGTCAGGAAATGGGACACGTGCCATGACGCCAGCCTGATAAAAAACAGTGGCTCTCCAGAGCCCCAGTAGTGCACAATTACATGAGAGGCTACTCAGGCAAGCAATGGAATGCTAATCCATCAAATATGCAGCAGAAAAAATTGTGAACATTTAAAAATATGATGTAATGGAAATGTGATTGTTCAAACAGAGCTAAATGCTGGTTAGAAATTTGAAGAATTGCAAGCGATACTAATCAGTCATTTGGTAAAATTGATCTGGTCAGATATGCAGTCCAAAAAAAAAGTACAGCCAGCAATGTGGAAATCTCAGAAAAAAGAATTAAGCAGAACATGACAGAATCGTCTTTCAGATAACAGTCTGAAATAAATGAATGGCTTAAACTAACATTGCCACAGCACATTCACCCCATGCTACTCTATACTGCATCAAGATAACCCCATAAAATATTTAATTTACAGCACATACACACTCTCTCTCTGTATTCTGGGTTTAGTTTCTCATAAAAGGTTGTATTTTACAAAGAGCTGCAATGCTCTGACAAAGGAGATGTTATTGCACAGAGTAAGGGCAACTCTGGAGCAAAGTTGTAGAAACTACAAAGCAGTCTGCATCCGCTTTAATCCAGAATCTACTTATCTCAATCCAGCATGGTGATAAGCCAGAGCTTAGTGCAGTGACATTGCTTATAAGTCTGGAAACCATCCATGGACAAGATGCCAGTCCATCATCAAAAACTATAATATATCACAAGAACAGAAGCATTAGTGCAACATGATTATTCAAAGCAGAGGATGATTGAAGTGACCTATTGTGTGGCAAAACAAGAGTAGGGGCTTGGAGAACATAAAAAACTGTTTCAATGAGAAGAAATCATTAAGTCTGACATACTTCAGAGTTCTTGATTCAAGCAATGTTTTCAAAATAATGTGAAGTCAAGATTTACAATGAACATTTAACTTCTTTAGTCCTTCCTTAAAGCTCATTCCCTGCAGTCTGCGAATCAGCCTAGTAGCTGTCCTCTGGACTTTCTTTAGATTAGATAAACTTTATTAATCCCAAAAGTAAATTCAAATACATACAGCTGCAGAAACATAAAAAAAACAAGAATACAGACTCACAGGACAGATAATTCATGCAATCAATCAATAATTAATAAATGTATATTTATTTCAAAAATTAACTTAAAAGAGTATGTTAAGAGGAAGAACTGAATTGTCTGATACACAAAGTCCCTCAGCCTCTCAAACTGCTGTCTGTTGGTCGTGTAGTCCATAATCCAGGAGACTGAGGAAGCATCAAGATTCAAAGCCTTGAGCTTTTTCCCCAGTCAATGAGGCAGAATGGTGTTAAACGGTCTAGAAAATTCAAAGAACTGGTACTAGCTTTGTCCAAGTGGGAGTAGGCTCTGTGGAACATGTACCTATATGAGCCAGATAGGAAAATTCAGAGGATCCAGATGTTCTGAAACCAGGGATTGTAGCTGTTTTAGGATCAGCCTCACAAAGGTCTTCATGATGTATGAAGTAAGAGCAACTGGTCTTAAGTACTTGGGATAACTGGAATGCCCTTTCTTTGGCACTGGGACCACACAGGATGTTTTCCATAGCTGGGGAACCTTCTGCAAATTCAGGGAAAGGGAGAACAGGTGCTGAAGGACCCTGCAAAGCTAACTGGCACATGTTTTTAGCACCTTGGGGCTGATTCCATCTGGCCCTGAAGCCTTGTTTATGCAGAGTTTTCCTAGCTCTCTCCTCACTTGATCAGCAGAGACACACATAGCACAGCTATATCCTTATTGTAACATAAAGACTAAAATGGTACACAATATGCCACATGTACATCAGAATGGTATGTAGTATAACCATTTCAGACTTGTGCTCCATACACTGTGATAGAGATATGTATGTATACTGTTTAACTGGGACACAGTGCAAGTAAGATGCAGGGCAGGTACTTAGGGTGCCAGAGAGCTGGCTGAATTGTGGTTATCAAATGAAAATGCCAATAATAGACATTTGGACATTAACCCAGCATATGCAGGCTTAAAAAGAACATCATCCAAATAATGAAGAAAGACTAAGACAAACACCCTCCAAACCCCAACTTACTAATCCACCCCTCTTACACCCACCTACCCAAAACCACCCATTTGCTATAAATTGCCTTTGATTCCTGATGATGTCTAATCATTTTCCTCTCATGATGACCCTGGTAGGTGTTGAGAGGTCAGGAATATAAAACTCATTTACCCTCACTTGACACACATCTGATATCCCATTCTGATTTTAGTAATTGACAGTGCATCACCTATTCCACCTAGCTGTATATCATCTGCAAATGTAACTTTTAAGTTTCATTTTTATTTAAACAGATACTACCCTAAAACACCAGTGGTTGGTTGTAGGTGTGACAACAGTTTTAGATTTGTGGTCAAATAAGAGCAGAGATCCAAACTGTGTGACTGCCTGTCCAGGAACAGTGGAATGCAGTGTGTCGTGGAACAAGAGCAGAGACAGCTTTGTTGTGGAAATGAGGGAGTTAAGTAAAAGGGGCAGGGAATGACATACCGGCTCCAAGTCACAGGAGCAAACTGGCACTGGTATGAACAGGCTTATTGGTACAATGGTTAAGTCTGTCTGTTTCGATGACATTGTGCAATTGTGAACCTCTGTTCACCATACATGCCTCTTTCTTTGTATGTATAGTTGCCTTTTTTAAATAAAAAAAAAAATGGGACATTATAATCCTTACATCCTTCTTTGTGCTTCTTGTTGGCTTTCTTCTTTGGGCGTCATGAAGTATGATTAAATGTCTTACACTGGCCACTTGCCTTTTTCATCGGACATTCCTGCTATATATAAGTTCAAGTTCTTCCCAGGTATGTGATAACACCCTGGGCCGAGAGGGGACACTGCCACGGTCTTGTTATTTTCTTCCTCCACAGTGTCAAGAAACTGCCCAGTGAAGGCAGCTGACCCCCTCCTTCTGGTCCCTAGGCTATTAAAAGGGAGACACCCAGAAAGGGGGCATCACTTCTGCAACATTCGTCCTGAGCTAAGGAACTCCAAGAATGTGTCTTTAACTGAACTTAATAGCAAACTTACTGGTGGCAATTCACTTTACATAGTGACTATTGTATTTTCCTTTCCTTTTTATGCCATTGTGTATTATTAAATATACATATTGTATATATATATACATATTGTATATATATATATATATATACATATTGTATATATATATATATATATACATATTGTATATATATATATATATACATATTGTATATATATATATATACATATTGTATATATATATATATATACATATTGTATATATATATATATATATATATATATATATATATATATATATATATATATATATATATATTGTGGCGGACAGCCGGGACGCCCAGAGTATGTAAGGACTGGGGGAGAGCAGCCCTCTTGGTTTCCAGTGGGGCCATGGGTCATGAGCAAGGGAGAGCAACCCTACTGGGGCCCATGGCCACCACCAGGGGGCACATGCACTTTTTACAGGCCCCAATTTGGCAGCACTTTCACCACAACTGGAAGTGCTGCCGGAAGAAGCTCATTTGGCACTGGGAGTCCTTCCGGGTGCCCTATAAAGGGAGTCAGTCACCACAACTCAAAGGCCAGAGCCGGGAGGAACAGGACAAAGTCTGAGGAGGAGTGGAGGTGGAAGGCCAGGCGGCAGAGAAGTTGCTGGATTGTGTTGTGTGTTGGTGATTTGTACACAGTAAACAAACCGTGTGGTGGGTGCAAAACCTGTCTCCTGCCTGTCTGTGTCGGCTTCACTATATATATATATATATATATATATATATATATATATATATATATATATATATATATATATATATATATATATGCCGGGAACTGCTAATTGCCACATTTGATCCACGTCCCCGTAATAAATAGAAGTGCGAGGCGGCTAGGATGGAAAAAAAGAAAAGGAAAAAGGAAAAGACAAATGTAGGTTGCAGGAGAAGGCTGAAAGCAGGTAGAGGAAAACCAGTGCAGGAGAGCGAGCAAGCATAGGCTCGCGCTGATTGTGGGCAGTGAGCCTGGGTGTTTGGCCGGCACCCCAGGAGCAGTCAATTGTGGTCGCTCCCGCTGAGCATTTAATGAGGAGTGGGAGTGACCAGAAGGAGGATGGCTCACCGCATAAGGCCAAGAAGGCAGCGGGAGTTGGGAATGCCCAAATCACGGTTTGGTGCAGCCTACCGGAGCCAAGGATCGGCAAGGCGAACAGACCAGCAGGAGAAGGCAAAAGAAGGTCAGCTGCTGGTAGGGTGGCTCCCCTGGTACATAGCCTGGATGGGAGAAGCAGGGGAATCACCAGTAGAAAGGAGACACTGTGCTGTGTGTTTTTAAAGAGACTGCTTCCAGCCATTATTTTAACCTCGGGTTTTAAAAGGATTTTTCTATTGAATTTTAACCTCCACCCTTTCACTTGTTTTTATGGATTATTTATTTAATGACTTATATTTAAAGCACTGCACTATTTATTTGAACACTGTTTTGATTTTGCTGATTTTAATAAAAGCACTTTGTACTTTTTGCACCATCCCCTTGCTTTGTTGTGCTTCACTGTCCAGCTCATCGGTGACATTACCGACGGTGTCGGGTTCAAGAGCTCCCATAAGTCGGATGGAAGCATGGAGCGAACCCGCATCATCACACAGCACTAAAGCAAGGTAACAGTTTAGCAGAGTAAAACGTAAGAATCACATGGATTGCTCAGTTTAGATGCAGAACAACAGCAGCTTCATGATTAAAAGAACTCTGCCTCTGCTACCAAGCAACTCAAAATATAGAATGAGGGATAAGATCAGAACAAAGTTCACTAGCATCTCGAAAGACAGGAAATACCTAACAAACATCTTTTTCAGAATTATATTAAGCAACCTTCAGAACAACTCAAGGCATCTTTTAAAACAAAAATAAATCCAAACAAATTATGATTTATTCAGTATCAATTTAAGACATTTTTAAAACAAATACAACTCCATCTAAATGATGATTTATTCAGTATTAGTTTAACACATTTGGTAAAGTTTGCCTAGAGTCAGAAAAACTATAAAGGCAAAATAACAAATTTGAAATGTGAAAGTATCCAGTTCAATCATAACATTTTCTTTTTTAAGAGACTAAAACACAAATAGTTCACCAAATGATACAACTGTACAAATAATTCAGTAATCGAGACCTTGTATTCCAGAAAAGATTGCATCAGTCTGAAAAAAATAACATCAAGTTGTTTTCGGAGAGCTTTACAAAAAGACATCCCAGTTTAATGTCTTTCTTCAAATATTAAAACAACAGAAAATGTATGGCTAAGACCTCAAAAGCTTATTTAAGAATAACATTAAACAATTCTTGAACTGTTTCTCAAAGGGCGAGGGAGGAGTGAGAGAAAGAAGGAGAATTAAAAATGTTCACTTTCCCATTTAACCACAGTACGTGAATTAGGATTGTTCTAGTTAAGTAAGTTGATTCTTCAAGTAAACAATGCAGTATAGAACACCACAATAGATTTTCATCATTCCTAATGCTATTCCAGCTGGTGTTAATTAGCATATTATTACTAAAGGATTGGGACCAATTTTAGATCTAAGGCTATCAGAGAAAAAAAAAAAAAAAATGTTAAACCAAAAGTGTAGAGAATTCTCAAACATATGAGGATATAGATAGGTAGGATGGGCATTTGATAACATTGTCCACAATATGGAATTTGTCCCAGATACAGTTTAAACAAGATATACAGTATATTATACGTGTACAATGTACAATTTTTGCCTGAATTATAGCACACTTTTCATGGGCTCAAGAATGAATTTTATGAATAGCTGAATTCCATTCATAATATGAATTGAAAGATTCCTTTCCCATTTTCCCCCATATTGCCTTGAAGTCTGCTAAAAGAAACTAGAAATACCTATATCTTCAAAATCAGCCCTAGAAGTAAATTTTGATGGAAGATAAGGAAAGTTAGGCAGACCACTTCTGATAAACTTTCTAGCCTTTATTTGGAAAAAAGTATGTTTTTGAAATACTATATTTAAAAAGTAGCAGTTTAAAGAATGTATACACATTTTATATGTAACATCTCTCTGTTATAAAAGAAAATCCTGAGACGAGACAAGACTATTTCCAAGAGATTTTTTTTATGTCCCGTGAGATGAGACTATTGCCAAGAGATTTTTTTCTTGCCCCGTCCTCCTCTCAACCATTTACGGTTAACGGCCCATGCCCACGGTCCTCTCACTTCTCATTCGTGTGAATGATTTTGTCAGACATAGTTTCTGCACTCTCAGCTCTTATAAATTTTACGTTTTCCTCACTTTAAGTTCAAAATAAAAGAAGACTTATTATGTCCAATTTCATCCTGAAGGGTTATCAACAGAAGAAATGAGTACACGGGCAATCCTAGCACCAAGAAACAATGAAGTCAAACGAATTAACACAAAAATTGTCAATCAGTTACACGGCAAATTGGTTAAATGCGTATCAATAAACAATGCTGAAACAGATGGTGGCGATTGTGCAGAAGATGAAAACATCAACTTACAATATCCCATAGAATATCTACAACCGTTAACATCGTCCGGTCTTCCACCAGCTGAATTACTGTTTAAAGAAGGATGTATTGTAATGTTATTGCGTAATTTATGTATGAGTGATGGGCTATGCAATAGGACAAGATCTGTTGTATTCAAAATTAGTCGAACAATTCTGACATGTAAAATTTTAACAGGCAACAAGAAAGGTATTGTAGCACGTCTTCCATAGAAAATATTAGACACCCAAAGGAAATCTTGATATGCCATTCGTTTTAAAACGTTTATAGTTTCTCGTTAGAATAGCTTTTGCTATGACAATTAACAAATCACAGGGACAAACATTCGAAAAAGTCGATTTATTTATTAGAGAGAAAGAAACGATATTCACTCACAGGTAGTTATATGTTGCGTTGTCACGATGTAACTTCAAACACAGAATCAAAATTCAAAGCGATATCGACGAAAAGTTAATTCCAAATATTGTTTTTACTGAAGTTTTACAATAAAAGTGTAAGTTTAAAAAGTATTTTGTGTTAATTTCAAAGCCAGACAGAACGAATACCTCTAACACAACACGAAATATAATTTTCTTTCAATTTATTATGTTTTTCCTATTTTTTACTATGGTTAATTACTCGCTGTAATGTAAAAGAGTCAGGTCTATTATGCTATGTAATAATTCCCATGAAAATAATCTGTTTAAATTGTACATCCACTTCCCCATACAAGAGTGGCAGAGCTGCAAAGTGGCTAGCACGTAGCGCCCGCATGGGGGTTGTCGAGCAAAGCGAGCAGGGTCCAGAGCCCCCTAGTTATCTATATAGACATCTCTAAAGAACTAAATATCTAGGGTCTTTGATTAACTAAATACTGTACTGGCTGAAGAAGACTACAATTATCAAATATATAGAAGACTAGCAAAATACCCGCGCTTCGCAGTGGAGAAGTAGTGTATTAAAGAAGTTCTGAAAAAGAAAAGGAAACATTTTAAAAATAACGTAACATGGATTGTCAATGTAATTGTTTTGTCACTGTTACGAGTTACTTGCTGTCATCAAGTATTTGATTATCATTATTTCTTTCAAATCAGGTTCATATTTGGAGGACATGTTGCATTCAAGTTACATTCCGCGTTTGTCAACCGTTGTAAAGATTCAACAGGTTTCATTGATAACTTTGTGTCCACGTTGTCAGAGTTGAAACATTCATAAACATCGAAGTGTCCACTACCCAAATCGCTACCCGTGAATCTAAGAAGTTTAACAGGCATTCCCGGTTGTCCAAAGGTGTAAAATATTTCCCCATTTCTATACACTTGAAAGCGACAATGAAACAATTCCACAGCAGCTATCAATTCACATGCAGAACCATAGGTTGAGATCTTAAGCATTTCACTGCTATAGTGGTCCTGTGTAGTATAATTGTCTCCTGGACCATCATCGGTCCACACCTTGAATCTGTCCCAGTCATTCTGTAAATAAGACACAATGTCTCTGCGGATATCAAGGCTGAGACTCATATGGCCATGCAATAAGTAAGAGAGAGAATGGAAGAGGCAAGCGCAATCTCGGGACATGGAAACCACTGGGTATGGGTCGGTGAAATTGTGATCGACGGTGATCACCAGAATAGACATGTTACTTGGGGTAAACTTGTACCCATTGAGAAAGAAAGTACGAAGGGAGGCAAAAAGCGGTGGAGCAGGGAATGAAAAGCAGAAGTCAGCACCAGGGAGACGTACATGAGCAAGTAAGGAAGCCCAACAATGACAACCTTGAAGCGGTGAAGTAAAAGAAATGGCAAAAGTCACAAGAAGGGCAACATGAGGAAGTAAGGAAACCCAACAATGTCAGCCTTGAAGCGGTGGAGTAAACGAAAAGGCAGAAGTCACCATCAGGAAGACGTGAAGGAAGGCGAACAATAACAGGCTTGAAGTGGTGGAGTAAAGGAGAAGGGAGCAGTAAGCTGAGTAACAGCTGAGGAAAGTAAGGAAGCGAGTGAGGAGGCACATGAGCGTGGGATGTCGTTAATGTATATAGGCAGGGAGCCAACCTAGGTGCACAGACAGTGGCCGTGCAGAAAAAGGAAGGGGGACCGGGGGTAGCCCTTGTGTGTCTCTGCCATGAAATAAATCATCTGTTAATGGAAATAAGGTATGAAACCACCAAAAGGAGAGGTCAGTTCCGAATGTTCCTTACGGCATAATGGTGAGAACCGCCAAAAAGAAGATGTTATTTTCGAAAGTTCGTTATGGGGCACGGCGCGAAATGAAACATACTTAACGTCTGTAAGTACAGTGTAAAGGATAAGCATGGGAAATGGGGGCTTCCTACGTATATTGGAAATCACAGAAATAGTGAGGAGGGGTTTCCCCTATCTATATATACAGTTTAGGGAGTACACCCATTTCCACCCCCCGCCCCATGGGTGTTGCAATAGGACATGAAACATACCTAACGTTTGTAAGTACACTGCAAGGAATGAGCACACGAAATTTCAGCTTCCTACCTATATGGAAAGTGGAAGAATTAGTAATGAGTCAGTGAGGGCTTTGCCTTTTGTATGTATAGATGATAAAGAGCATCTTTGCCTTAAAGTATGTCCTACAATGGCACCATGTCATAAGTGAATGGTGGAGCACAGGGTTGCTGATAAACGGATGGTTATTAGTGGAGACTGGATTAGAGTGCAAAAAATATAATGAGGAATTTGAACATAACTAACAAAGCAGGTGTGGTTTCATTGAAGTCTGCCCCATTCCAAAGTCTCAATGTACTGTATATGTACTTAAAGCACAGTAAAAAAATTTTGATTAATTATTGATAGCATTCTTGAATCTGGTTATTCCATCAAAACAAGACAGGAACCATCCATGGAGAGGCACCACGTCTTCTCTTCGCACGGTCCAATCACACAGAGCCAATTAACCTAATATGCAGGTTTTGGATATGTCAGAGGAAAAAAAGGAGTAAAAACCCATGGAGTCACAAGAAAAACATGCAAACTCCACACAGATAACAGCTGGGAATTTAACCCAAAAACACTGGGCCCAGGAAGCAGTGCTGACAACTGCTCTGCCAGTGTACGACGCTAAACTCAATTATTATCTCATACAGACCATTCACAACATAAACAAGGTAGTTTACGAAGGAAACATAGCTACACTATAGCTTCAAAATGTCAAATCAGGAAGTATGGCTGAAAAAATGAGATTGATGAAAAAAAGAAATTATGATTCTAGAACAAATGTACTGTGAAAAGATAACTAGCTGAATCTAAAGATGATGTAACACAATGGAACACTGTATAGTTTATTTTAGAATATGGGAGAACTAAAGAGGTAATCTATTTCTTTTTCTTACCAGAGGCACACACAACTTCGATATCTATGAGATAATATCACTCTGAATTTCAAAGATGAAAAAGGATAAAAGCCATCAAGAGGCCTTGTGAAGTTTAACACAAACTGTGATAAAAGCCCTTAAGAGTTCTGAAATTCCAGGGTGCGCTTTAGCTGAAAACTGATTCATGGTTCTGGCCAAAGAGTTAATACTGCTTGCGGGCAATGGAGAACAGTTTCAAAAGGTCTTAGTGCAGATCCTGCTGAGGATGTGCAAAACAATTCAGCTCCTAATGTGTGGATTTAGCTTTTTGCCAACTTTCACTGAAATCTCACAAAAGTTTTCACATATCAAAATTAATTAATCTATGATATTTTCAATAGAAATAGAATAAAATTTAAAATGTAGTAACCACATTAAAGCACTAAGCTTTCCCTCAAAAGAGTTAATATACTTAGCTAAATTTTCTGTAAAATGAGACACTAATTGAGGGTTTGCACATCTAAATTTGTATAATAATCACATGAGAAATAAATTATTGGGCTGAAACCTAAGAAAGGTGTCAAAAAACCTGACAGTTAGGGCTTTCTAACATCACACCATCAAAAGCTTTAGCATCAGAATGAACACATTAATAATAATAAACAGCTGGGCCTTAGCAATCTCCCGAGAGTTCAAAAGTAAGATTTATAGGACATACTACAAGTGAAAAGCACATTTTAATAACTTTAAAGCATTACATGTAATCTAAACTTAGTTATGCAAACATATATGAGTAACAAACCAATTAATGTTTCTGCTTCATGACTGTCATTGTTAGAATAACTTAACAAGGCAAATGTTAAAGCTGAAAAATTTTCTATCTAATGTAACCAGGACATTAGAACCAAAATTTGTTTTAAGCGGATTTCACAATATTAAATTATTCTCTCGCTCAAAAAAATAAACAATTAGAAGGCAATAAAAGGAGTCTGCAAACTAATGCCCAATATACAACAAGGTATAGATAAAGAAGCACAGGGAGGTATAGATAAAGAAGGCATAGTTAAAGAAGCAAATGTACTATTTGTGCTGCTTACATTTAACACACTTGACATAGACAATCTAGAATCAGAGAACCGAGGAGCTCCGTCTGTTCATGGCATTGAACTTTCTGGTCTGGGTTTTGATTCTGTGGTACTATCAGAACATAATAGGTGAGAAAAGCATTTGCCCAGTACATCATGTGGTAATTTTGCATTTTATGCTGATAACTGCTGTATTTGAAACTAGGCCTGAAAGCCCTGCTAAGTATCCCAGAATGCTTTATCTGCTTACTTCCTACAAAGCTATGCATAATTGAGGCAACGTGTAAGGCCATTCAGCAGTTTAACTGCTTTAACTACTTAGTTGAAAATCATCATGCTCAGCTGAGTGATGCACCCACTCAAAAGCGTGTAATTAAATTAGTTGTGCCAAAATGTCTTTACTGTAAATCCATCATGATTAACTTTTTCATTACAAACTTTATAGAAAATACTTATAAACAGCAATTACTTTTTTCAGCAGTTTTCAATTATTGTGCTCTCCCTGTACTGCTAATGACTTCAACTTAGGATTCTCTTTGTTACAAAATCAGCAGCCCAATCGGCCAATTTCTATACGATTGCCGATTTTACAATAACAAGCAAAACCAGCCAATTTCAATCTAAGGCCAATTGAGTTGTGAATCACAACTTAACACTGCATCCACTGATGCCTAAATAAAACTGTTTCTGCACAATCTGCATTTTAGAAGTCCTTGTACCCATTTCAGCTTGAAATGAATCCTGTATCATGAGATAGGCTTTATAATGACAGCATTTGGAGCAGTTCTCTACAAATGCTTTGAAGCATAAGCAATAATTGTGATGCCTTTCAGTTTTTGGACTACAGGTTTCTCAGCAAAAAGATATATTACTGGAGATTTAAAAATTGGCCTGATGTGTGAGGGTATTCTTCAAAAGACTAGCATTACATTCAGAGTTGGTTCCTGTATTTACACCCAATGCTGTAGGCTATGAGATGTTCAATGTAATTTTTATGCATTGCTCATCCCGTTGGTGTGTGTTAGCTCTAGCCTTACTCTCAAGCCTCTAATAGTCTAATAGTAGTTTCATTATATGGCCTAACATTTCTTTAGTTAAATTATGCACATCGAAGTAACACCTGGTACCCAATATGCATTGTGGGAGTAACTGATGCACAGGTAATAACGGGATTTAGCAGTAGTGATTTGTGGACTTAACTACAGTTACCAAAAACAGGGTTCTTCTTTCGTGCCCCAAAACACCTCCTGCAAGCTCAACCTTTGGTCTACAGCACTGGGGCTACCAACTCAAACAGTATATGAAAGTGGGCCTGTAACGGTACTTGAAGTTGAAATACAGTCTTGTTGCAAGTTGCAGAACAAAATGCCTGCATTCTAATTCTACTATAAGGGCCCTTGTTAATTTGAGAATGAAGACACTTTACCTGTCTTAGATGAGACGCGTAAGCTATTCTCAGAGGCTATGCAGTGTTTTACAAAGTAGCAGTGTTTGGATTATATTAAACTTCATGTAAGCATGTAAGTCATCAGGGGCCTCATGTATAACGCCGTGCGTAGAACTCACACTATAACATGACATAAGAACAAAAGCGGGAATGTGCGTACGCACAGAAAAATCCAGATGCAGGAATCTGTACGTACGCAAACTTTCACGTTCTTCCACTACATAAATCCTGATCAGCGTGAAAAGTAACGTACGTGCACGCGCCTTCTGTCCCGCCCCAACTCCTCCCAGAATTATGCCTCTTTGAATATGCACATCAATATAAATAGCCTTCTGTGAAAAGACAATGGGAAAAGCACGGGGGGAAATATAAGAATTTCAGCGAATATCAAGTGGAGGCGAAGGAAAAACGTACTATTTGTTGGTTTAAACAGTGGTATAATCAACAAAAGGAAGTTGATCGAGTGACAGAGTGTTGGAGAAACTTGAAGGCTCAAGTTCACAAAGTCGCACAGTGCCCGAAATAAAAAAGAAATCACATATCAAAGATCGCCGTGAAAAGGCGAGTCGTAACCCACCGTCTGAGTGTCATATGAAAGCTTATTAGGGTACAGACAAAAAAAATAGGCACACAGTGGGAAAAAAGCACAAAATGTCAACTATAATCTCGAAATTTCCACTTTAATCACATAGTTTATTTTGCCATTAAAGTTGAACATCATAAACTTCATCTTAAAATCGTTTAATTTACTAGTTTCTCAAATCCCATTGTAACTAATGTGGCACATTAAATGCTTTGTTCTGTATTTGATCTTCTATGTGCTCCACATGTGTGAATCACTACCTGCTTCTTAAACGGGCTTTCTCTTTCTCCGACAGGACACATAATCCATTACACACGTGATATTACAGCTCTCTGAATAATTAAAATACTGAGATGTATACGTGATATCTTTTTCATGATGATAGGAATGAAAGCATGTTATTAAACATGGGAACACGGTGGCGCAGTGCTTGTTCTTGTCTCATGCAAGAGGCTTGCGGCGCCATGCGCGACCTTCGATTAAATAATTTATTACAGAAGTACTGTCTCTTTCAAACGTACTAACCTCCAATTCCTGTCCTTAATTTTCTTTCTCCAAAAACCCATCGCCACACAATCAGCTATATAGATGTGAAGCCATCTGTAAGCTTAAAACGCCGATTCTTCAAAACTTTTAAGGAACATTGAAATATCTTCGTAATACATGTTTAATTATTATATCCATCTATCCTTCCAGTGTCGCGTCAGCACCAGCAAGAATACAACGCAATGCAGGAACAATCCCTGAACTAGCTAGCACTGCGGCACCGTGTCCTCACATGTTTAATTATTAACAATAAAGATTATTTAAATGAAGTTAAAGTTTTATCTGTATAATATAATCAACATATTTTGCTGCATTTCATCTTAAAAATGAATACCGTCATCATATGTAAATACGCGCTTTATAAAGTGGCGCAGGTTGTGCAATATTATAACTGTAGTGCAAGTTTACAGTGAGGTGATTGTACTTATACGTACAAACAGTTCTAACAAGGAGCACTTGATGGACTGATTGAGTGCGTTTATAGTTCTTGGGATGAAACTTTTTCTAAACCGCGAAGTCCGTACAGGGAAGTCTCTGAAGCGTTTTGCCTTGGCTCAGGCAGCATCTGCTTCATGCTGTGTACCGATAATTCTCTTTCCAATCAGCTGCTGCTGTGATTCCCCACTCAGATACAGTGATATAAATACTCCGAGTGGTGTAGTGAGAGTAATACGGAAAAAGATGATCTGCTGTGGCAACCCTTAACGGGAGCAGCTGAAAGAAGAAGAAGATGCAGTGAGAGTTACAACACTAAAGCAGTTATGGTATTTGGAATACTATGGCTATTCCCTGGACCATTATATTGCTGCAGATTAATTACAATCAGATGCATTACACTAATAAACAATATGCAGTTAGTTTCAGTGTATTTATAAAGCCGTGTCAGGGTTCTGTGAGAACCCTAACTACAAAGAGGACTATTTCATTTATGTTAGGTAGAACTAGGGGGCTCCGCCCCCTGCTCGCTTCGCTCGCCAACCCCTGGTTTTGGGTAACCCGAAATACATTGATCTATGTATGAGACATATTGGAGTGTAAAGGTGCAGATGACGTACATAGGAAGTAAAGAATACATAGTATGGCACATTACAAAGATTTATTCGAATATTTCTTTATACACAACATTTGTAGTAAAGATGGCGTGTTGTCCTTGAATGAGTTCTCCTTGGTATGGAGTATTTATAACTTTAACCTTAATGTCAGATGAACGCCGAACTCTTGAGAAGGCTACATAAAGTTGTCCATTTCCAAATACAGGCTCAGAGAGGTATATGCCAACTCTGTCCATGGTCCATCCTTGGGATTTGTTAATTGTCATGGCGAATGCAGGTTTAATGGGAAATTGGCGTCATTTAAGTGTGCAATCAAAATAGTATTGTTAGTATGTGATCCTGTAAGTACATTTGCTTCAATAACATTGTCGGTCATGGTGTTGATGAGTAATCGTGTACTGTTGCATAAACCTTGTTTAGTATTAAGGTTTCTTAATAGCATGACTATTGTTCCGACCTTAAGGTTAAGATTGTGTTGTTGCAATCTGGCAGGGTTAATAGTGTTTATATATTCCAAGAGGAAATTAAGATGCTCATTTGGAGCCGAGAGTGTTTTGCCTCCGCTGTTTCAGACGCGCGTTATAGGATTCTGTACGTTTAATACGAAGTGATCGTTAATTTTTATTATCTATCTGGTGACGTGTCTGTGTTTTCTGTGGTTGTACTGTTAATATTGTATTATTGTAATGTGATTCCCATATGCTGTGTAGTCCAGACGTTTATTAGACAACGGGAGTTCCTAACGGCCATATATAACGAAAACAATAGTTCAGCCCTACCTATGAAATGTATACATTGTGCCACCCACAATATGGCGGTGACGCCTGCGCCTTCCGTACTATCTCGGTGTTGACTATGCTGTGTAGTGTGGACATTTGCGGCATCCGTACTCTCTCCGGTTTGACTTTGGGCGGGGCGCCGAATCCTGTTGTGTTTGTTTGTTCTGTGGCCGTTCTCTGTGGCCGTGTCGCTAGGTATGGGCTTGTTGTTTTTTTTGCTATTTCCGTTAGTTGAGCTTTATTGTGTTTGAATTTGGTGTAAAGCGTTCAGCGGTTTGTACAATCCCAAGCAGCACATTATTCCTAACTTCACGCCGCAGTAGTGCCACTCACAATATGGAGGTGGCGCCTGCGCCTTCCGTACTATCTCGGGTTTCACTATGCTGTGTAGTGTGGACGTTTGCGGCATCCGTACTCTCTCCAGTTTGACTTTGGGTGGGGCGCCGAATCCTGTTGTGTTTGTTTGTTCTGTGGCCGTTCTCTGTGGCCGTGTCGTTAGGTATGGGCTTGTTGTTTTATTTGCTATTTCCGTTAGTTGAGCTGTATTGTGTTTGAATTTGGTGTAAAGCGTTCAGCGGTTTGTACAATCCCAAGCAGCACATTATTCCTAACTTCACTCCACAGTAGTGCCACTCGCAATATGGTGGTGACGCCTGCGCCTTCTGTACTATAGTTTGTCTACCGTTAGTAATATGTATAATTGCACTTACTGTTAATACGAAGCGTGTTCTGTGGTTGTGCATGTTGTCCTTGAATGAGGTTTCCTTGGTATGGAGTTATTATAATCTTGACGTTTACGTCACATGCATGCCGAACTCTTGAGAAGGCTACATAAAGTTGTCCATGTCTAAATACAGGCTCAGAGAGGTAAAGGCCGACTCTGTCCATGGTCTGTCCTTGGGATTTGTTGATTAGGTATACGTTGTTTATCTCGTGTTTATGCTTGCGGTGTGTTAGAAGCGCGTGGACCATGCTGTGTAGTGTGGACGTTTAGTTCAGAAGCGCGTTGTAGGCGCCTGCGTCTTTCGTACTTTCCCGTGCCTTACGTACTATCTTTCTGGACCTGTGGGGCCTCCGTGGCCTCTTCCGTTTGACTCTGGGGTGCAGCGCAGAATCCTCTTTTTTGTGTGGCTGTGTCGTTAGTCGTTAGCTATGGGCGCGTTGTTGCTTCATTTCTCATTCACGTTAGTTGAGCTCTTTCGTTTTTGGGCCGTGACTCCTTCATTCGTGGTGGATCAGACTTCGCTTGCGGTCTATGAGACGCGCGCTGTAGGCGCCTGCGCACTATGTCTCATGGTCCCATCGCCGTGTACCTGCGTCCATGCCTTCCGGTTTACCATTCTCGGTTAGTAATATGGATGCCCAGAGGGGACTGGGCGGTCTCGTGGCCTGGAACCCCTACAGATTTTATTTTTTTCTCCAGCTTTCTGAAGTTTTTTTTTGTTTTTTCTGTCCACCCTGGCCATCAGACCTTACTCCTTTTCTATGTTAACTAATGTTGCCTTATTTTAATTTCTTATTTTGTCTTTTATTTTTCTTTTCTTCATTATGTAAAGCACTTTGAGCTACTTTTTGTATGAAAATGTGCTATATAAATAAATGTTGTTGTTGTTGTTGTTGTCAGGAATGTGGCGCTAAGAAAGAAAGGGTGACCACACAGGAACAGTAGCACTGCTTTGATGCCGGGTGCCGCCAGTCTGCAAAACCGAGAGGAGAAATTGCGTACGCTAAGGTATGAGTTACCGTGGAAATGTGCGTGGCTTTACGCCAAGTTTAGGTTTTATACATCGCGATTTTAGCGTACGCAACATTTCTGTGTGTATGCACCGTTTATACATGAGGCCCCAGATTACTTATGCAATTATATTTGTGTGTTAGGAATCTTTTTTTTCTTTTATCATGGATCATTAGTAAGACATATGGTATGTTGTGAATTTCCCCTTGGCATTAATAAACTATCTATCTATCTATCTATCTATCTATCTATCTATCTATCTTCAACTTGGTACAATATGCTCTTACTTCATCCTCCTTCATCCAAAAGGAAGAACACTGTTTATCACTCTGTTTAAGTTTTTAATGTTTCAAAGGCAACTACTGTAGCAGAGAGAACCTCATGAATGCATCATTCCAAGCACAGCTTGGATTGTTTATGCTGGTACATGGGCATTTGTTGCATGTCCATTGTCAGGAAAATTCCAGAAAAATATACTTTCCCAACTGACAACAAACTATTTATAAGCTGATGTATGCCAATTTAGAGCCCAGAAAGCAAGAGGTTCTAGAAATGGGGGTACCATCAGGACAGTAGAGGTTATGGCTATGTCTATAGAGAGTCTTGAGGAATAAAAACAAGGGCATGGTGATGGATGAATGTTTGTTAAAGTGAGGTCCCTTCTGATCCTTGAAAGGTGCCCCTTATTTCCCTTTCTGGTAGCATTCACTTTTTGTGTTATATTCTTTGGTGCCAAATAAAACTCTCTCATTTTGGGTCACATAGATTTGTGCACCATGTCCAGACTGTCAAATGACACTTTTGTTCTCAAAGCTCTTAAGGCACGTGCCAAATAGCACAAGTTTTAAGCAGTTTAACCTTAGGACAGAGCAGGGATTCTTGCAGAACAGCACTTATAGACCACCTGCCCAATTTATTGAACAAAATGATCTCTGGATGTTTAGTCTTTATCATGTACCTCTCCAGCACAACAATATCAGGTATGATTAACCAGCTATTTTTGATCTACAGCTGGGTTTTCTGACAGTGGAATATGACCCAATACTAGTCTAGTCTAGTCAAGTCAAGTCAAGTCGGGGAGCATGCATTAGTACAGCTCGTGCCACACCCACTACACGTCGAAACAGCTCGAGATCCCTGTTGGCAACCCCCCAGGCAGACACGTGGTCCAGTCCTACCCTCCAGAAATGACCCTCTATCTGCCGCAGCCGGGTATTACGTGGGTGACCCCTTGGCCTGGTCCAGCCACTTGGGTCCCCAACAATGAGGATCTTATGAGCCAGATCACCCTCGGGGAAACGTGTCACATGGTTTCTTCACCAACAGACGCCCTACAGCCGCTGGACCCCACGACCTTGCCCAACACCCAGTCCATACAAGCATTGAACAGAGTAGGAGCAAGAACACACCCCTGACGAACCCCAGAATCAACTGGGATAAACGCAATGCTAGCAAAGACTAAAAATAACAGAATTTCCTAAACACCATTAAGGCTTTGCAAGATGAGTAAGACATTTCTTTCTATCAGAAGAAAGCAAGGAGTAAGATAGAGTCTTGTCAGCTGATAGAACAAACAAGGGAGAAAAAAAAGGAAAACATTTATATAAAGCAGGACCAGGAAAGAGGAAAGCTGGATTGTATCACACAAGATGACAAACGACATTAGCAGGCATTCCATCCCTAGCATCAACTCTTTGTGAGCCAAAAAGTGAAACTGATTTTGAGGTTCACCTCAAGCTGACAGGGGGGAAAAAAAGAAAGGACTGTTTTCATTTCTTCTTGAGATGTAAAAGGGTTTTCCCTTCTCAATAAAGTTATTCAGCTATTAGTCTGCATCTGTTTGACAGGAAGTGAAGTACTGCGGCTGATGCACTGGATTTTTAACCACACGGTTGCTGGTTCAATTCCCATGTCTGACTAATTGTGTGAAACTCAGCAAATCACTTAAACAACCTGTTTTCCAACAATAAGTATATGAATAAACAGTTGTAGTGTATCTTGACCACATACAGTAAGTCTCTCTGGATAAAGGCACCAGTCAAATATACAATGGCAGTAAGAAGAATTTGTAAATCAGCATACTGTAGTAACTATGGACAAAAGGCAGAGGTTTAAAATCAAACAATGGAATATTGTATATGAACTGTTGCGTCAGTGCTAATTATGGTTGTGTGCTTGTATGGTGAATTGTATTCATGCACATATGAAATGTAAATTACTTTAGATAACATTATCTGCTAAAGGAACTAACCAATATATTTTATACTAAAAGGACAAGAGTTCCAGGCAAGACCACTAAAGGGATGCTTAGCCTCCTTATGCCCTTAGGATTTCAAAGTAGCCACTTTCTGAGCTCTTTAAGAATCTTGAAAGTGTAAACTGTGACATGCTGAGAAATAAATATTACTCTGAAAAAGCTCCACCTCTGAAATAAAATTAAAATATTGACATGCCATATTTACAACGGAAACTTTTAAAAGAAGTGTGTAAAATGAGTAGGTGGCTTTACATTATTTTCTTTCTATAAATAAATGATGAACAGAAAAACAACATTTCAAATTCGCACAAATAAAGTATATCTAATCTAACTATGTTCAACTAGCTATATACAGAATCCAGAGTCATATACTGTATTTGGTAAAAAACCATCCAAAAGATCATAAAATTTTGTGACACTGAACACAGAGTTTATGTAACCCACAAATAAGCAAGTAAACATTACACAAGGAAACAATCCAGCACACGATTAAGAAGTAGTAGGCTGAAAATAAATAAATCACAGAAGCTACAAAATCTGGAAAACTGCTAACATCGGCTGTTTCTTGTTCAAATCTCCAATTAGCAGGGACAGTTTTTAGATCCAAAGTTCCCAGTGTGCTCACATGGCGACACGTCAGGCTGTTCTTAGTAGCAGCTGCAGAAAAATAGCCATTTGGGCATCTCGGAGCAAACATTAGAACAATTGGTAAAGTGCAGACAAGGGCTTGTATGCATCAGGAGACTTATGCTTTAATTTAAAATTGTTTCACCTCTGCACTATTTATATTATTCAATTATCTCGTTTACTTTATTTAATTCAAGACCAAGCTCAAGATGTTAGTGAAAAGTGTCATGCCATGCCAGAAGTGACAAAGTTAGTCAGCATAGCTTTTTCCAATGTCTTACTGCTGGCCAGATTAGTACACGGTAATTCCAAACTGCTGGGTCTGGCAGGATTAACAACCAAGCGCTTGAAGAGCCCAAGGGTGTACATTTCCACCTAACCCATCCCCCATCTCGTGTGAAAGTGAAAACAAGACATATGAAAAATGTTACGTTTTGCAGCAAGGGACTAATAGCCAATACTTGCAAAATAGCTCTGCGGAAGCAAATACTAACAACTTACTTGGCATTGTTTCCTCCATCATTAAGTGTCAAGATAATAAACAGAATCCAGAAAGGCAGACAGGGAATAACAGGGTGCCTAATATTGAAAATGGAGAAGGGAGTTTGAGCCAGAAGTGTTGGTTTTATGTAAAAAAACAAAAAAACAAAAAAAAAATACAAAAAAAGTCCTCATTCGGTTCCCATCATCATATGAACCAATAAAAAGTAAATGGTGTATTGTGGAAGGTTACATCTGAAGGACAAGGAAACAAATCTATGGAATCTAACAATCAGGTGGAAAATACCACTTTTAAAATAGGTAGGCTTTTAGACTTTCCAGCCATGTTACAAAACAATTTTATTATATAGTGCCTTTAACAGCAAACACAATGTTAAGATACTTCTTATTTAACGCCTATCAATTTCATGTTTTCAGATGAACAAATTCAACTGACATGTATACTGGCCTGCAACGGACTGGTGTCCTGTCCGGGGTTTGTTCCTGCCATACACCCCATGCTAGCTGGGATAGGCTCCAGGTTTCAAAGCCCCAAACTGACCCTGGTCTAGATTAAGTGGCTTAGAAAATTACATGGCATGCATACTGGCACCTACCATAGTGGTGCATCAAATAGCATTTCTTTCTTGGAGCTTTTCCACCCCAGACTGAATTCAGAGCTAAAGTGCCTTTTTTGGATTCTTCATGTTCTCCTGGGACTACAATGTTTTATCTTTCCAGGAAATCCAGTTTTTGTCAAAACAGAATTGGCAGCAACCTTGTCTGTACACTTTAAATACTGGATTAGAGTCAAGTGTATTTCTATCAAGAGCTGCTTCTGTCACGGCCAGGACTGGCACTGTCTTTGAGTATGATTAGGTTTAGATTTAGACTTCATTTCAGGTTGACTTTTCAATCCCACAGTGAAAATTATTTGCAGCAGGAACATATAAATCATAAAAATATTTTGACAAAATACAAGAAAATAATTGACTTTACCAATAACAAAGCACACCTACAGTAATATTAACCTCCAATAGTACACTGTGAAAAATTAAAGACCTTCATGCCCCATAAAGCCAACTGAATTTAAAATTTGCAAAAGTTATTAAATCTACTGCTGTTGAGTCAAAACCTTCAGGAAATTGGAAACAATTGAAAAGTTAGGAACAGGCTATGCGGGCCACAATGACACATTAAGAAATACACCAAGAAAACCAGAAAGCTGCAAGCGACTGTAGTCTTAAGAAGTATAAAGGACTTGTCAAAAGCATACTAGGAAATGTTATTTGTGAAAGTAATTGAAGTGACAACAAATCACTCATGTAAGACGTGACTGGTGATCATATTTCTGAATTCTACTAACATATTAAAAAATCATATTATTTGTGGATTCAAATCTTCAAATTTGTGGATTCAAAAGCAAACATATTCAATGAAAAATGCTATTATGATTTCATGTTTGTATTCCTGTATATAATACTTTATTGAAAATGTTTAGCTAACAGGAATAATAGCTAAATTTGCTTTTTCGTCTCTTCCAATGTAATATTAACTTATGTTTACATACAACATAGTATTTGTCAATATTTTTTTATTTTTCATTTTTTCTAGATTTCAGGAAAAGGCTGACACACAAGAATTATTCCATCTTGTCACGTCCATGTCAGTCATTGTACATCAAATGCGCAATTGACTATTGCTTATCAAAGCAAAAGTCCATCTAAAAATTTCAAATACACTGAATAAGATAACAGAACATTCTCATTCTGACTTAATTCAGTTTGGGGTTGTGGCAGGCCCACCTTGGCAGTATTAGGTGTTAGGCAGGAAACAGTCATGGACAAGATGCCAATCCATCACAGAGCCCACTTACACCCATATCTCAAACCCATACTTCCACTCAGACAGGGCAGATTTTGCAATCTTTAATTAACACAAGTGACTAACCCACCACTGGACCCACTCACAACCACAACCAAACCTCTACTCCCATTCAATTCTACAATCACTAATTAAACCAATGTGCACTTTTTTGGGGAAATGGGAGGAAAATTCACAATGAAATGGGGGGATATTGTAAACTCCATGTGGATGATGACCAAGCATAGGCTTCAAACTGTGGATACTGGACCTATGAGGCAACAGCATTAACCACCATGCCACTGTACCACCCAATATACAGAATAATAAAATCAATTAAACCTGAATTAACATAGCACCTAACACAGTACACTACACATAAAGCAATTCACAATTTAAAGCATCAAAACAAAGAAGCAAGTGAAGTATTTTTTATGAATAGATACTTCCCATCTGTTAAGGAAATACACTTTAACATTGCATTTTGGAAAATTTAAAAGACAAAAATCAGAAAGGTACTGATACAAAAAAAAATGCTCCCCTCCCAAAAAGCCTGAACCTTGGCACACTATGTGATATTTTCAACATCCTTAATCTCTTCAAGTCATGATAAACAAATTATTAATAAACAGGACAACTGATATCAATCTCACTCGTAAGGTTTTTGTTTTCAATTTAACGTACACATGAGCAGTTGTCTAAGATTTTACCTACTCAGCTGCAGAATTCTAGGAATCTTTCTTCTTGTTCAAATTTACTTTTAGTGCTAAATTTTTTAGGTCTGCAAGATAGTATAAATAGAACAAGTACAGTAATTTATGATGATTTTCAGTATTGCAAGTCAGCAAAGGAGCATCAATTATGCAAATGTTTTTTTTACCTTAAACTTGTTCTTTACACACATAAATCCATGGCAGGATTCATACAGTTTTTAATCAGAGTATACCAGCAGAAACTGAGGATAGAAAACATCAAATTTAAAAAATATTTATTAGTTTGGGAGCAAATGAAATAGGCAAACAGCATTTGACTGCATGGTGTTGCACCGCAAAAACTTTGTCTTAAAGAAAAAAACTCATTAAAAAATACACCATCATTAACACCTTGTATTATACACTCTTCCATGTGGTGGTGGTCTTGAATTTTAAATGGCTTGTTAGCACATACAATTAGAAGGTACAGTAAGTATAAACAACACAGAAGCAAAAGGCGGTTAAGTGCATTTTTGTATACATATAGCAGGGTTTTCACACTCAATTCTTAATATTAAACATGCAATACAATTTGAATATTTAAAATTGAATTGAAACAATCAAGTCTTTCTACTCATGTCAGCGTTACACAGCACTGGCCATGAGACACTGTGACATAATAAAACTGTCAGAGTTTGAATTTATGATCTTAGGCAGCCATATTCACATATCACGTCCAGTTTTAGCTTTTCTGTATTTCTGTTTACTAAGCATCTGTTGTCATCACTAAAATGCACTGGGCAACATATTTTCTATTTTGTAACTTGTTGCCCGTTTACCCCTCAGCTGGATCTCTCCCCACAATGCCAAATTTTAGCTCTTTTGCTCACAGAAAATGTTAATTTGTAGCATTCCACACAGTTTGTGTTAAACTAACATAATTCTTGATTGGTTAAAATGTTTTCCTGACTGGCATGCCTCACATATGTGTTTACTATCTTTAAAGTTTTTGTATTGCTTGATGATTAGTGTTGGATCAGTACTAAAATTTTGACTTTAACATCGATACCAACATTTGGAAATCGGTGTCCGTGCCAATTTGGTACCAAAACTAACAATGGATACATCCTTGTACCCAAATGGGCTCACTGCAGCATCTGTGCTCGCGTGCCTGCACTTCGTTAATCGCTACAAGGAGCGAAGGGGTTGTCCCCTTGGAGTCTCAAGCACATTTATATTAATATATACATTTGAAAACCATTTTCCCCTTGTTTAATTAAGCTAGAAGTTTTAATTATATTTCATTGAATAGCATGGAGTAGGATGGGATTGGCAGGTCCAATTACAACCGAGTGCAAGCTGCTTTAAAATTACCATTTTAAAAAATATTTTTTTGGTACTTTTGCAGCATCAGTATAGTGCACATCTGTGGGGTACTAAAGACAACTCCATAAATGTCACTCCCATTCCAACCACGCTCTTTATATCTAAACCGGGTCAAAATAAGCCCTAGTATGCACCACATATAAAATGCTTTAGTAGAGTCACCCATTGTCTAAGAGAATGAGTGATTTGGACCAGAGGGCTCAGTTGCATTGTGCTGTTAACAGGAATATACAGCAGGGAAAATAAGAATTGAAAGCATCAACATTTTTCTCAATATAATTCTAATGGGGCGATTGACATGAAATATTCACCACATGTCGGTAACAACCTAAGTAATCCACACATACAAAGAAATCAAAACAAATAAATTGAGAAATTAAGTTATGTGTAATAAAGTGAAATGACACAGGGAATAAATATTGAACATGCTTACTGGAATTTATTGAATACTTAGCAGAAATGCCTCTGTTGATAATGACAGCTTCAAGACGCCTCCTGTATGGAGAAATTAGTCGCATGCATTGCTCAGGTGTGATTTTGGCCCATTCTTCCACACAAACTGACTACAAATCTGGAAGGTTCCAGGGGCCTCTTCTATGAACTCTGATCTTCAGTACTTTCCATAGATTTTCAATTGGATTCAAGTTGGGTGATTGACTGGGCCATTCTAGCAGCTTTATTTTCTTTCCTTGGCTGTGTGTCTGGGATCATAGTCTTGCTGAAATGTCCATTCATCCTTCCTTCAATTATATTAAGTCTGCCAGTACCATATGCTGAAAAACAGCCCCACACTATGATGTTCCCACCTCCAAACATTACTGTTGGTATTGTATTTTGGGGCATTTCTCCTCCAAACATGGTGTGTGCAATGATATCCAAAGAGTTCAATTTTGGCGTCATCTGACCAGATTATAGTCTCCCAGTATTTCACTAGCTTGTCCAAATGTTGTGCAGCAAACTTTAAACAAGCTTGAACATGCTTTTTCTTCAGCAGTCTTGCGCAGTGAGCGTGCATAGAGGCCATGGAGGTTGAGTGCATTACTTATCGTTTTCTTTGAAACAACTGTACCTGCTAATTCCAGGTCTTTCTGAAGCTCTCCATGAGTGGTCCTTGGCTCTTGGACAACTCTTCTGATTATTCTTTTGACTCCTCTGTCAAATATCTTGCAAGGAGCACCTTGTCATGGCTGGTTTATGGTGAAAGTATGTTCTTTCCACTTTCGGATTATGGCCTCAACGTTGCTCAATGGAAGATTCAGAAGTTGAGAAATTCGTCTGTTACCAGTGCCATCAGTGTGTTTTGCAACAATAAGGTTGCAAAGGTCTTGAGAGAGCTCTTTGCTTTTACCCATCATGAGATGCTTCTTGTGTAATACCTTGGTAATAAGAAACCTTTTTATAGGCCATCAATTAAGACTAAACCAGCGGATATTAATTTGCACTCATAGGGGGCTATCAGGATTCCTTTCTAAATACTGACAGATGTCAGCCGGTTTCTTAGCTTTCCATGCCTTTTTGCACCTGCTTTTCTTCATGTGTTCAATATGTATTCCCTGTGTCATTCCACTTTATTACACATAATTTATAGACTAATTTGTTTTGTATTTGTCTTTGTATGTGTGGATTACTTGGATTATTGCCGACATGTGGTGAAAATTTCATGTCAATAGCCCCATTAGAAGTGTTTTTACTCACAAAAACATTGACACGTTCAATACTTATTTACCCCTCTGTATTTTCATACCTCTGACAACTGAAATTTCCTTCTTTGTAAAGTATGTGGTCTAAACTGCTACATGCAAGAAAAAATGATAAAATATGAAAATTCTTTTTAAAAATGTGACAGTATGTTGTGTGCCACAGCATTATTTTATTTCTTTACTAGGGGGCTTCACCCCCTGCTCGCTTAGGTCGCCAACCCCCCAGCCTGCGCTATGCACCAGCCACTGCGTCTCTGCCGCTCGCGTATGTGGATTTCATTTTCACCAAACAACAAATCTTTTGATTCTTGCAGATAGGCCTCTTCATTGGGAAAAAAACACTACTTTTCCCTGATGACAACACAAATTAGACGATCTACAAGTCTCCAACTTAAACTTTAAAGCCGAACAGTAACTATGTACTTCTGTCATATCAACTATGTCCATATATTCAATATCTTTTCGCTGTTCCGTTATTTCACCGGGTAACAATTTCCATTTGTTAGCGCTAATGTGATCTTTATTATCAGTTTTTTGAGACTTTCGAATTTTAGTACTTCATTATCTCTAACCTGCTCTGCATGTGTATCGCGCCAACGTTTTTGAACCTCTTTATGACATTCTACTTTGTCTTCTACTCTTTGTATTTTATTTCCAACCCCGCTTGGAGCTGTGAGAACAGGAACTGTGTCTGACAATAGCATTCACTCACGAATGAGAAGTGATTAGACCGTGGGCGTGGTTGTAAATATTTGAGAGGAGGGTAGGACTTGTCAAAATCTCTTGGCAAAAAGTCCTGTCTCGCGAAACCTGAAATTATCTCTTGCGGGAGTTGAAATTATCTACGAGAAAAACTCATCCCAGGATTTCCTTTTATAATAGAGAGATTTGTTTTGATTTATGTGGTGTTTAGATCCAAACAGTGATTCACTCGTCTAGCAACAACAAATACTACAAATGGATATGTATAACAGTTTATTTAATTAAAGAATTATAAAGATAAACACTTTATCCCTGGTGTTATAAACCTCAACGATATTGGCTAAAGTTGACTAAAGCAGTGACTGACTGCTTAGTAATTTGTTAAAGTTATTATATTGTAAAATAAAGTACAGTGGAACCTCGGGTCACAACCGTAATTCGTTCCAAAACTCTGGTCGCAACCCCAAGTGATTTCCCCCATAGGATTGCATGTAAATACAATAAATCCATTCCGGACCTTACGAGTTGCATGTAAATATATATTCTCTCTCATTCTCTCTCTCTCTCTCATGCACAGGGAGAGACTGAACACGTGTGAAAATCATCTGAGCATACGAACCGAAAGGGAAACTGGCTTCTTTGTGACCCAAGTGTGTGGTCGTGAACAGATGCAAAACTTTGGCCAACTTTTTGGTCGAAACCCGATTTGTACGTGGTCCGAGACGCTTGTGACCCGAGTTTCCACAAAATTATCAAATATTAAACTCTACCAAAACACAATATGTGAGTTAATATGAGCACTTTTATTTGTTTCTGCTAGCAAAAACCACAAGAACAGTAGGCTAACTGAAATATCATCATGCTAAATACAATTACAAAAACTCATCTAATGTCAATAACAAGAATAACCATAACTTGCCCAAAATCTGCTAACAATTTAATGAAAATCCTAAACAAGATGCTAACATGACAAACTTAAATCAAAAGTTAAAAACATAATGAAACAAATGATCTCTGTAATTTCTAAACAGCATGATTAAACCAGGGATTAATTCTGCATTGTTAGCTGCACAGCAAAAACAACCTGCAAAGCTTAACGTTCAAAGTAATAAAATTACACATCAGTCCTCTAAAGTAAAAGCAGCACAAGGAGTTGTGCAAACATGCCGTTCACATTGAAATGTTCCTACTGACAGCAGAGGTTTCATTAGCAAAATTCTGCCAGCTTCCTTTACCAACACTGACAGGAACGCAGAAGCAGCAAAAATAAATAAATGAAAATTAATGAATCACTCTGTTGTCATTAAAACAGTTGTATGTTTCCATCTTTTCCACTTCAGCATCCATCAGTGGCAGATTTCATTTCAGTTGCCCAACTAAAATGGTAATATCAACATTCCATTTTTAAATACCTGGAAGCCAGCTCGCTTGCTTTCATAATATCTGGGAGCCAGCTCGAAGCTGTCACATGATCAAATTTACCAAGATGTCCAGAAGGCACAGAAAAGCTAATAGGAGATATAGTTGCAGATTACTAAATGTGCTGCAAGCAATAAAGAAGAACAACAATTTGCCCTTAAGCATGACAGATGTGTTATTCTACAGTCCACTAAGAAATAAACAAAAATAGAACAGTGAATGATGATACCCTCACAGGTCAACAGGGAGTGAACACAAATGTGAGCTCTACCTTCAGACCCTTGTCCTTAAAGTGGCTATTAGAAGTGGCTAGCATAAGGGCCTACCTTTCTATCATTTCTCTTTCATTATGCTCACTTTCCAAAAATGGAAGGGTGGGTGAATATCAAATAGGATTAATCAGAAAAAAATAACAACAATGTGCAGGATGCATATTCTGGTAGTCAACACACAGATCACAGACAATTATGATCTGTGGGTAATGAGACCTGTATGGTGTTTAATGGAGTCTGATGCAGCATGTGGCAAATGTTAAGTAACCACTCAAGCTTATATTATGAATGTTGGATATGGTGAAAACCACATAAAAGCAACAAAAATAATGCTGATCTGCTTACATGAAAAAAGCAGCCTCTTGGAAAGGGCATGGAGAGTAACAGTAACTTCTGCTTTGCAATATAAATTGGTTTAAAGAGACACATTCTTCATGCACTGGGATGCGTTATCAGTCATATTCCTGGGGTCCTCAGGTGTTTTGGGTCTTTCAACATCATACAACCTCTACCTGGTGATTCAGTTGGGGTCAATCACGTCCCAGTTTGCTTCCAAAGAACAACCTTCCAATTCTCTTGATCCATAGCCACCTTGTGGCTTTTTTGTGGATTCTATCACTTCTCTTATAGCCCTTCTCTTTGCAGCCCCCTTTATCCCCAGTTGAGATAACACCCTTAAGAGCAACTGTCCTGCAAAGCTGCAACAACCCACATCTATTGGCTCACACACAGTCCGCCATCCACTAGTATGGCACTTCTCCAAAAGCTCACTGTATTTAGCTTTCTTCCTTTCATTTGCATCCTCCATGTGTACTTCCCAGTGCACTGTTAGTTAGAAAAGATGATAATGTTTAGCCAGAGTGTTGTGATGTGTTCTGGAAATCTTAGCTGCTTGTCCAGATCTATTCTGTAGACCCTCTGAACCCCATTTTATAGGCACCTAACCCCTACTTCCTCATTTAATATATGTTTCATTTGATTCCTGTATGTCCAATCATTTTCCTCTGATGATGAATCCTGGTAGGGGTTGAAAGCTTAGGAATAAAAAACTATTTTAAGAAACATGACTCATCTTCTGCCTTTGTTTATATATTACATATATATATATATATATATATATATATATATATATATATATATATATATATATATATATATATATATATATATTATACAGTAATCCCTCCTCCATCGCGGGGGTTGCGTTCCAGAGCCACCCGCGAAATAAGAAAATCCGCGAAGTAGAAACCATATGTTTATATGGTTATTTTTATATTGTCATGCTTGGGTCACAGATTTGCGCAGAAACACAGGAGGTTGTAGAGAGACAGGAACATTATTCAAACACTGCAAACAAACATTTGTCTCTTTTTCAAAAGTTTAAACTGTGCTCCATGACAAGACAGAGATGACAGTTCCGTCTCACAATTAAAAGAATGCAAACATATCTTCCTCTTCAAAGGAGTGCGGTCAGGAGCAGATAATGTCAGAGAGATAGAGAAAAGCAAACAAATCAATAGGGCTGTTTGGCTTTTAAGTATGCGAAGCACGCGGCACAAATCTGTTGAAGGCGGCAGCTCACACCCCCTCCGTCAGGAGCAGAGAGAGAGAGAGAGAGACACAGAGAAAAACAAACAAGCAAAAATCAATACGTGCCCTTCGAGCTTTTAAGTATGCGAAGCACTGTGCAGCATGTCGCTTCAGGAAGCAGCTGCACAGAAGGTAGCAACCTGAAGATAATCTTTCAGCATTTTTAGACGAGCGTCCGTATCGTCTAGGTGTACGAACAGCCCCCCTGCTCAATCCCCCTACGTCAGGATCAGAGAAAGTCAGCGCAAGAGAGAGAGAGAGAAAAGTAAGTTGGGTAGCTTCTCAGCCATCTGCCAATAGCGTCCCTTGTATAAAATCAACTGGGCAAACCAACTGAGGAAGCATGTACCAGAAATTAAAAGACCCATTGTCCGCAGAAATCCGCGAACCAGCAAAAAATCCGCGATATATATTTAAATATGCTTACATATGAAATCCGCGATGGAGTGAAGCCGCGAAAGGCGAAGCGCGATATAGCGAGGGATTACTGTATATATATATATATATATATATATATATATATATATACAGTGGTGTGAAAAACTATTTGCCCCCTTCCTGATTTCTTATTCTTTTGCATGTTTGTCACACAAAATGTTTCTGATCATCAAACACATTTAACCATTAGTCAAATATAACACAAGTAAACACAAAATGCAGTTTTTAAATGATGGTTTTTATTATTTAGGGAGAAAAAAAATCCAAACCTACATGGCCCTGTGTGAAAAAGTAATTGCCCCCTTGTTAAAAAATAACCTAACTGTGGTGTATCACACCTGAGTTCAATTTCCGTAGCCACCCCCAGGCCTGATTACTGCCACACCTGTTTCAATCAAGAACTCACTTAAATAGGAGCTGCCTGACACAGAGAAGTAGACCAAAAGCACCTCAAAAGCTAGACATCATGCCAAGATCCAAAGAAATTCAGGAACAAATGAGAACAGAAGTAATTGAGATCTATCAGTCTGGTAAAGGTTATAAAGCCATTTCTAAAGCTTTGGGACTCCAGCGAACCACAGTGAGAGCCATTATCCACAAATGGCAAAAACATGGAACAGTGGTGAACCTTCCCAGGAGTGGCCGGCCGACCAAAATTACCCCAAGAGCGCAGAGACGACTCATCAGAGAGGTCACAAAAGACCCCAGGACACGTCTAAAGAACTGCAGGCCTCACTTGCCTCAATTAAGGTCAGTGTTCACGACTCCACCATAAGAAAGAGACTGGGCAAAAACGGCCTGCATGGCAGATTTCCAAGACGCAAACCACTGTTAAGCAAAAAGAACATTAGGGCTCGTCTCAATTTTGCTAAGAAACATCTCAATGATTGCCAAGACTTTTGGGAAAATACCTTGTGGACTGATGAGACAAAAGTTGAACTTTTTGGAAGGCAAATGTCCCGTTACATCTGGCGTAAAAGGAACACAGCATTTCAGAAAAAGAACATCATACCAACAGTAAAATATGGTGGTGGTAGTGTGATGGTCTGGGGTTGTTTTGCTGCTTCAGGACCTGGAAGGCTTGCTGTGATAGATGGAACCATGAATTCTACTGTCTACCAAAAAATCCTGAAGGAGAATGTCCGGCCATCTGTTCGTCAACTCAAGCTGAAGCGATCTTGGGTGCTGCAACAGGACAATGACCCAAAACACACCAGCAAATCCACCTCTGAATGGCTGAAGAAAAACAAAATGAAGACTTTGGAGTGGCCTAGTCAAAGTCCTGACCTGAATCCAATTGAGATGCTATGGCATGACCTTAAAAAGGTGGTTCATGCTAGAAAACCCTCAAATAAAGCTGAATTACAACAATTTTGCAAAGATGAGTGGGCCAAAATTCCTCCAGAGCGCTGTAATAGACTCATTGCAAGTTATCGCAAACGCTTGATTGCAGTTATTGCTGCTAAGGGTGGCCCAACCAGTTATTAGGTTCAGGGGGCAATTACTGTTTCACACAGGGCCATGTAGGTTTGGATTTTTTTTTCTCCCTAAATAATAAAAACCACCATTTACAAACTGCATTTTGTGTTTACTTGTGTTATATTTGACTAATGGTTAAATGTGTTTGATGATCAGAAACATTTTGTGTGACAAACATGCAAAAGAATAAGAAATCAGGAAGGGGGCAAATAGTTTTTCACACCACTGTATATATATATATAAAATCCTTCCAAGAACCCCGAATCTCAAGCCCCAACAATTTCACTCTATAACCTTGAAAAAAAAAATCATTGAACTAGTGTGGGTTAGGCATATTTACTGTTTTTTCGTCTATTTACATTTCGTTATTTATACACAGCACAAAAAAGGACAACATGCTTTAATAAATTATGATCCTACTGAGCATAGAGTACAAACAGCATGAGAATTTTGAAGATGTGCATCTGGGAAAAGGATTTTAGCTGCAGAATTTCCCACGTGCAGATGACACAAGAGCACTGCACCCTGACCGTGCTAAGAAATGCCACTAGAGGTAAAACATTTGCTTCTTGTTCTGTCCCATTTCCTTTCACGTTTCTCATACACAAACTTCCTGTCTTTCCTCATGACAGCAAAAAAAAAAGGGGTTAAAACTTCCCTACAGTTTCAATAATTTCCAAACACGATATCCCTGACTAGCATTAGTATTTTGCAAGTGCCAACTTCTGGTTACAATGTGCAGATCAGCAATTCATGTTCATACACAGCAAATCTGTGACTCCATTTAAAGAAAATGTTCACATGCATCTTTGGATTGGCATATTGCCTTTGTGTTGTGGCCGACTTGCTGTATGGTTAAAATCTAGCATGGTTTTAGGATGGCCTATAATAGACAAATGAGCTCCAAGAATTGCGGGTTACCTTTACTTTCATAAATCACCTAGTACAAATGGCTCTTCACAATACATAAAAGCTATTATACTAAAGACTGGACATTTTTCCATTTTATAAGCTTTGCAACCCTGTGAGAATAAAAATCTATACATTTTTTAATTATTATCAGATGATGCATCTGGAAATAGAATAATAAAAAGAAACAACACAGCAATATATAAACTATCACCAGGGGATCAGAGAAATGAAAGAAAGACGATTACATGCAATTATTGTTCTGTGCTGCCACCACTCGCATCATAAATCTGCTATCACATTTCAGACAGCAAGGACTACTTTGACAGTGGCACAAGAAAATATTTTAACTTGTTTCATTATGGTACTCCCCCCAGGGCTGACTCCTGCCTCGACCCATAAAAGCTTGGTTTAGAGAATGAATGGATGAACTGAAGATATGTTATTACATGATTGTGTAACATACTAATAAATAAGGGTACGCATCCTGGGTCCTCCCTGCATGGCGCTTGCACATTCTCCTCATGTCTGCATTTTTTTTCCTCCCATAGTCCAAAGTCATGCAGTTTAAATGGATTGGCAATGGTAAAATGGCCCTAGTGAGTGTGGTGTGCGTGTGTGTGTGTGTGTTTTCAGCAATGCACTGGTGCCCTGTTCAGGGAATTATTCTTGCCTTGCTGGGATAGGCTCCAGCCCCCTGCAACCCTGCTCAGGATCAACCGGGCTTGGAAAGTGATATGGTATATAAGAGGCTTCGTCTTTTTTTAACTTGTGTAATTTACTGCTTTGCCTGGTAATTTTAGGAAACAAAGTGAGCAATAGCTTTAAAGTGAGTAATAGATTTCATTCATTTTATTGATACTTCAAAAACATCTTTTAAAAAATAAGCAGTGCTGAACTGTAACTTGGACCATTGCTCTGCAGCTATACATAGACATGCCTGAAAATAACCAAATATGGTCAGGCTCTAAAGACTGCAAATAATCTGCGAGGTTGTTTTTAGAGACTGTCTAATCCTACAGCACTTTTGAGAAGATTACTGTATTTTTTGAAAGTGTGTATGATGTAAAGGATGATATTGAGCACTATGTTATCTGTTAGTTTTTGTATCTCCTTTGTATATCTCCCATCGCCCACAACCAATGCAAAATCTAGCAACATTTTAACATTTTCAACCAATCACCACCATTTAAATGATGCTGCTTTATTTGAAAATGAGGCATACACATCCATTATGGATTTATATTGCAATACCGTCTGAATTTATTAATACTGGCCAGCAAAACACATAATAGAAGTTCTGCTTGATTAGCAAAGTGCTTTAAAGATACACAATGATAGGAACTTTAAGGAGCACAAACTTTATATTTTCAGAACAAAGCTCAGCCACAAATGTAACAGAGCAGATCTACAAAAGGATCTTTTGGCGAAGGCATGAGGTATTAGCTTTTAAATCTATGGATTAACACTCATAATGCCATGTGACTCCCTAAGGCATCTCAATATTAGCATACTGCAAAGTGTGACTGGCCCAGATGGATATGCATAGGTCTGCGGAAGTTTAATACTTTAACAACATCTGACATTTTGAAAGTAAACAGCTTACTGTTTTTATATATAAAAAAAAAACAATATTAGAAATTCTATTTGTGAAAGCATTCTTCTATGAGTTTTAATACTGTGAACTCCCCTAATATCACAACTGTCTCCCTTGTGTCCACATCTGATGGGTCAAGCTCTGGGTTGTTGCAACAGTATACTATAAAACAGTGAATTCATGCATGAAAGATTTATAGAGCCATCTTTGCATGAGCACACTAAATGAGTCTGGATGCATTCTATCAGATGGTCATGAAATATCCCCACCAATACGACAGGACAGACTGTTAGAAGTACCAAGATCATCAATGGGACATGAAGCAGGTATAGCACTGAAAAATGCCCAAATATATTTTACTTTTAACCAGGATACACACCAGTGTGACAATAAATTATTTAGAAGCCAGTAAGAGAAACTGGAGATCACTATGTGGCTGAAGCTCCATTATATGCATGCTTGAAAATAAATTGACAGGCAGCACTCTTTTAGTACAGTACAAAGGGGAACTGGTTTTAGTCCAGCACTAATTACCTTTAGGAGTTAAGTGACTGGTGTCGCTGGCCATGATAGAGAGTATATATCCAGAGAAATCCTTAATGTAAGAAAAAAATCTACCCAGAAATCACCAGTAGGCAGTGCAGCCTGGTAGTTATGGAATGTAATAGTAAAACTTGTGACTCAGGAAGTTAATCCAGCAGTGTCTCAGACGCAACAGATTATACGGGTTATCAATGGCCACTCTCTGCTTCTGACTGCTGATCCTACAGTATGCATCAGCAAAGTGGGACCAAACCTCAGTGGTTTCAACCAGAATTCCAGCAAGACAAAGACCCCTTGTTTGTCACCTAAATATGACTTATTATAAAATCTTATTAAAAGATAAAAATGTCTGGCATAATTAGTCCTGAATTCAGCTTTTATATCAATGAAAGATACAGTTTCAATAAGGTTGTGAAGATATACTGGATGGATTTATGCTTTTTTTTTTTATTTACCCATGCTGAAAACTTTCTGGTTATTTGAGACACTGACTAAACATATATTAATTAAACAAAAAAACAAGATCATTCAAAAGCCTAACTCATGTCAATGCAATTTCACTGCATAGTGCAGATATCTGAAGCTTTGAGAAAAAAGACAAGCTTGACAGGATGGAGCTTTTAGTGAGCATATGCATCATAAGCAGATGCTTGGTAAGCAGAATACAGTTAACTATGCAGCAAGAAATGTCAAGGACAAAAGAAATTCCTACTACAAGTAAGAAACAGCCAATAAAGGAATTACAATACCTTTCATTAGACAGCTCAATTCTTACTTCTTTTCAAAAGGAAATCTACTTAGCCTGACATGATCATATTTGTCACTCTGCCCTTCTGTTTACTAGTTAGGCATGTTGCTGCCATTCTCATTGTGGTGTGTCTGGGACTGTACAAAATAGCCAAGTGGAGAAAGTTAATGTAATGCTATATATAAATTAAGGTTAAGTAAAACTACACGACCACATAGAGAAGTTAAAGCAAAAACTCTGGGCTAAAAAGGAATTAGAAGGTGCTTGACACAAATGTATATGGATAACATTAACAGTGAGAGATTATCTTAGTTTTAGGGGAACTGACTTACCGGATATCAGGGGTCTTAGTAAATTCTACACCACTTCCAAGTTTCACTGAATTTCAGTCAGTCAGCCACACAGGCTCAATCAATCAAAAACCTGATATCACCACAGAAAACACCGTTTTACCATCTACATTTTAGATTTGACATACCTGAAATAAAATGATTAAACCTGACTATTTTGTAACTGCTCTTATGAAGGTTGCTCATCGACATTATGCAGCCCGTTTATGAAATTACTCAGCTTAATGAAATGCATCTCTTAGTTTGATACACTGATCTGAAGCCATTAAACATACAGACTCTTTTCAGTGTTTCATCTGACATCTGAATTCTCATATAACAATGTCTAGTGGTTTTTAGATTGTATTGCTGCTTGCTTAATAAATCCCCATAGAGTGAAACCTATTGTGAGGGCACTAATAAAAACTGATTAATTTCTTCTACTGGCAGTCATTTAAAATGAACGTGTGTGCATATAACATGAACAACATTCTTAAGCATTTGCAGTCCATCACATGATTAATTTATGACAATTACAAAGCACATATTTTGAAATTTAAGAGGAAAAGCAGAAAACCCCCCGCAAATTCCACAGTCATAGCGACAATTTGCAGGCAACACAAACAGAATGACTGGACGTGGGTTTCAGACCTAGGGCACTGAACCCATTAGTCAACAGTTCTAACCACTCTGCCCAAATACCAACTGTAACATTACTTTCTATATTTTCATTACAGGAATCTTCTCACATAGGCCCTTGTCAATTTTCTTTCTAATGAATTGTCTATGATGAGATAAAGAAAGAGAAGTAAAAAGTGGCCATTATAAAATTATTGCTGAAGCTAAAGATACATTTAGAGTTGGAACAAAACGGTGTGATCCAAAGGCAGGTGTGATATCACACTGCCCCATATCAGATCTACACAGTGAGTTAGAGTGAGCAAAAGAAGCCAAGAAGGATTTTCTGTTTCTAGCTCTGATATATTTAACGGTATTTTGAGTGTTCTTCAATCAAGACAGGGGACAGAGGTGAGGATGTTCCAGCCAAGATTCATTTATTAAAACATCAGGAGGGCTGAATGCTGGAAAAACAATTTGCCGGATTACAGTAGGTTTACAAGATGGATAAGACAGTGCAAAGCGAATACATAACTCTAACAGATAATGCTGGCACAGAGAGAAAGAAAAATGAATTGCTGTGATCAGAGCTGCTTTGCCCATGTGCAACTAGCACTGTGGATGGAAAAGTATTTTTCTGGTAAATGAAGACACATATTTTCAATTTCTCTTTGTTTTACTCAGCATGAAAGGAAAAAAGCGGTAGGTATGTTCTACCCTGAAAAAACTGGGGATGGCTTTTGCTTACAGCAATGTTTTAAATGATAAGATGATCTAAGATGATATCACCATGTTTTCTTAAGACAGACACATTTTCAAATGCCAACAAAATCAGGACACGTGGATATATAGTCACAAATTAAGGATAATACTCACATAACGTACTTGCTACATATACTCCCAAAGTGGATTGTTACCATATAATGCTGAAGCAGTTGCTCACAGTTTGAAAATACACATTTCTCTGTCCATGATTGTTTGCTTGCGTGTGTGTGTATGTGTGAGCATAGGCAATACATGAGCAGTCAATACAATTACAAAAATTCACATGGGCAGCTGTCCATACTGATGTTTCCATGCAATTTTCTGTCCATGCAAGAGTGTGGAACCACACTACGGAAAAACAGGGTTGACAAGCGCAAAAACCCCAGAAGCCAACTGAAGAATTTCAATCCTGGCGTCCTGATAGCCAAAAATGTCTGCCTCAGACTTTTTGCTTATTATTAAGTCTATATACAGTTGTGGTAAACACTGCCTGGTGGTAGTAAGATGACACAAGAGAAGGCTTGCAACACGACAGCCCCAAATACACTGAGCAAAAATGATGAACCTCAGACAGGAATGGTACTGCATAACTATACAGAATACTGAGCTGCAGGACAGAAGGTTTGTGCTCAGTGGCCTTTGGTAGAACCTATTTCTCCAATATTCAAAAACATGTTTTCTGCTTAGAACTTGATGTTCAATGTTGACTTGTGATCTAATGGTTTAAGATTTCTTGAGTTAAAGAACTCCAATGACTTTGGCTTACAACACTTAGCCAGTGTCAGTACACGATGTATTAGCAGACAACATGTATAGTGGCACATTGTCTTCATTAACAACTTGTTGTTATACAATTTATGCAATCTGTTTTGTGTTCAATTTGTCTTTGGATAGTGCGTTTATTATTACATTACTAAACACATATCAGAAAAAGACAATAAGCTGTCCATAGGAATCGATGTAGTAGAAGAGAAATGCATGCAACATATTTGGTTGCTGTGCTCTGTGATATGCCCGTGTTAAAATATCCAAATTATTTTGATGAGCTCCTTTTCTCATACAGTTAAGTACGGTGATTTGTGTTTTCTATGCAATGTACTACAAGCTTGTTGAATAGGCAAGAAAGAAATTCTCTGTGCTCTGTATACTTGACAGCACTGCTCCTACTACCTCCACTACCATGGTTTGTCCTACTGCTTTTGAACAGACAGGAATTACTTCTAGAAATTTCTACCTTTACAGTTTAAGAGAATTCTAAAAAGGCTCTAAGAAAATAATGAATATGTTTTGTAATGAGCTGGCATAATCTTCAGGGTTGGTTCAGAACTTGCACCCCAATGCTGCCAAGATGACCCCCATGGCACTGTAACAGATAAGCACAACTGAAAAATGATGTATGGATTAAATATTGTTATGCAAAATTTGACAGCAAATACCTGAATCCTTTAAATGGCATGCATTTTACTCATCACTGAATATTGTCTTTGGGATTGTATTTTTATTTAAATGGCCCTATTCTCTATTATTATTATTTGCTAGAAAGAGAAAGTGCAAATAAGAATTCCACTTTGCTTAGAATTTAAGGAAAAAAATTAACCTTAAATTGCATGTCTCAGAAATGTGGGAGCAAACAAATAGCCAGAAAAAGAAATGTGAATAAACACAGAGCAAGAACTTAACTAAGCAGCAAACAATTTTACAATGTCATGTGCTGCCCCAGCAACCCTGCTAATCTGTAGTTCTTAGATTTAAAATATTTTGTCACTCTAAATTATTGCACAGGCCTCAGACAAAATTCTGAAATGCCTCTTTAGGCATCTGTGTCATCTGACTAGATATGCGACTCACTGCTAATTACTTTGCCCACATTATTTTCATCCATCCATCCCAGTTATTCACAAGCATGCACTCTCTCTCTCCTTCCCTCTCATTCAAACACGCAACCACACAAGATGACAATTTATTTAAGACATTCTAGGATGAGACAATAGTGGTTATACTAAAGAAAACGGACCAAACATGCTAATTTGATAAAACAGGCATCTTTGTCAATATTTTATAGCCCCTTCCATTGTAAGCACAATTCAAGAAATAAAATAAAAATAATACACATAGAATTATGAGTTGTGTTGATTGGCATTATTTTATTTGTGACATATTCAAAGAAAAAGTTTACATTTCTCAAAAATATGAAAATCAGAGGTAAAGTTCAAGTTTATATGTGTATTTTGTACAATGAAATTCTTACTTGCATGCCCCCTATAGACTAGTGACTCTAATAAAATTAACTACAGACAAAAGGTAAAGTTCAAGGAACTTGGTAAGCCATCTCCATTTTCATCCTAATACAAATGGGCACTACATTGTTATAATCCTCATATACCAGTTTGGAGGCTGATGCAGAATGATCATCAGCTTCACAGCATCTGTTGCTGTGCACCTTTAAATATGTTGCTTATGGTAATTTTATTCTAATTTAAAATAAAGTATAAATTTACTTTAAAATAAAGTATAAATTTACAAATGGTTATTTGGTCACTTTTACTCATTTGTAATAAAATTATGTGGGTTTGGATCAGGTCACAGTGCTTAAAGCAGTAGATTGATTCAGGTTGCAGCATCAAATTCAATGTGGGTGCAATTTTGTTGTTGTGGGTACACATTTCATATGACACCATACACAGAGACCCATGTAGGATACAATACTGAATTTAGCTCCACAGACTGAACTTATTTTTTTGTCCAGTTTCAGTTAGTACAGGCCAAAGTATAAACCAATGAAAAAATAAATGTGTGGTGTTCTTTTAATTAGGCAGGAGCACAAGACGCTGTAGTAATTAGAATGAACACTCAGGAAACATGTACCATCAGCAGTCACTTCAGAGAGCGAAATGAGAGTTAAAATGTCCAAGACATTTCACAACATATTCTAAATAGCCATGGAAGTGCTTAAACCTGCCTTTACCTGTCACAAGTTGAATTTAATCCTGGGGAGATGCTACAAAATTTTATTTTGGACAAATATATATATGGAGTACAAATTTAAATTGCATTAACAAACTTCTAACACAAATTGAAAAGCAATATATTCTCTGGAGAGTTGCCTTTCATTCTTTACCTACTAGGGGGCTCCGCCCCCTGCTCGCTTCGCTCGCCAACCCCCGGTGTTGGGAATGAGAAAGAGCGTGATGTATGAATGAGATATAGAATAGTGTGAAGTTGTAGATGATGCAGTAATGCAATGACTTGGGTAGTTATGTTTTCCACATTAATATTTTTTGGACATAATATAGTGCGTTGTGTTAAAAGGGGCATTTGGTCAAATGAGATTGCTGTTCCAAATCTGTCTGTAACTAAGTCGGCCCAGATAAAGGCTTGAGGAATTGTAATAATATCTGGGTGAAGTCTATCTGTATTGGTGAGTGTACCATCTCCTAGTTGTAATAACCAATTGTTATGATCTGGATGTGGACATTGCATGTTATGTACTAACTGTATCTTTTGAAAGCAATGCCAATTGTCTGCGTATTTTAAGGTGCACTGAACAATAGCTGAGCGCATGGAATATGGAACAATAGCTACGCACTGTCTTAAAATCTCCTCGTAATAAAAGTACCTTTCCTTCAAAGGGAAGATCATTATTCATAAACATTTGTAGAAGTTTATGAATGGTGTGGAGTAAGTGAGTGGATGCCATTGTATATTCATCAATAATTAACAGTTTTGCAAGACGGATGTCATGTGCAGTGCCACTGTTAATGTTCATAGTGGATATCGATTTGTAGGATCTAATGCAGTTCATAAAGATTTCACTTTCAGGTACATCGATAGTTAGAAGCTTCTATAGATATTCAGGATATGAATGTAAAGGAGGCAGTCTAATTTGACCGTTTTGATAACAACGTGTAAATTCATTACATGTATTGCCAGTTGTTTCTTCAGGGAAGTTAAGTGAATGACAATGATTGCAAATGACATTCATTAATCTCAATGAATTTTCCTGAATAGTGGACTCATTATTGAACGCGTTGTCAGCTAACTGGCGCAATCGTTTAGCAGGTGTCTGTCGTTGATGTTCCCTCGCTGCCGTTTCTGTATGTCTGAGACGGGAGGTGTTTCGTTTTGAAGCCGTGCCTGTTTCGATGCAGTACTGTGAGACGCGTGCTGCATGCGTCCACGTTCAGTGTGTCTGTCCTTTTGGGTTCGTTTCTGTAACTGTGTTAGTTGAACTTTGCGTTTTTGGAGCCGAGACATTTTTTCTTCCAGAGTTTCAGAAGCGCGTTGGAGCCGACGTGTATTGTTTTTTTTCATGCGGGTTCGTGTGTTTGGTCTCGTTACTCGAGCCGTATTGGTTTGTACCCGTGATCGTGAATTCATGAATTGTTTGTTCTTCAGCGTTAGAAATATGGATAAGTAATAAGGAGGATTGCACTCACTGTTAATATGGAGCCTTTTCTGCGGTTGAACGGTTAATAGTGCCTCATTGTAATGAGATCCACCTATGCTGCATAGTGTGAATTGTGTTTGGTCCCGTTATCCGAGCCGTATCGATTTGTACCCGTGATCGTGAATTTATGACTTGTTTGTTCTTGAGCGTGATAAATATGGATAAGTAATAAGGAGGATCACACTCACTGTTAATATGGAGCCGTTATTGTAATGAGATCTACCTATGCTGCATAGTGTGAACGTGTTGAGATGACGTATGTTTAATACGGACGGTTCATTTAGAAATGGGGCTTTGTGTGTAGATTTGTGCATATTTGCGTTGTTGATTTGTTTCAGGGTGTACTGTTCCAATGCGATGTAATATTTGTCCACATATGCGAAAGCAGTATGGGCCATTGCCTTTTGGTGGCCTGATATTTACTCCAGTAGATGCAAAAGCAAATGAACTATTGTAGGATCTAATACAGTTCATAAAGTTTTTAGTTTCAGGTACATCGTTAGTTAGGTCGCGAGCGTCTTCTTTCTTTTTGTGTGCCAGGGGCTTGTTGAATCCTCCTCTTTGTGTGTGTCCTGTCCGTTGCTTGTGGGGGGGGGGGTGGGGGGGTTGCGGGTCCTTTTTTTTGTGTGCCAGGGGCTTGTTGAATCATCCTCTTTGTGTGTGTCCCGTCCGTTGCTTGTAGGGGGGGGGGGGGGGGTGCTTGGAGGTGGGTGTGGGATTCGTGGGGCACGAGCGGCTTCTTTTTTTTGTGTGCTAGTTTCGTGTGCAATGGCTTTTGTGCGGCGCTGTGTGCGTCGCCTGCGTTTGACTCCTTTTTTCTGTGCTGACTCCTTTTTTCTGTGGTCGCGGCGCCTCATTTCTTTGACTCCTTTTTTCTGTGCTCACTCCTTTTTTCTGTGGTCACGGCTTTTCTGTGGTCGCGGCCGCCTCTCGCGGCGCCTCATTTCTTGGGGCGCCTGCGCAGTACGTCTTTTTGCGGCTACAGCCCATGGCCGGATGTCCCTGCATCCATCCAGTTTAGCATTCTCGGTTAGTAATATGGATGATTATGAACAAAATGCCTTCCTCCCAATGTTGTTTCAAAGATTCAATGCGTTAGTCATTTTTTGATACTGCTAATATTCTGAAAAGATACCTTTATCTGTAGGTTTGCTAAACTGTTGCATTTCTATAGCAGATCATTGAAACTGGGGTATATTACAATATGCAAAATCATTATTCTACGAACAATAAGAAAAAACAGTGTTTCTACTGCAAACTGCATTTCTTACAGAGCTCTTTGGACAAAAAATGGGTCTTCTATAAATAAATCTCTGTAATTATTAATTTTGTGCTTCTGCCAGAAGCCAAATGCTTGGTATTAAAAAGAGGGAGACACATGATTGACTTTAAAGGGTGCAATTAGCTGTAATGACGTGCAATTTTGTTTGGGTCCTTCACTATCCAGAGTATTGCACAAAGCTTTTCTTTTCAGATTTCACTAGAGATCGTCTTTTCTTGTCCTTCTTAATTATTACTTTTACATACAGTATATTTAACAAATCTTAGTTAACAAATCTTAAATCATGGTGCTTTCAATCACTGGAACCTAATTGGGCATAAAGTACTATATATTATGCCACCAACATGACAGTTCTCAGTCCCATCTCAACTGTAGCTCTACTTCAAGCTACCAACACTACCCTGAGTAGGAGAAACTCAGATACCAAGAAAACGTACAAGTCAGAAAAACTAGTGTGTTCAAATATAAAAACAAACTGGAAAATGAAAACTATTAATACAGCACTTCAGCTAAACAACAAAAAATCTGAAGATCAGATTTGACCACGATACCCATCCACAATGAAGTTGGCCAAATGCATCCAACTGTAAAGGAGCAGATTTTTTAGCTGTTTGCCTGTCAAAATTTTGCAGGCATAGAAAAACAGAAGTGAACTAACATCAGGAAATTCCATATTTATTGAGCATCCCTCATCTCCCAAGGCTACGGAAAACTACCACAAAAGAAGTAATCTGTTTGCGCCACTGCACTGCTATGCAACTATGCTTCGAGGCACTGAAGAAAAGAAAAAAAAAATCAGGAAACATGAAAGTGAATGATTCTCAGTCAGTCGGGATCACATGTCCCAAAAATCATGCACCTCCTTCTCCAGATCCTAATGATGTCCTTCTGTTCTGATGAGTGGAGCCTTCAGGCGATCTGCAACAAACATGTCAACAAATACTAAACACAGCTAAAATTCCCTTGAATACACAGGATGGGGGAAGTTTCTGAAGCAGAGTTCCAAATCTTTGACAAGTCTGAAACACCAACCAAAACAACTCTCAGAGGACACTGCTGGATGCTAATGAGTCAGTACGGGTCATGAGAAAACGCCTAAGAACCTTGTGACTTTAAACTTAAGAAGAAAAAAATAGCTTATAGAAACGTTCTTCCAGTATTTCAAAAATTGTTACATAATTTTTCTATATAACTCAATATTCTTTTCTTCTGATATCAACATTTTAAGAAAAATGAGTAAACCTCAAACATACCAAACTGAACAGAGTATCTGTTTAGTCCGAGTATGTTTATGAAAGATACATTTAAGGTGGTAACAGGGATTTTTGTTGGTTCTCTTTTATTTGAAAAGGAGTACTAAGGTACCTCCTCAGAGAAGAGACAACCAATGTGAAGATCCTGAAAACTCTTGCCAGCCACTTGCATTGGTGCTCAGAAATGCAGATCTGGACACAGATGTAGTAAATGAGGCGTAACATATACATAAAAATCAAAGTCTTACAAACAGAAAACAGTAACACTACATAGAATTACAAATCATGCTCCAAATCAGCTGTGTTTGGTGTACTTCCAGATAGGCTTAAAGTGGAGAAGGACGGACAAACAAATTGTAATTGCCTTTACTACACTATTGGCATGTAGACTTATCTTGCTCAACTGGAAGAATCCCAACTCACCTCTTTAAAGTCAGTGGATAACTGATGTTATATAGTATCTAAAATTGGAAAAAATCAAATTCTCACATAGAGGATCTGTGCAAAACTTTTTCAAATCCTGGCAGGATCTGATAAATAACATTTTAGAACAAGCATTTAAATTGAAGAAGTGAATTCTCTCCCCTCTTTTTCTATTCTATCTATATTTATTCATTTATTTATTTACATATTTGTACTATTATTAAAGTGGTACTCTGCTGACCTAGCTCTCTTTCTCACGGTTGGGGGTTGATTTGTCTCAAACCAGTTTTTTTTAAACTTGACTTGCATGTATGGAATGTTTTTTGATTTTAATAGAAAAACAGACAGACAGACAGAAACACGTATATATATATATATATATATATATATATATATATATATATATATATATATAAATAAATAAATACAATGATCCCCTGCCTATCGCGGAAGTTATGTTCCAGACCCACTCGCGATGGGTGAAAATCCGCAATATAGAAAGACCGCATTTTTTTTTTATAGTTTAAGCCTTAAAATACCCCTCCCACATGCTTTAAACTCATGTAAACTTATTAAAACACACTTTGGATACACATATGATACACGGATGTCGGGCTAAAGATATGAGTAACATAATAATCATCATCATCATCAGTTTTACCTTCTCCTGTATGGTCAAGGTCTTTCTCTGGCACTTAGGCTCACTGCTACCTGAAGGCTTAGAAGATGCAGGACACTTGGGAGCCATTGCAGGACTTAAAACAAAACGAAAAGTTCACAAAAGTTTGCTCAGAAAAGTCGAACCACAAGCAAGGTACACAATACATGATTCGTCAGGGACCCACGCTCACTGTTCTTGCGAGATTACACCACGTTAGCAGCAGCTAATCAGAGCCCAAGAGAATAAAATCTGCTCTGATTGGTTGAGTCTCCTCTTTCAGCCAATAACGGGCTTTGTCAGAAATCATCTGGGTGCTGTAACGCGAAACTCTTTGTCTGCTGAAAACCATATGCTTTGTTATGAATTGGCTGCAAAGTACACTACAGGTAGGATGTACTTATTGAATTTTTCCGCGATATAGCGGGGGCGCGATATAAATGATATTTTATATATATATATATATACAGTAATCCCTCACCTATCGCGGGGGTTACGTTCCAGAGCCCCCCGCGATAAGTGAAAATCCGCGAAGTAGTAACCAATATTTATTTTATTATTTATACATATTTTAAGGCTTTATAAACCCTTCCCACACTCTTATAAACCTTTCTCACTCTCTTGTTAACCTTTCCCACGCTCTTATAAACACTTCCTATGCTCTTAAACACTTTCTACATTCTTAAACACTGCAGACCAACACTGCACACTGCACGCAGCAAACAGACGTCAATGTGTCTGCACTCGCTTTGTGAAGGGGGGCAGCTGAACTCACGCTGAGCAGAAATGGACTTTGTGCTGCTTCTGCCAAAATGCCTGCTTGTCGCTCTGCGCGTTCGGAAGGAGGAGTGTGTGTGTGTGTGTGTGTGGGGGGGGGGGTGAGAGAGCTGAACGCACCTTCGCTCAAACCCCCCCTCCCCGGAAGTGCAGTACGCTCCTGCCACTTCGTATTGTCAAGGGGGTGGGGAGCTGAATGAACGCTAAGGAGAAGTGGACTTTGTGCTAGCTTTGTGCTGCTTGTCGCTCTGCCTGTCAATAATTTTAAGCCTGTACATCACCAATTTTCCTGTCTCACTGTCTTGTTTTGCGTGAAGTTAAAATGTTTTATAATAGTGAGATGTTACTCATATCCTTAGCCCGACATCCACATATCATATGTGTTAACAAAGTGTGTTTTATAAGTTTACATGTGTTTAAAGCATGTGGGATGGGTATTTTAAGGCTTAAACTATAAAAATGTTTATTTATATGGTCTTTCTATATCGCGGATTTTCTCCTGTTGCTGATGGGTCTGGAACATAACTTCCGCGATAGGCGGGCAATCACTTGTATTTAAAAACCCGCGAAGTCGTGAATTTGCGAAAAGTGAACCGCAAAGTAGCGAGGGATTACTGTATATATATATATATATATATATATATATATATATATATATATATATATATATATATATATATATATATATACATATACACAGGTGCTGGTCATAAAATTAGAATATCATGATAAAGTTGATTTATTTCAGTAATTCCATTCAAAAAGTGAAACTTGTATATTAGATTCATTCATTACACACAGACTGATGTATTTCAAATGTTTATTTCTTTTAATGTTGCTGATTATAACTGACAACTAATGAAAGTCCCAAATTCAGTATTTCGGGAAATTAGAATATCAATTAAGACCAATGCAAAAAAAGGATTTTTAGAAATGTTGGCCAACTAAAAGGTATGAACATGAAAAGTATGAGCATGTACAGCACTCAATATTTAGTTGGGTCTCCTTTGGCCTGGATTACTGCAGCAATGCGGCGTGGCATGGAGTCGATCAGTCTGTGGCACTGCTCAGGTGTTATGAGAGCCCATGTTGCTCTGATAGTGGCCTTCAGCTCTTCTGAATTGTTGGGTCTGGCGTATTGCATCTTCCTCTTCACAATACCCCATAGATTTTCTATGGGGTTAAGGTCAGGTGAGTTTGCTGGCCAATCAAGAACAGGGATACCATGGTCCATAAACCAGATACTGGTAGCTTTGGCACTGTGTGCAGGTGCCAGGTCCTGTTGGAAAATGAAATCTGCATCTCCATAATGTTCGTCAGCAGCAGGAAGCATGAAGCTTCCTGGGAGACGGCTGCGTTGACCTTGGACCTCAGAAAACACAATGGACCAACACCAGCAGATGACATGGCACCCCAAACCATCACTGACTGTGGAAACTTTACACTGGACCTCACGCAACGTGGATTCTGTGCCTCTCCTCTCTTCCTCCAGACTCTGGGACCTTGATTTCCAAAGGAAATGCAAAATTTACTTTCATCAGAGAACATAACTTTGGACCACTCAGCAGCAGTCCAAAGGCGAGACGCTTCTGACGCTGTCTCTTGTTCAAGAGTGGCTTGACACAAGGAATGCGACAGCTGAAACCCATGTCTTGCATATGTCTGTGCTTGGTGGTTCTTGAAGCACTGACTCCAGCTGCAGTCCACTCTTTGTGAAAATCCCCCACATTTTTGAATGGTTTTTGTTTCACAATCCTCTCCAGGGTGCGGTTATCCCTATTACTTGTACACTTTTTTCTACCACATCTTGTCCTTCCCTTCGCCTCTCTATTAATGTGCTTGAACACAGAGCTCTGTGAACAGCCAGCCTCTTTAGCAATGACCTTTTGTGTCTTGCCCTCCTTGTGCAAGGTGTCAATGGTCGTCTTTTGGACAACTGTTATGTCAGCAGTCTTCCCCGTGATTGTGTAGCCTACAGAACTAGACTGAGAGACCATTTAAAGGCTTTTGCAGGTGTTTTGAGTTAATTAGCTGATTAGAGTGTGGCACCAGGTGTCTTCAATATTGAACCTTTTCACAATATTCTAATTTTCCGAGATACTGAATTTGGGACTTTCATTAGTTGTCAGTTATAACATTAAAAGAAATAAACATTTGAAATACATCAGTCTGTGTGTAATGAATGAATCTAATATACAAGTTTCACTTTTTGAATGGAATTACTGAAATAAATCAACTTTGTCATGATATTCTAATTTTATGACCAGCACCTGTATATATATATATATATATATATATATATATATATATATATATATATATATATATATATAGACATACATAAATATAAATGATATAACTATAAATATATAAATATATATACAAATCATGAAGGCAGGAACTTAAAATACAACTTATGAGAAAGACATGGGTGTCATAAGTTGATGCATTACTGTCCTCAAAATAAAAGTGTACCAAAGGAGGCTAATAGTATTTTGGGATATACAGCATGCTGTGTGTAGTCAGGAGAAGTTATGCTTTAACTGGTTAAAGAACATGTGAGGCCACATTAGGAATGTGTGTGTAATTTTAACCTCTGATTTACAAGGAGGACATGTTGATAATGGAAGAAGTCCAGAGAAGAGCTAGTGGAATTACTCCCAGACTGCAAAAAGAAATTAAGAGTACAGTAAACATAATAAGCTAATTTAAATGTAAATAACATCGCAGAGGTGGAGATTTTGCACAAATATTTCTTTACATAGAGAAATACAGAGATATGGAAAAAGTTTATCTTTTGGACAAGCAGCATCTCATGAACTAACTGTTGTTGCCTTTCTGGTTTTGATCCCTGCTTTGTTTTGACTTTGCTTTTGTCTCCTGATCCATTTCCCCTGCCCCTGTGGCTTCCAATTCTCCATCTCTAGTAAAAGATATTTAAGTATATGGGCCAGTGTGTATGTAGGACATTCCTGACCCAGGAAGTAATTCCTGTGACTGGTTCTGAAGTAAGCTCAAGATAGTGGGGAAACTTTCATCTAGAATTCAATGGAGTCTACAGTTCTAAGGTGACATAGGTCCAATGAAAGAGAAAGAAGAGTCTAGTGATAATGAGAAACAGAGTAACTGGAAATGAAGCAAAGAGCTTAAATTACCTTGGGAGACTGGGAAGTGGGGAAGTCAACATACTACATAGGTAGAAACAAAGATTTTATAATGCACTAGCCAACCCGCGGCATAATCACGCCGCTTTTTTAATGATTTTCAAGCACGGGGAAAAAAAATGAACATTTGAAAAATCCATAATTTAATAAACCACCAAGAAAAGTAACATTGCAACAATGCACGCTACAAACCAACATATAATCATCGTTCAGTACGCACTGCCTGCTCATGTGCCCGCCCCCAACTCCTCACCTGAGTCGCTTTCATCTGTGTACAGTCCACATGCACCTGTGAGTCACGTTGACTGTTTATTTTCCAAACACCGCCTCAGTCGCTTTTCTCTCTGCTACAGTCCACATGCACCTCTGAGCCACATTGTCTTTTCATTGTTCTTTGTGGTTCAAGCTGCTTTTCTATATCCATATTACTAACCGAAGGTTGTAAACTGGATGGGCGCAGGGCTCACCGGATGTACAGAAACCCCAAAGGTCCATGCTGTGACAACGCGCCGCCTACAACGCGCTTGCGAAAGGAGTCACGGCACACACCAACTGTGACAATGCGCGTGCCTACAACGCGCTTGTGAAAGGAGTCATGGCTCAAACCAAAGGTCCATGCTGTGACAACACGTGCGCCTACAACTAGCTTGCGAAAGGAGTCATGGCTCAAATCAACTGTGACAACGTGCGCGCCTACAACACGCATGCGAAAGGAGTCACGGCTCAAACCAAAGAAAACACAGAAACGAGACCACGACCTGTGAACTACACCTGAGGTAAAGCGTGCACGCCAGGTTGTACGGCCGCCCGGACGCAACCGCCCACACCACCGCATATACCCTCCATGATAAGTCTTCACGCAGCGGCTTCCCACCAAGGCGCATATTGCGCTGTGGCGCTCGCCCCACAATCAGACGCAGCAGCCTTCCAGAGTCAGTAGGTGGCCCCCAAACAACACAACCTGTTCAAGCGGTCGGTGTCAGCGAAGGCAACAGACTCGCGTCTCCACAAAACGAAACCGCTTTAGTACAGATATGCCTATTGGATTAAATGACATTTCCCCAGACGCACCCGTCCTCCATGATATGTCATCCATCCACATATCGGACGGAACAGAAACTGATTGCCATTCTAGGATTTCCAATTCGCTAGCGAATCGCGGGGTTTACTTGTATACTGTACAATCCACCAAGTCACCCGACCATGGTAGTAGCGAGGGGGGGGTGCGTACAAAGGGCAGGGACGTAATCAGTGCGAGCGTATGACCCGCACTTCCTGGGAATTCCTCTTTCGTGGAGAAAAATTGCAAGCCCAGGTCCCCATCACGAATGGGGTTCAACGGCTTACACACGCCTGTCGGCGCCGGGTAGACACACGTTGATCCATTCAGTGTAGTGCGCGTGCAGTACCGGACATCCAAGGGGATCAAAGACCTGTTAATGCTCAATATCACGTGGCTGAAAGCCACTTGTCCCTCTAAGAAGTTGGACGCCGACCGCTTGGCGATCACGTAACTATTTAGCAGTAGGGAGTCTCATTCATTTTCGGAATTAACCAGACAAATCGCTCCACCAACTAAGAATGGCCATGCACCACCACCCACAGAATCGAGCAAGAGCTATCAATCTGTCAATCCTCTTCGTGTCCGGGCCGGGTGAGGTTTCCCGTGTTGAGTAAAATTAAGCAAAATTTGTGTGTGGTGAGTTGTTGCATCCGGGCACATGAGCAGGCACTGTGTATGCCTTGACAGCGTGGGTGGACGCGTGCCGGGGAATAATGAGTATCTCTATATCTTCTTAGATATAGAAAGCGTCTGATGCGGTGTTTGGTGAATTGTTGCAGTTTGTGAGTTAGCAGTTGTGATGGTTTTACACTCCAGTACATTGCGGTGAACGCTGGTAACAGTCAGGCGGGCAGGCGTTCTCGTCCCATGCTCTTAGAGTTGGTGGGCGCGTCTCTATATCGGTTCGAGTTGTTGGGCGGTGCTCTGTCGTTTGTATCCCATGGTCAGACGACTTGGTGGATTATATATAGAAGTGCACCTGAAACCGAAAAGAATAATGAAAAGTCAACGTGGCTCAGTAGTGCATGTGTACTGTAGCAGAGACGAAAGCGAGTTGGTGAGTTGTTGCGTTCGGGCACATGAGCAGGCACTGTGAATGCCTTGAGAGCGTGGGTGGACGCGTGCTCGAGTTGGTGGGCATGAGTTGGTGTGTTGGGCTTTGTGAGTTGACTGACATGGCTATTTTTTGCATATCCCATGGTTGTCTTCCGACAGTGTGAATGCCTCGAGAGACAGGGTGTCCTTGTTTGGTGAGTTGTTGCAGTTTATGAGTTAAAAGCTGCGATGGTTTTACACGCTGGTAACAGTCAGGCAGACGGCGGGCGGGCAGGCAGGCATTCTCGCCCCATGGTCTTAGAGTTGGTGGGCGTGGCTCTGTGAGTTGTCGGCGTATCCCATCGTCTTAGCGTTGGTGGGCGGGTCTCTGTGAGTTGGCGGGCGTGGCTATATCATGTGCATCCCATGGTTGTCTTGCCTGTTCTGTCGGCTTAGTGAATTATATATATATATATATATATATATATATAGATAGATACTATACAGCAACATAAAATATAACATGGCATCTTCAAAGCCAACTTTAATTCCACCCCAAGCAACAGGCTGGCTCTATCTCACCCATTTATTCCTCACGTCCTCAGATCCAAAGACCACTAATGTCGATTTTAACATTTTAAAATTACTTCAATATTCATTTTTCATGGTATTGATTCTATAGCCTACATTACAAATCCACTTCCTGTTCACCTTGACTCGAGCTGCAACCCCGTTTCCATCCACTAACAGGTGTTAATGAGATGGCAGTTTCAGCAGTGTTGGAGTTTTCTCCCGCACGATTAACTGACAAAGAGGGCTGCCGAAGTGACATCTGTACATACTTCGAGTTCCTGGCAATGGGGATAAAAAACTACATGATCCAAGAAAGCCTGTATGCAAGAATCGTAATTGAGTAAATACAAAAAATTTCAAGAGGTAACTTGTTTCTAAATTTCAGAAACATTAAGTTTAAACCAGTAAAGTGTTGCATATGAAGTAGTGATGCGACATTACTTTTTTTCCCCATAGGTTAAAACTTTTTTGCAAGCAGTTGTACACTTAACACTTCAAGACAGGGGTCTCGAATTATTTTTACCTGAGGGTCAGTTTTATTTTGTGCTGCTCATTCAGGGACAACACTTTTTTTAAATCCTCACTGTAAAGTCTGCTGCTGTAGCAAGTTACTTCATTTTATTTTACTACATGGCAGTTTTAAATTATATTTAATCACATTATATATATATATATATATATATATATATATATATATATATATATAATGTAAGGCACTATAACTTTTCAGTACTCAATTGCATAAACAGTGGCACTACTTCTCCATGTGCTTATATACAGGTAGTCCCCGGGTTACATACGAGATAGGGACTGTAGGTTTGTACTTAAGTTGAATTTGTATGTAAGTCGGAAACAGATAAATAAATTTAATAAATGCTATTGTTGACCGACTGTAACCAAGTGCTCTGCCAATGAATGATGGAGTTTCACCTCTCTCTGACCTTTTCATTATTTCTACTTTATTTTCAATGGTGATGGTTTTTCTCTTCTTTACTGTATTACCAGCACTTGCATCAGATTTGTGTTTCAGAGACATTCTTGAAGGGTGAAGACAAAAGGTTACGATGAGCTCTTCTGCACAGCACTGTACAGCTATCACAGCAGGAAGGCACCCATAATCAACACGTCTGTTGTACTGACAAGAGACAACTTCCTGCTATGTACGTAACAGTACAAGCAGGCTTGCTATTGAGAATGAATGGGGGCATCGATGGGTGGTTCATCACCAGCCCACCTCATAGTCACCTCCACTACAATATGCTGCCTGCAGCGTCTGCCTACCAAGAACAAACACGGTGCGGGCAAAGGCGGGTAGTGAATCGCCCCCATTCAATAGGCAGCCATCCGATGCACACTACAATGCTACCCCCTGCTGCCCTGTGCACCCTCAATGGCCTCCGTTCAGCCACAACCGGGTCACCGCTTGCAGCATTACCAACCGCCCACTGAGAACGAACAGGGGCAGCCGTGTGTGGTGGGCGGGCAGTGAAACCGCTTGCCGCCGGGAGCCACCCGAGGGACACTACACTGCGCGAGCAGCGAAATCGCCCCCCTCCAGCCTCCATCCAGCCACCGCTTGCAGCATTACCAGCCGCCCACAGAGAACAAACGGGGTAGCCATGTGTGGTGGGCGAGCAGTGAAACCGCTTGCCACCAGGAGCCGCCCAAGGGACACTACACTGCGCGGGCAGCGAAATCGCCGCCCTCCAGCCACCGCTTGCAGTGTCCCCAGGCCGAAGATAATGTGTATTTAGCATGTAAGTGCTCATTTGCAGCCCAACAAAAGCACATCTCACGGAACAGCATGTTGATATGCTGGTCTTTCTTGCAAAAAAATATGAAAGTAACAAAGAAAATTTAGTTTAGTTAACACAAAAATGTAATAAGAACAATTTGCATTTACACAAAACCTTTAAGTTTATTAGTGTTCTGTTTATGTGTTACTTTTTCTGAACAATTGCTTCCAAAAGACCACATTAAAGTTCTGTTTACTTTGCAGTGTTTTTATTGCTTGTTTTAATATTTTATGTGTACTATCACAAATGATTTCAATATGTATTCAGTTAGCATTTAATGACATTTGTAACATTTCATTGTATTTCCTCATTAAAGTATTTGTTTCCACCAGTGTAAAAAAACTGATGTCCGGATTTAAACCCCTTTTTATTATTTACAGAACTTTACTCTTAAAGACTGCACTACCTGAAGTATTTGAACTTAATGCCTACAATTTCTATTAGTTGTTTTCATCAATGTTAAGATTTTGAACTGTAATTTATTTAAATATTTTTATTGAGTTACATTATATACTGTATTGAGTACTGAAAATGGTATAACATTTTAATATGCTTCTTAGTATTGTATCGAAATTTGAAATTTTAGTATTGTGACAACCCTGCTACTCTTACACTAAAACTTCTCAATTGCTTACAAAATGCATGTAAGATTAATAGACAGCCAGTTAGCCGATTTGAATTTTCTATTAAATAATAGTAAATAATTAACTTTAATGCATTCTTGTTTATCAAGGCACCGGAATGTGGCAACATGTTGCTTGAAGGTTGGATATACAAGTAAGGAGATCACTGTACTCTGCATTTGACAGTATTAAGATTGCTACAATTACAACTACTGTCCTTGTTTCATGTGCATCATTATCACAGTTAACACCCACAGGAAGTAAGCGTATGTTTCTTTACAGAACGCCCTTTGCTGATCTTGCACTATACGATTTTAGTCTGATCTTCCATTCATAGACAAAGTTGAAAGACAGTGTCAAAATCCTAAAATCACAGGAAAATGTCTGTGCATGCCAGTTAGAGACTCATTAAATATGAAGTTTGGCAGCACGGCTGAACCACTCCTTTGAGTTATCACAAACCGTCTGACTTTTTTCAAGCATATTTGAAATTACTGGCAAAAAAAATATAGTGTGAGCAGACCTAGAACAAGAAGTGAAAACCGCAATGTAGATATAGTCACCCCAACTGTTCTCTCCTCCATAATTCATCCCTTTCGTTCTGAAGAGATGAGAGCAGTCAATTTCTACTGCAAGCTGCCCTTCTGACTCCATTTAAGGGAAACCGAAAAAAGAAAAGAAAACAACAATCTAGTCTCAGGTGTGCTTCTTGAGACAACGGAGCTTCAGAACCAGGGGCTGTGGGAAAAATCCTTTTTTTGTAAGCTTTGTCTGTGCTTGACTCTACAGTGTGCACCCTATTATGATGAAAAGATAACTGATCACAAGAAAGAATGTCACATAGTGGGAGCAGTTCAGTGATTTTGGTATGTTCCAAGAGACTGGCATTAGGGAACTTCAGGTCACTGTGGAAATGGTTTTGTATTAGTCTATCATTACTTCTATACAGTATGCAACAAACTGCAGAAAAATTAAGTCGGAGCCCCTGCTTATGCATTTAGCACTCACTTTAAAAAAGCCCCTCAAGTCCAGTCCCTGCCCGCCTCTTATCCTACATTAAGGACATCACAGATGACACGTGTTCTCTTTTGTTTACTAAAAGAAAACTCCTTCAGGAAGTAAGGGAGTCTTTAGTTTGAATTTCAGCCCAATTGACTAACTGGAAATCACTGCTACACTGGCACTACTGATTCCAAAAACAGACATTTAATTACAGGTGAAGGTGAAGTTGGAGAAATTAAAGGGATAGTTACCTCACTGTCAACAAGTCTTTTAAACTGAAGCTACCAACAATGTTGTTCACTGTTGTTTTAGAAAAAAAAGGATGATTCCACAAAAATTTCAACAGATATTTTGGAACAAGTTAAAGTGGGACCCACACATTCAAAATGCTTTCCTGCAACTTGCTCTATAGCACCAGATTAAGAACTCCTATATTGGTTAAAGGCATTAAGTTATTTTCAATTAAATGGCCTTGTTTTGTTTTATTGTTCTTATAAATGCCACTTTTACAATGGGAATGAATTACCCTACTTAGAGTTATGTTTACCCCCTGAGAAGCCAAAATGTTGAATTTTTTTTCAGCAAGAAAAAATGCTATTAAGTGTAACAGAAAAGGGAAAGTACTAAGATGTCCAAATAGTTACAGTAGGAAAGGCATGTTTAGTGTCCACTGCTATGCTGATGCAGATTTAGTACACGTCCTTTGTGTGATATGTTTTGATACAGTCACAGCCCAATGTTGCAATTTGGTCAGTAGAAGTGTGTTTCTTTGCGCACTTTTCTTATACTTTTTCTAGTCAGTGCCAGAGACAATCGACTGATGTGTCATCTTGTGTTATTGCAGGCCACCACAGGGCAAGGCTTAGTGACTTCCACATTTCCCCTGGCATTAACATTGACAGTTGCCACATTCTGAACAGTGCTTAAAGGGATATTGTCTTGCTTGTCCTTCCACTTAATCTCAATTACTTTGCCTTTTTTTCACACAGCTACTGACACATCACACTGAAGCTTCACATGACCAAATTCACCAGGCATATCACGGCAGTTTTGCCATACAATGCTATATCGTGTGAGTAGTTTTGTCTAGTGTCTGTCCTTGGTAATGTACTGTGACAACAGTATGGCTGCATTAAATAAAAAAATAATTTCTTTATCTGTGTCAACATCTGGTGACCAATTCACATTATCATCACTGTCACTTGATTCAAGCAATGGTTCAGTTTCAGTTCATACTAAAACTTTTTGCTTGTCATTGTGTTTTTAGTTGGAGGCTCCACCCTACTTATGAATATTGACAAGTTAACTAAGAATGGCAAAACACATGGAAATATACATGATTTTTTGCAGCATGATGTTATTTCCTCCACTTTATGGCTGAAGAACACTGCCCCGAGTCTTATTTGGAGTTAAAAATGTAAATCAGATCACCCTGCTTCTGACTCGTGGTTAACCGTAATTGCATAGAATTCCAAGCCTGAGTTATGCTCAGGGTTAACAATAAGGAGGTTAAATAAACAGAAAGAAGCATGTGGTCAAAGGCTTCAACAATTTTCTGTGTCTACTAATCCTACAACTACGTATTTCTGGGTGATTTGGGGGAGACCAATTACTAACCGAAGCATAACAAACACTTCTTTTCCATTAAGTTTTTTACATATAGATTTTCCTAGATTCACTTAGCAAAAAAATTAAAGCCTTTTATTTAATGCAGCCATATTGCTGTCACAGTACATTGCCAAGGACTGACACTATACAAAACTACTTGCTATTGTCCCCTTTTCCTTCATGTGCTCCTTCAGCTTGCACAGCAAATCCCACCCTAATGGCAAAAATGTTGAAGAATTTTTGGTTAATAGAGGAATGATAACGCCAGTTTTTGACATTAATTCCTACTGACATTCACTTCAAACATTTGCAGTTTCAGGTACATCGTTCTTTATCAAGGTCAACAGATAAAGCTCAAATACAGACACTTGGGTTTATCAGGCATTCACATGGACATCCCTTTGCTTTTGTCATGGGAACTTTACGCAGGATGTTCAAAACTCTAAAACAGAAGACACATGTATGTCTGTCCTAACATAATGTATCATTACTTCTAATGGCAACCTAATATAACAGTTTTTTTAAAACATTTGTTAGCATTCAAAAGACACATTTTTTATTAGTGGGTTGCATTGGTTGCTGACTGGTCAGCTCTTAGAGAAATAGCACCAATCAATAATGAAATAATCAGAGCAAATAATAAATAAATGATGTAAATATGTTTTTACAATAGAAAAGGAGAACATAGACGTTTTAAACTGAATTAAAATAAAAGCGTACCCACCAGTTTCTAACTAAATCATATTCAGAAAAGGCATCCCCATAAAAAAAAGGCATAGAAATGTTAGTTGAATCACATTTTCAAACTTGCTATCATAAGTAGGAGTTTCAGAACACCAATGTTCATTTTGAATTTTAATTAAAATCATTGTAAGAAGGCAAGAATTGCAGGATGCATTTGCTTTGTTGGTGACGGTTGAGGAAGGTCACAACTCGCAAGTGCATTTTACATGGAAGGCACATTATATTTAAGAACTGGGGTTGTTAAATTATCACTACTCCTCAGTCCCTGAAGCAGTTTACTCCAAGTAAATTGCAGTTAGGCCTGGGCAATATATAGAATTTTCGATATGATTCAATTTTTATGAAAAATCAATATGCAAAAACTAATACTGCAAGGCTTAGCACTTTTAATTGATACATCACAAATACTTGTAAATAAAATTGGCAAAATCTTCAACACTCCTTCTAAGTGTATTTACATCGACTCTGCCTATGCTGCCTGGCAGTGGTGTGCGAGGAAAAAAAAGGAGCTTAGAATAGGCAGGGTAAGCTCTGCGATTTGGAAATGGTTTGGTTTTACCCAGAGTGACAGTTTAAACAGCATAATGTCTAATGATAAAACACGTTAGTGCATAAGAAGAGACCACTAAGAAACAGGCAGTGCCTACAACATGCCATCCCTCGTCCCTGGCAAAAGAGGTCCCTGCTAAGCAAAGTTACATAAAATGTTTGCTGTTCCGCTGCATACCATATTAGCAGGCAAGCAGCAGGTGAACAGGACTGCTGTGACTTAATGCATTGCAAACACAGTTTTCACTACTTAACTTCAGCCATAAAAATACTCCCACTTTGTCAGTAGTCAGATAGTTACCATTAATTCACATCATACCAGAAGAGAGACAAAATCAAAATAACAGATGCGGCCCAAGAATGTGGTAATTGTGAATGACAAGTAAATAGGGTGGGGGTTACATATACTACCATGGCAGAGCTGTACTGTATAAAGAAAGCAGTTTCAGTGGCCAAGGGTACTGGTTGCTGTTTCATTGCTTGTTCCCTGTTTCAGCACACATTGAATATGAATGTGTAGCACAGACGCAAAGATTTTGCTCTTAGTTTAACATGCTTCAGCAAAAAAGAATTGCTTCTCGTATCTCTATTTTAAAGTGGGTCAATTCATTTCAATCTACTGCTAGTGTGAAAGACAAGTTCGTTAGACCACTGAGAACTTTAAGAACAGCAGAAAATATCAAAAGGTTGAGACAAGCTGCTTACCCATAACCAGGGTTCAGCATTGAGTGATATACAGTGTGCAGAGAATGATGTGCAGTGAAGGATTACTTTCAATTTAGTGGAACAGAAGTTGCATTAAACATTTTAAAATGGACCTTTCAGTTTTATATATTAGTGCATACATTTTTTACTAATACCTTAGCTACTTTTTTACCCAGTTTATTGAATTGTCAAATGAAAAGCAGGTAACTATTGAACTATTTGCGAACTCATTTAGAGTTCAAGTATTTGAAAATAATTTTTAAAAACGCATTAATGAATTATTTTCAGACTATTCAGTTTCTTACTATGACTAAGTTAAGTGAACATTCATACAATCCTTTAAAAACTCCTGACATCAATAGGCCATTCCTGTTATAAAGATTTTTTTTCTCAACTTTACTGTACCTTACACTAAGCATTTACACTGGCCATGATATACCTCAGAAATCCATTCTGTTTTGACCAATAATTATTTCTTTATTAACAATATGTTCGCATTCCACTTTCCTCTTTTACTAATATTCAAAGGAATCAAAAATATTTAATATTTTTTCTTAAGACATTGTTATTTGTTAGTTCATGGCCTTGCCATCATTATGGTGATAATCCTCTTCCTGGGTCTCAGTATGGTAATAATTTTCATATTTGGTTGTCAGATTGAGAAGTTTTAGAATCTCTGGTGTACAGAAGTAGGAAGTTAGGAAGGTGTTAAGAACACTGGATATAAAGTCTCTGACCTTGAACTTTACTATCATCATATTACTCTTCCTATGCTGGTGAATGTTACACAATACATAAATAGCACATATCATAAAGACAGTTACAGGTGAGGAAAAGTACATATAAGTAAATACATAATTTGGAACCATTATAACTGATGTAAATCAGAAAACAATATGTATAATATACATATGTTCATGTATTATATTACATTAACTAGCATGGTAATGATATAAGAGCTTTGTCTTCACTCAAATAAAAAAAGTCAAACAGAAAGAGTGCACCATGTTTACTGACTGACAGACACAAATGCCAACAGGTCATTCAAGGTGTTGAATACAATACATACAATGGAAACTCAAATATAAGCAGAGGAGATGTTTTTTCCAACCATTTTTGCTTTATGTAATTTTTGCTCACTGCTTCTGAGACACAACTATGCATGAAATTATTATTGCTCTTCTTCAAAATTAATTTCCCAATATTTCATATTATTATTGCAACAGAATATACCATGTTTTCAACTGTTTATGCATGTGTGTATGGTGCTGATCTTCAATCTTAAGGTGCTTTGAGAACATATCGAGAAATATCAAATATCGCATTTTGGGTCAAAATAATCCATCCATCCATCCATCCTCTTCCGCTTATCCGAGGTCGGGTCGCAGGGGCAGCAGCTTGAGCAGAGATGCCCAGACTTCCCTCTCCCCAGCCACTTCTTCTAGCTCTTTCAGGAGAATCCCGAGGCGTTCCTAGGCCAACCGGGAGACATAGTCCCTCCAGCGTGTCCTGGGTCTACCCCGGGGCCTCCTCCCAGTTGGACGTGCCCGGAACACCTCACCTGGGAGGCATCCTGATCAGATGCCCGAGCCACCTCATCTGACTCCTCTTGATGCGGAGGAGCAGCAGCTCTACTCTGAGCCCCTCCCGGATGACTGAGCTTCCAGACACCCTGCGGAGGAAACTCATTTCAGCCGCTTGTATTCGCGATCTCGTTCTTTCGGTCACTACTCAAAATAATCACATTATTAATTTAAGTTTATATCACCCAGACTTAATTGCAGTATGTGAATAATTACAAGATTGTTTCTCTGTTTTCATACTTATTTAAAGATGGGCACTGTGTCACGAGTATAGTGCAAGGTGAGGGTGACTTGGGCAACAATTCAACATAAAGAACACCAGAATATAATCAGCAACACTGTACAAAAGTAAACAAACAAAAACCACAGAAAATTCAGCTGTCATATACTCCCTCTGAAAATTCACATTTACTCAATTTGCTTCATGACTGGATGTCGCAATGCCTTTTCCGTAACACCCCCATAGTCTTGGTGGGGGGAGGGGGTTTGGGTTTCTATGGATTAGTGGATGAACCACCCTTTAATTTCAAACATATAGGAGCACTATAATTTCAATACATCTATCCTGATGTGTGTCATCATTGATTGATGGACCAGTAACATTTGCCCACTTTTTATTAAACTTCTAGGCTAAATACAACAATCTCGTAACTGTGGCTTTGGCCTCTTCCTAATCCTTCAATCCTTCCTCATACACAAGACCCCGAAGTACCTAAACTCTTCCACTGCACATATGGTTCCTACTCATCTAACGAGAGCAGCACACCATTTACTGGGATAGAACCCCACCAAAAAGCATAAACTGGACAGCATTCTCAATGCAACTGATGGATATGTCTTCATTAACTATAGTGGGGCCTAATGAAACTTCATCTTCACCCTCCTGCAAATACCCAAAAGTGACTAAAGGTGAAGCACAGACACACATTAAATATGCATTGTCAGGTGTCAACAGCCACTGTCAATGACAGCATCTTCACCAGCTGCTCATCAGCCTCTGTGCCAGGAGTCGCTGACACATGCTTCTGTGTAACAGGAAGATATGCACGTTTGCGCATCATTAACACAGATTCAGGCGGCAAGCAATTATGTTTCTTGTGAAAGTACTTAAAATAGGGGATATAAATAATAATCTGCAATGAAAAAAAAGCGTAATTAATAAACTTTGCAGAATGTTAACTAATTAAAAACTGAACACTACCTGAAGTGAATATTTAAAGATTTCTGTCTCCTTCACAGCAAGATGTAACTTGTGCATACTACACTTTTCTGGTAGCTAAACTCACATTACATCCAGTCAGTAACTGGTGACTAGACCTTCATTGAATTGGGCATGTACCACTACATAGCAGAACTTGTTTTGTCACTTAGGTGTTTGAATTTTCCTGCTTTTAAGCTTATTATAAAAACCTTCAGAATAACAATTATATTTAAACAATGTGTTTTATATTATTACATGACTGTCACAAAAAATGTAATCATCAATAACAAATGCATCAGTTTGCAATGAAGGTAGGAGATAACAAATATAGAGAGTACAACCAAAATCTTCAGCCTAGAGAAACACAAACCAATGTGGACCCACAGTTCTTATATCAACTTAATGTATGATAGATCAAAGCCACATGACCTTCTCGGGCTTTGTTACAACACCCTGCCTAAACTGAACACAATCAGATGGCAAGAACACAATGTCTATAACATGTTATGAAACCACATTCAATAGCTACAGGTCACTTGGCCAAAGAGGAAAATGCAATTAGTTTAGCTCAGTTACTTGTACTTATCTTGAGGTGTCAAGATTTAATGTGACTGCTTAGGACTGTGGCGAACATATTTACCGCAAAAAAAATGCACTCAGCAGTATTTGTGTCAGGGCAAATATTATAAGTTTAAGTTGTCTTTGAGATTCACAGTATAACCCATGAAAACCATTTTGTGCTTCCACACTTCAACTCAATGTCAAACAGCTCAATGTGTTCTTCCATCTGATGACACTCAAAATTTAGTTACTGAATGAGGTGCTCATGTGCAATCAATAGAAAGCCTACAAAAGTAATGTACCTTAATTTACACTGATGTACTTTTGATCCATACAAGGAGCTTCCCTCTCACTCCTCATGATGTATCATCTTTGCCAACTATACAAAAGGACATACTCATGCCCCTCTCATAATAAAATGAATATGATTTCATTTCTTAGATGACAATAATTTAAATAGCCCAACTCTGGTTATCATAACCTTGCCAAACCTATTTAATCCATTCATGAGGAGGCCAGAACCAATTGCATCTGCATGAGGCACAAGGCAGGACCCAACCTTTGACAGGGTACCACTTCATTTTAGGACCCAGTTATAGCCACACTCACATGTTAAAGAGTTAAGAGTCAACAATCAATCTAAACAGCATGTCTTTCAAGCAAAAGGGAGTTCTTGAAGGAAAACCGAAGCAGATGCAGGTTGAACATGCGGACTCCACAAGGACAACGACTGGGCTTATAATACAAACCTAGGATTTTGGATTGGTGAGGCAGAAGCATTAACCAGCATGCCATCATGCCAGCATGCCAGCCAAGTTTGAAGAAAATTGATGCTATTGCCTTAACTAAGCTTCAAGAAGAAGTAAAGAGTTTCCAGAAATCATCTTTGATGTATGACCCCCTAAATATAAACACATGAGAAGTGATCAAAAAAGTTTTTGGCCTGACAGATTAAGAAAAACATTTCCCACAAATATACACATAATAATAATAATAATAATAATTCCTTACATTAATATACATTTTCACACTACTCAAAGCACTTCAGTGAGTGGGGAGCCACTTTAACCACCACCAAGGTCACTAATTTGTTGCATCTATCTGGATGATGCGACAACAGCCATTCCTGTACCAGAATGCTCATCACGCATTAGCTGTTAGGTGGTGAAGTGGCGAGAGAGACGGCCTAATAGTGACATGGAATGATTAGGGGGCCAGAATGACTAGGCTATGGTGGGAAATACAGCACAGATGTCAGGAAACACCCTACTCTTTATGAAGGATGCCCATGGATCTTTTATTACCACAGACAGCAGGGACCTTGGTTGTTACATCTCATCCGAAGGACGACACCAATTTTACAGCACAGTGTCCTCATCCCTGCACTGGGGCACAGGGATCCACATTCAGACAATAGGGTAAGCACCCTCTGCTGGCCTCACCAACACCTCTTCCGGCGTCAACCCAAGTTTTCCTAGATGATCTCCCATTAAAATACTGGCCGAGTCTGAACATGCTTAGCTTCAGATGGATGACCTGTTCTGAAGCCAGTGTGGTATGGCTACACATACACATTGTGATGAAAAAAATTTGAGCATGACGTACTAACAGAAACTCCAGTAGAACCAAACAAGTTTTATTTTTCAACATAACCCCTGGGAACACTAACACATTTTCTACAATGTTCACACAGCTTTTCTATACCATTCAAATAAAATGTTTTGGCTCCCTTGTGTAACCAGTCCTCTAAAGAGGACTTCTTCAAAACTGGCATAGTACGTCCCATGAAGATTGCCCTATAGATAGTGGATACAATGGGGATCACATTGAGCACAATCTAGAGTATTAGGTAGAAGAGGCTTGTCTTGCAGGAGCAATTTCATGAAGCAACATGAGACTGGTCAACAAATTTCCTAATCCCCTGTCACAAACGGCAAAGCAAATCATCATAATATTGACCAGTTATGTAATCGATAGGTACTAAACCTTTAATACCAAAAAATGTGCACATGATCTTGTCAGCATTAGCTTATACCATAAATTTGTTTGATGTTTGAGAATCACTTAACTTCAAATGTTCAACTGTTGTTTGGACTCTGAATATGGGGATGCACTCAACATTTCATCCCCAGGTATAAAACCCTTCTTACATATCTTTCAGTCCAAAGTCATTAGCTAAAGATTTTCCTAGGAAAATAGTGAAGTTTTACTTCATGAGTCAACAGTCTGGACATCCAAAGTGCAAAGACCTTGCTAATGTTAATTTGTTCAAGAAGAATAGAACTGACCCATAACTAATCCTTATAGTGTCTGCTATCTCACACCCTACCAGTCTTCAAATCTCCATGGTGACAACATTTTCTTCTCTTACTGATGTTGAATGCCATCCAGAACTTTGGTCTTCTTCATGAAACTTCCTCTATTTTGACTGGGAGACTGGCACACACTGACTAGGAAAGAGTGACTCTCCAAAGTGTATTGTTCTCTAGCATTAGAAGTTTAAAGATTGCAGAATACTTGATTTTTGATTTACTGACATCCAAGTTGACTTGGTTCTAAAACAAGAAACAAAAACTATAAACCACAGATATTAAAAAATTATCATTCAAATATATTGGTATGCAGCGGCTAACCAATTTCAGGTCAAGGTAAAAATTGTTTGATTACCCCTTGTATATACAAATTTAATGTTTGTGGTTAATGCACTCTAATTGTGGATGTGTGCATGCATTGTATTCATGACACACATAAAAATAAATAAATGATGCATTATCTACCATCGCTCCTGAAGCGGTGCACATAAAGTGGTCTAGTGGCTAGGGTTTTCAACTTTAAACCACAAGTTTCCTGCTGAATCCCCATCTCTGATTCACTGGCTGATAAAAAGCAAGCCACTCAAGACTCTGTACTACACATACAAATAATTGTACAATGCAAGTGATCTTGGGTAAAGGTTTCTGCCAAACAAACAATAAATTAGTCTGCCATGAAAAAAATACTGTTTTCCACAACTGCCTCACAGTTTTCAAAGCTGTGTAAGCTGCTCAATCTCGGTAGTGGAATGATTCAGTCAGCTTCCCAGTATTTATTTACAGGGCCTCTAAAAGTGTATTTCTTAATGATAAATAAAATGACAGAATGCAAAAACAAAATTGCTACACAGTCAGGGAAAATAAATATTCCGCCTGCAATGCAATCGCGTGATATCAAATTTAAATTTAGTAAAAGAATATTTAAATTTACTGTTGCTCCTCTACAGAACAAATCAACATTTACATATCACTATCATTAAATATGAAAACTGTATATTGTCATAGGTAAGGAATAACAAATTGAACCAAGCAGCTAAGCCACCAAATTCTCATCAATGAGGCTGTCAGTTCAACAGCCATTCCTTACTGATCGTGGGACTCATTACAACTTAATTAACCCGAGTACTCCATATGCAGAAATAATAGATACAATGATTTATATTATGCACTAATGTTTTACAAGTATCTTTAAAATGTTCAATGAATAAACCAATTAAATAAACAAACATAAATAAGTTATTAAAAACAGGTCCAACTTTAGAATCATATTGTAAAGATGTGGCTGCTTTTTCAATGTGCTGTGAGTCTGTCATTTATTCAGGAAATTCAGTTGGCCAGGTTTACAAGTGACATCCAGGGCACCAAGAAAATATCAAAAATACACCTAAAACTGGTAGGCATGAACTGTAATAATAATTACAAAGTAGGTTTTTTTTCAGTCAGAATTATGCCTTACTACAACAGCAGTCATAGAAGATGTAAGCTTCACTGAAAACAAATTCTTTGGTCTTGTTTTAAATACAGAGACTGCTGGAGCAACTCTCACATCTGTTATTAAAATATTACCAAGTTTAAGCCCCTGTATCATGAGGTTCCATCACATCCACTAATTTGGTTTACTTTAAAAATTTTAACTGCATGCCTCATGATCTCAGAGAGAACTTCGGTGAATAAACATTAACTTCAGCAATATTAAGGAGAAAACACTCTCAGGCCAATAAACAATATCTGTATATTTGTAATCCACAGACTGCATGCTTATAGAAATCAGTAATAAATAAATAAATAAATAAATAAATAAAAAATATGTCAGGTTCCATTAGGGTAGTCTCTTTATGACTGGAGACAAATGTAAGACTTTGCAAGTATTTGCAGGCACACTTACCAGTGACTCATCTTCCCAACCACTTTGAAATAAACACTGTGATGGAAACTTTAATGTGGAAAGTGTATGTACCTGCATTTGTGTGAATGTGTGTAGGTGTCATTTTGAGTGTGCAGGCAGAGGCTGACGAGCAAAGAAGATTGTGTACGTGTGTTTGTGTAATAAAGTGAAAACAACAATAAATAAACATGCACACCCGCCAAGATAGTATGGACATATAGACGAGAGTGCATGTGCTGATGAGTATATGTAATTCAAGTACATCAAGTTAAGCTTATTGTCATGTGTACATAGTATGAGGTTAGCTGTAACAGCCCATCCTGCTGTCCAGGGAAAGAAGGCTGTAGTATTGGACAGGTGCAAAAGACAGGTGAGAAAATGTACAGTTATATTTGTCTGCAAATACATGTAACTTGAATGCCTAAGTGCTTTGTTTATATATACCTGTAAGTAACTCCTTATTGACTTAAATAACATATTTAAAGTAAACACAAAATACTACTGAATGCACAATATTTTAAGTAAACACCGTCTTCATTGGGAATTCCTTTTCCTTTCTTTTCTGCATAATTTTATTTTAACTTTTGCTCTTGAGGCTGCTCTAGACCAAGTAATATATCCTTGTCCATGTGTAAATACTGGCAATGATAAAGAAACAACAAAAATATCTAAAGTTTCTCATGTGATGGAGATCATGGAAAAGGCACACATGTTTGCACCCCAACATGAAGTATGAAAAGTAATGCAGTAACACAATTACAAACACACACATCTGCATCAGCCTTAAAATCAGCATTCTCTACAAGGGTTGTCCAGATAGGCATTTCTGGTATGTGTTTATTTATACCTACATAATCACTGCATTGATTTCTCCATGTTGGACATTGCATTTCTTTCCGTTTTATGCAACACACTACTTGGTAATATAAGTGCAAGATTCCAAATTGTGAAATCTAAATTGTCATCCATGACCCATACATAGATTTAAGGAGTCTTATGGATTCTTATTTACTTGTGTCCCACAGCCCACCGACAGTACTATAAAACAAACAATGAATACAACACAAACAACAGATATAAGAAGCACACATCAGGAACGCTTAAGTCAATATCACAATATGTGAGTTCCAGTCAGAGTGGATGTCAAACTTGACAACTGCAGTTGTTGATCTTGTTGCCCAATGACTTTCCAGCAGGACTTTCCAGCACAGTTTCATATTTCCAAAAAATTGATATGTTCATCTCTTTTTCTGACAGCCAGTAGTGTGCTGTCTGTTGGAGCCAGTGTAAGTTCAGCCTAAATCTCTATCCTTTCCCTTTTCTTTTTCCATTATGTTGTAGTATGCAAAAACATGAGGTATCAGACAGATGAGTCTCTCGTCTATCTGCAAGGGCTAAAACACCCATGTTCCCTATTCCTTATTACATTATTATATTATATATTGATTGCACTTTTGAGTGGGTATTCATTGGTTGTCAGATCTCATGCACACACATTTTCCTCACACTACTTAAGTCAAAAATCAAACCTGTCTGGTTTTTGTCAGGGTGAGTTGCGGACTATTTGGACGAAATTGCCCCATATGTCACACTACATGACTGGCCCCCAACTCGCCAAAATTATGTAAGTGATTTCTACGACTAAAAATCAAAGGAAAATTTGTGTAATGTGACTTGGCCTTTATGCAGTTGCCAGCATGAGCAGATGTTAAGTAACCTTATTAAACAAGTTTTTTCATTCAAGTTCACCTGAATACATGATTCTGTAAATGGGAAAAAAACCGTTTACTTTAGTCTCATATGTTATTCCTTAACTGCCTTCTCTTGCTCGCAAAATTCAGCTGGTGTCACATACTGGCATGCACAAAGCAGGGTTCTGCACACCCTACCTATCGCACAGGTTGCTTGGGCTTTGCTTTAAAATTTTGCACCACTTTTGTTAACATAGTACCTTCCTGATAAACATGCAAACTTGATTACATCACTTTGTATGAACAGCTGTTATTAAAACAAAACTTCGATACAGCTTTCTTATCCAAATGCATCTTAATACTGTAATTCAAATTGCACAACTGAACCAAATATTGCAGATAACAAAGAAACATCTGACAGAGCCAATAAGACAAGTTGCATAACCCTTCCACATTGGTCCCCCACATTTTGTGTGGAAGATGACAACTTCTAAATACAGTAAGCATTGGACAGGTTATAGTCAGGCAGCCATCGAACAAAGCAAAGAGAAAACTTGAGACTGAGATATGGAGTGTGTAGAATGGGGATACTAAGAAGACAAGTTTCACAACTTTATTGGATTCAGGACACAGTACTGTAAGTACAAAAAGCCATGTTCATCATTATATATAGCAGATTTCAAGGTCAATGTCCTCTTGCTGCTTTAATAATTATTACCACTGATGGCTTAGCTTGCAGCTGGCCTGCTTTATCCGTACATAGGTAGGTGGTGATGCACAGTGCAGTATTTTGATCTCCCTTTTACTCCTTTAAAAAAAGGCATTTTCACACCATTTAGAATGGTCTTTTCAAACTGTGGTGCGATTTCTCCAAAAATTTGGTTAATTTAGGTAGATGTGAACATGCCAATCGCACTCTGGTATGGATCAAAACAATACAGAGACTCTGTGGAAAGGGTGGTCTTAGTGCGGAACCATGCCAGCTCTGGAGTGGTTCACATGAGGTATGAATGCGACACAACGCATGACCAATCTAAACTGTACATTACAGGTGAATATTTGTAAGCAATAGCATTCATGCCAAGTGTCTGCTGTCGGTAATTGGGGAATCTTATTCACAGCATATTGTGTCAAGTTAAATATAAAAAGGTAAATATAAGTACAAACATAGTAACAAATATAACTCTATTCATAAAATAATTTGCATTAATACTAGTCAATAAGTGCAAGCCTAAGTTTTTCGCCATTTGATAGAGGTCCATAGAGGGCTAGATCCCTAGTTAAAGGATCAAAAACCAAAAATAACATCCTAATTGTAATTACTGACTGTGAAATATTGTAAAACAATACCCCACATGCTTATGTTTGAAATTTGTCATGCCCCTAAGAAATCTTGTTATTCTGTGAATGGCTCTCAGTGCGCTAGAACCAACTATAAAGTATCAAATATCAAAAATATTATCACAATTATGATCAGCAACCTTGAAATTCCATAAAAAGATGGCCAAAACTAGGGGAGAACTCCAAAAAGTTTAATGTCTTGCATAACCTGACATAAAGACGCATCAACAGGTATCTCATGTGTGGGGGTGTTCTTGTACCAATAAGTCAGGAAGTGCTAGACAAAAAAAAAAAACAAGTCATTTCAAAGCGTTAATGAGAAATTCTTGTGAACACAATTCACTTGTGATTGGGTTGATCAAACTACCTAGAGAGGAGATGAGAAATAAATAGAAGGGACCTGTGAGCCCGGCGATCAAAACCCCTAATCTTATACCAGGTTAGTGATGCGCACACTAACTTAGACATATGTGGTAAATATTAATCAAAAATTCCAAAATTAACATTATTTACAAATATTTACAAGAGTTAAGACAGAAGACATATGTGATTTTACTGGAGAGTAATTACACAATATCATACAGTTAAATAAAGCTCACCTGATAAGTCTACCGTCATAAAATTGAAGCAAATTAGTGTATGCTCTCTGCAAAGCTTGTCTTTTTCTGTTCACTAGCCTATTTCAAACAAGTCCTTTTTGAACTACTCATAATTTTCAAGTAATTATTTTTAAATAAAAAGTGAAGTACTCCATGTTTTCTAGTTTAATAGAGTTTAACCCAAACTGATGCTCATATTCCTTTTTTTACTTATTCACTTTTTTACTTATATTTATTTATCCCCTTTACAACAAACAGAAACTGGCAGAATCTACAAGCAAGTTACAAGCTATCCCCTTTGGCAAGAAGCACCATATGAGTTGGTGAGAACGGGAAAAAGAGAAAGGCTTCCCAAGAACAAAAGGAGAACACATGCTGCACATTTGAAACTCCACCCCAACATTTAAGCATCAACCAGCAACCTAAGCACGAATACATGGAATAATTAGCAGTGTCTCCACATAAATTTGACATTAACTTCAAAGTTCTCCATAAACATTTAAAAGTTTCTGATTATTAATACTAAACATTTACCAAATTTCTTTGATTTCAGCAGGCCTCATTTCCACAACAGTTTTATTTTTTTTAAAAGGGACTTCAGGAAAGGTTTAAATGCCTTGTCAGAGAGAAAAGACCTGAGAGTGAGCAGAAGGGCAGTGACAGAAACCAAGGTGTTGCAAAAGTGTGGGAAGTACTGTACCAACAATTACTAAACTACAATCGGGTGCTCTAAAATCCAGGTGGAACAACTAGGATTATTATTTAATTGTATTGTTGTTCACTTAAATATGGTGGTTTATTGTGTTTTGATTGATTAAATATTTAGATTTTTATACATTCATTGCTTGATAAGAAAGACGTTCATTGTCAGGATAGTAAACTTTTGCCAACACACAATAACATGGCCTATCATCATACAAGTCATTACCTGTTATGTTTTTATATGAACTTATAATATGAGGGACTGCAATGCAGAAAAGAGAATAATAGCTAGGAAAAGTAAGATGATCATATATGCCTATAATAATTAAACTTTTAACAACAGAGAATGTAGAAACAATTTACAAAGTTAATAGGATAGTTACAAGGCAGTGTTCCCTCTATGCTGCATATGTGAGCGATTGCTCTCACATTTCAGAAGCGTCTTTCACAGATTTTACTTGGTTAATCATAGATAGGACTAACTTTGAAACAAAATAAAACAATAAAAATAAACTAAATCAATTACTGACCCGATTTAAATGAGTTTCAAAAAAATAGTAAAATAGTTTCACAAAAAAAAAAAACATTTGAACAACTGTAATCAGACATCAAGATAAACTTTAAAAGTAAAATAACTGAAGTAAAGTGTATTAGTGCTGTTGCTTGTTAGTCAGAGCTGGAATTTGCATCTGCTCTAACAATGACATTAAAATATACGAAGGTCACTAATTAAGGCCTTGGAATGGGCTGCCCTGCTAGCAAGAGGTCAGAAGTAGAAGTGGCACAGCAGTACTACTGTGCATCTCAATAATTAACAGGGGGTAGACAGCAAAAGAAAGAGAAAACATGAAAACAGAACATGAAATAAAGCTAGAAAAGAACAGGCATGAGAATGATGAGATGGATGTTTGAAGTGTAATGGAGCGAGTCAAAGATGAATGCCAAGTTAAGAGAAAGACTTGGTATTGGGCTTAGGAAACAGAAAAAGGCAGAGGATGACTGGGAGAAATTGGAGGTGGTGGGGAAAACATCCAGAGTAAGACTGAAAAAGATGTGATTGGAAGTGCTTTCAGATGAAATGAAAAGGACTTTGGAAAGTGGAGGAAACAGATTTGGAAGGCAACAGGTTAAATTGAGTACACCCAGAAAACGACCATTTAATCAATGGTGATGTTAATTGGAGAAAAGTTCCTGGATTATCTCTAATGCAACTCTAATTACTGCCATTGAAAAATTGGTGTCTCTGTCTAAATTCAACATCTTATTCATCCACTCATCTAGTTCAGGTTCATAGGAGCCAGTTCCTATCTCAACAGCAATGGTCACAAGATAGGAACCAAACATGGATGGGGCACCACTCAATAGCAGGATATACACTCACTCACTATAGACCATGTTACTGCCACCAATTAACCTAATCTTAAATTCCTTAGAGGATGGTTGGTAGCCATATTTAAAAAAACAAAGACAGGAAGAAAATGTACAAACTACAGCCAGACAGTGTCCAGGGCAAGATTCATACCTAAGACTCTGCAGCCGTGAAGCACAAGTGCCAATCACTTTGCCATAATGCCACTCTTTTCTACAAAACGACTCCTTTGCTGAAGCAAAATCATTCTGCTAAACTTTGAATCTTTGTGTCTGTTACTTTCACTATACAACTCAAAGCATTTTGTCTCTTGCAAACCCACTTAATGAGGCCTGTGCACTGAGGTGGGTGCTTCCCGACACTTTCACCACATATGACAAGGCCAGCCAGTAACCTCTTCTGATTCCTATTGCCATTTTCTTCCCGCTGTCCCCTTTAGACCTTTCATATCCATGGGCATACATACTGTACATCATTACACTTCTTTTCAGTCAGTTTTAATTTGCTTATTGCTGTGAAAAACACTCACTGATCAGTTCATCAAATATGTCACGGATACCCATCACCACTAAAAATTGACTCCTATAAGGTAAGCTATATCTTCATTATTCCTATCTGTAGCCAAGGAAGGGCCTTTTGAACTTCTTTATACACAACCACTACTTATTATACTGCTGTCAAGGTTGTGGTAAATATTACTTATGCACATATTTAAAAAAAAAAAATAATAACATGAAATACACGCTTATCCACAATGTAGAAGGATGCGTACTGAAATACAGAAGCATTCAATGGGCTACTTCGTGTTGGGCCTTTTATAGAAATGTTATACTGAATACAATTTTACTTTTTTGTTTCTACAAATGCCACCAAAAAAAGTTTACACTATGTCAAAAATATTAAGATTTGTCCCACATAAAGCAGGTTGATTGCCTGTCAGAATCGCTTTATTGCTAGCATGTGAAACATACCAGAATTGACTTTGGTTTGGTGCAAAACATGAGATAAAAGACATTACCATTTCAAGACAAAACAATTTCATCCACCATTAACCCGACACTGTGCAATCCACTATACAAATACAACATGCTTTTGAATACTTCAATAGTTAACTTAAATAGATAGAAAAACTATACAAAGTAAAATAGACATCAAATAGTGCAAGTATTTACGAATAGAGAAACAGCACAGTTACCAGTTATATACTGCAAAAACAGTTAGGAGTAACGCTATGTAAGTTTATTTAATATCTGAATAATTTGAGAAAAGAAGCTGCAGAGATGGCATGTAGTCGGGTTGCAATAGACCTGTACCCTCTCTGTGATGGCAATTTAATGAACAGATGGTTGCTGGGGTGGGTGAGGTCAGCGGAAATCTTTCCTGTTCTCTTTTTCGCACTGGCAATGAACAGATCTTTTAATGCTGGAAGACAACAGCCAATGATTTTTTTCTGCTGAACAAATCACCTACTGAAACCAAGTCTTAGGAAGAGAGGAGGCAGAAGGAAACCAAACGGTGATGGAGGAGGTCACAGTACTCTTAATGATGGCTGAGTAAAGATTAAACAATATACGTCCTGATGTGCCAAGCTTCTTAAGTTGGCAAAAAAAGAAAAATCTCTGCCTGGCTTCCTTCATGATGGAGGTGATGTACTCGTCCCATTTTAATGTATTAGGGAAAGTAGTCCCCAGGAAGTTAAACGACTGAACCACAGAGACAGTCAGGCCATTAATTTGCAGAGGTGGACAGCTAGTGACTTGTCAGCAGAAATCAATCCTCATTTCCACAGTTTTAATAGCACTGAGCTCCAAGTTGTTACACGATCACCATTCTACAAGAAGACCCACCTCTCTTTGATAGGAACACGCATCATTATTGGACACAAGACCCACTACAGTTGTGTCATCTGCAAACTTTAGGATTTTTGCAGTTTTGTCCATGGCTCTACAGTCATTTGTATACAGTGAAAACAAAAGGGGTGAAAGAACACAGCCTTGGGGAGAGACTATGCTAATTGACATTGGATCTGACATATATCGGCCCAGTCTCACATACTGCTTCCTACCTCTCAAGAAACTCATGATCCATTGTTAGACACCATAGGGCAGGGGTCCCCAACCACTGGTCCGCGACCCACTACCGGGCTGCAGCCGTCTGACAGCCGGGCCGCAAGAGAACTGCCGGCAACGGAGACTCACTCAGACTTTTCAGAACGCTTGGCGGGTGGGGCTTTGCAGCAGCGCAGAGAGAGGAGAGAGACAGAGGTGAGAGAGTATTACAACAAAGTATTGTTATGGTCCCGACAGTTTCCCCATATGACACGAGTCTATAGAAATCGCGTTACTACGAAGTACATTCAGCAGATGCTTTCATTACAACGAAGTGACCTTGAAATGCCTGAATGAATCATCCACAGAGCAGTTAGATCTGTGGTCGCAGCTCAGATGTGCACGTTTGCACAACGATCACCAAACAGAAACATTGTAAAAAAAATTCTTTCTTCGAACTTTCCTCGTACTGTTTTTTTTTTGCTGTTTTTGTTTTCTGTGGTTTTCAGTGATACCTTTTGCTTATTGCTTGTCAACATTTGAAAAACATCCATTGGAATTTAACTCATTGTCACCCTCCTATAGAAACGGCAGACACAAAAAAAACAATAACAGTGTTAATGTTTGTGATGTGCAATCTGTTGGAATGGCAAATGCAAAGCATATGTCTTTGTTATATGCAAAAAAAGAAGAAAAATCTCAGGTTGCAAATGTATGCGAACTGCTTAATAACTTAATAATAATAGAAATGTTATGTAAATTGTGTATAAAACTGCCCCCCCCCCCCCCCCCCCCCCCCCCCCCCCCGACTGGTCCGTGGAAAAATTTGCATCTAATAAAGTGGTCCTTGCTGTCAAAAAAGTTGGGGACCACTGCCATAGGGTACACCTAACAGGATTAGTTTACTCTAAAACAACTCTGGAACAATGCTATTGAAGGCAGAGCAGAAACACGATTCTCACAAACAAGACTCTCACATAGGTGTTGGGCAAGTCTGCAACTGCAACCTCTACCGAGTGATTTGTCCTGTATGTGAACTGAAGTGTACAAGGAGAGAGTCAGTGATGGATTTTGGGTAGGAAACCATAAGACAGTCGAATACTTTCATAACCACCAAGGTCAACTGGCCTACAATCATTAAGTTCAGAGATTTTTTCCTTCTTGGGAACTGAAACGTTAGTGGCTACCTTAAAGCAGTCACAAACTTTGAACATCTGCACCGAGGTATTGAATATGTCAGTGAAGACAGGTGCTAACTGGTCTGCACAATGTCTAAGAGTACCATTAGGGCCAGCTGCCATCCTAATATTCTGCGTCCAGAAAAGTTTTTGTACATTTTCTTGCTTCACAGAAAGTATAGGGTGGAGCGGAGAAGAATGACTGGGGGAAGGGAAGTTGAACAATGTGAATGTGAATCTTCAAAACTTTCACTGGAAAGAAAGTGTCCATCTGCTTGGTGTCACTTCACTATGGACAAATGTAGATGACTAAATAAGATTCCAATAAGGTTTGTTGGGGTGGATGGTAAAGGGCCTGTTGTGGGTGGTCCAATTATCTGAAAATTCCAGATATGGTGTCCATAAGGGCACATACTGGCATATTGTAAAAGGCACAAAATGAAATATTGATTTATAGGAACTGAATACTATTTGATCCTTCATATTTTCTAAATAAATACAAATCCAGACCTAGAAAATATTATCAAAAAAAAGAGGATAACATATGATGAAAAAGGATTGATCATTTTATAGATTTTTTTACAATAATTAACACAAACGAAAATAACAGAAAGCAACATCAGAAACCAAATCTCTACCCATCCATATTTAACTCCACAAAAATCCATTTGTCTGAAATTGAAGCCTGTCCTAGCAGCATTGAGAATAGAGCCTTCAAAAAGCAAACAAAAATAATACAAGGCAAAACAAGCTTTTTTTAATACTAAAAAGTTAATGAATGCTGCCTGGATATAGTAACCATATAGGATCACACACTTACACATACAGTCTTAACAAACTGAACACCATTGGCTTATTGGTTCAGTCACCCCTTTGAAACTGTGCATGCCCCTCAGCACTTTAAGGAAAATTAAGTCTCTGCATTCATTAGCATATTTGGCATGACATCTATGTTTATGGTTGTATTCCAAATCTGCCCATTACTTCTGTACCTTATTTATAACCTTCCCCTCTCCCTGAATGTGTGAGAATGTTTGTTGTTCTCATCACAGTGTCCCCTACAGGCACCACCCAGGACTCTAAATAACTTTGCCCCCACCAACATGTGGATCAGACCAGACACACCCACACAGAGGGTACAGATCAACATAAAACAAACTCTTTTCTTGACAATGGAAACCATAACCATGACTACCAGCTGGACAGTTAGACTGCTTTTACATTGTCACATACACCATAAAAATGTAAATTTTCATTATGTATTAAAAATGACACTCACTCTGTATTTTTGACAAATGATAACAAGCTGCAGCTAGTGACAAGGAGAAATTGTTATGCTGGGGGGGGGGGGGAGGAAACCTGAACATTACACATAATATATCACCGCTTAAAAGAAATGGAAAGAAAATGTGTCAGCCAGGCTGAATGTCTCTGAGTTGTACGTGCCAGCGAAGTGACACGCACTAGCCATGCGGGTATATTATATTTAGACTGCCGTGTTCAGCCAACAGCTCCCATTTTCAGGAAAGCAGCTAGGTATGTCCTGCTATACCTACCTGCTCACATGAGACGAGACTTGGCACATTTTTTTTGCGCACTACAGCCTACTGTCAAACCGCAATCGTTGATTAAATACATTCAACTTCAGGTGTCCTGGTTATTGGCCTACTAAGCAAAAAAAGTATCAACTTTTGCTTTTGAATGAAAAGTGAAGCGAAGTGCAGGAGCGGATCGGTGCCGGATGAACGAGAATTGGCAAAGGCGGTCTGGAGGGGGTTGGGAGGTCACTTATTATTTCTTTTCCAAAAGTGCGATCTGCACAAACACTGCGTCGCAGACACTACAGCTCGACGGGGATATTTTTCCTTCTCCACCCGCCGTCCCCTCCCTCACTGTCACCGATTGGGAATCCGCGCGAAGCCACCGCCATCCTCATCACGTCAAGTCTCGCATCTATTGTACTCCACTGCCGCACACAACAAAGCCCGACGTGCAAAGTGAGAGATCCCAACCGCGCAACGCTCTAGCCCTGTCGGCGTGCACGGGAGCAGCGCTTCTTCTCGTTCACTCTCTTATTCCAAACTCTCCGGCAATCGCAGGCCTGCGATCCAGGGAGCCGGCTGGAAGAAAACACAAGCCCCATCGGCGGTGGCCGCGATTTGTGAATTAACCCAAGGCATCGTCGCTCCAACTTTATTTGCACTCACTCACAGTCGCTCGCTCGCTTTCTCTCCTTCCTTCTTTTCTTCATTCCTTTTATCCCCAGCTTACCTTTAACTGGAACTCACCGGACGAGCAGGAGCTGCACATCCGAAATCCACTTTGCACGATTGTAAGTGCTGATATTAATTATTTGAAACGCATCGGCCAATAAGAAAGATCCAAAGAAGCCGGTATGTGGTTCTAGCTTTTCGTGTTGGGCTTTTTTTCTGTCCCTCCCAGGCCCTTCAACTCTCTCTCTCTTTTTCGATCTCTCTCTCCCTCGCGTTACCTTCAGCTCAGCCCACACTGGCTCCTCGGTGACGTCACCGCTGCGCGTGCTGGAAGATAGCGCACACACACTCACAACGACTCACTTGTCACGGGTGGCAGAGCTTTGCATACTGTCCCGGAGAACTGTCCCGGCTTCAGACGAACTGTGATCAGAGAGCCTGCACAAACTGGAGCGTGCATCCGCCGTTTGCAAGTTTCACGCTACGAGAGTAACTTACGCTCTGTGACAATTGGGGCCGAAGCTTACTTGAGACGGCCGCAGTGAATGCAGGTTTGAGATCTAGACAATCATTTCCCTAACATGATTTAGACTTTTACACTGATTTTTGTGTTGAATCCTATAATGTCTTTAAACTGCTAGTTAGGTAGAATGTGCTTAGGGGAATCATTCGAGTGCAGCCGCTTGTGATGTTTGCATGAAAGCAGATACCCCAACCCTACCTCGAGACCAACTGCACCGAATCCTCTAAGAGGAAGCTTTAAAGAAAGAAAGCGAGTAATAAAACGACTTAAGAACATGTATGATAGGTAGAATACCCAGTGGTGGCTGAGTGGTCTTTTGCCCTGGCACCCCAAAAGAGTTTTTTTCTCTCCAGCCTAACTAGAGTTTTTTATTTTTTTGTCCATATCATGGCCCTGTCATTTAAAGAATTAGAAAAAAAACAATAACATATTTAAGGACTCTAGTTCTCTTAACTGTGTATCTGCCTTATGTAACCGTGAATTATTTATTTTTGTGTATTATTCTAATTTTAATTTGTTTTTCTTTGCATGTAATTACTTCTTTGACATCTTGTAAAGCAGTTGGAGCAACATTGAATTTATGTGCCATAGAAATAAATGGTGAGTCAATTGGATGCCACACTCCCCTGCATATTGTGGTGTTTTTAGGAGAAACCAACATGCTGCTGAACTTGCAAACTCGACACAGAAAAGGTGAGGAGGCTGGCTCGAAAATAAAACCAGCTCTCCATGAGCTGCATAATGAAAAATTATTCATGCCAAAATTAAATACATTCCAATATGTTAACTACATTGGAATGAAAAGCATATGGACAGTTAACTACATTGCAATGTAATGCATAGTACATGGCACATTTAATTTCAGCACAGATTTATCCTGTCATGTTTAAAAATATATCAACCAAATGATTGATTGCTTTTCACTACTGCACACAATTTTTGTGTTAGTTTAAAGTAATACAAAACATTTTGCAGTTTAATTCATGCCTATAGATTGAGTGTGGTAAATAAAATGAAAATAAGCATATTGCATTTTTCTTGGTGGCTACTCCCAGGTATATTGCATTTTGATTCAGGAGCACGCATTAATCATGCCAAAACTGAATGTAATCAAATGACCAATCAGCATCAAAAGGATGGACAAGGGACATCAACTGTTGAGATAAGAGGGGTTCCTCTTCTACACATTTGAGCGTAAGTTTTGTCAGTGTGGAGTGATTAATCAAAACTATGAGAAGTAAGTTTTAGGTCTAGCTAAAAAAACACACTCTTATTTCAAGTTGACAAAATAACGTGTTGTGCTTGCCTTATATCATATTGTTTCACTTATATTCTGACAGTCCTGACCAATATGTCAAGAAGTTTAGCAACAGCTGATTCTGTCATCCCCATCTTGCAGGTATTTACAAACCACATTTATTGGAATATTGGTGAATGAAAACCCTAAATGATGATCTACATAATTGCATGCTGCAGTACTTCAGAACACGCGTTCTAAGAGTGTCTCTGTAGCACCTGGACATTCTTCTCCGGTTTCTGCTTCTATTACACTGGACCTTTCCATCAACAAGGTAACACGGAATGGAATGAAATCATCATTTACATCGCTGGCTTCCACCTGTTCAATGAGACAGTGGTTCCCTTGCCTTATCAACTCTCCATTCTCCATCTAGTGTGGATGAACACATTCAATGCCTCTAAACCACATATCGACACCTCTTGCCTCACCTTTTTTGATGCTGATTGATCATTTGATTACATTTAGTTTTGGAACGATTAATACATGGAATTGAATCAAAATAAAATACACTTGGGACAGCTACTAAGCAAAATCCATTATGTTTGCTTTGCTTTTAGTTATAACACACAATCTGTGGACATGAATTAAAATGCCGTATGTTTTTGCATTAAATTTTCAACTGAAACAGAATAGTGTATCATACTTGTGCCAGCTCTTGCTCGTGCCAGCCTATCGTCGACCGAGCAAGCGAATAGATCACATGAATCTGCTGAAACCGTGGAAGGAAAGGGACCCCGATCCCTCCTTTGGACAGCCCTGCTCATTATTTGCTCAGACCAACACACTTAACTTTGGCTGTAGCTTGAACCCCCAACAGAGGCGAGAGCTCGTCTGTCTCGAAGGTGGTGGACAGAAAACTTGGAAGGACCTCTCTGATTGCCCACGACATTGTGACTGAACCCGGGGTTATAGTCCGAGAGTGTCCATATCGTCTTCCCAAGGCAAAGAAGGCTGAAGTGGAGCTTGAAATCAAGTGCATGCTGGACTTAGGAGTCATAGAGGAAAGTTATAGTCCCTGGTCCAGCCCAATAGTCTTGGTTAGTAAGCCCGACAGAAGTTGGAGGTTTTGCAATGACTTCCATCGACTTAATCAGGTCTCCCAATTTGATGCTTATCCTATGCCTCGAGTGGACGACCTCCTTGAAAGGCTTGGACAAGCAGAATATCTGACCACACTTGACATGACCAAGGGGTACTGGCAGGTTCTTTTAACAGACTCCACAAAGGTTAAGACCACGTTTAGCACCCCTAGTGGGCACTGGCAGTATTGTGTCCTTCCATTTAGGTTACATGGGGCTCCTGCGACTTTCCAGCATCTGGTGGACAAAGTGCTCCGCCCCCATAACACGTATAGCGCTGCCTACCTGGATGACGTCATCATCTATTCCAGCACCTGGAAGGAACACCTACAGCACATCTGAGCAGTATTACGGACGCTGGGTGAAGCCGGTCTTCAGATCAATCCAAAAAAAATGTTTTTTTGGGTTGAAAGAAGCAAAATATTTGGGTTACCTGGTGGGTCGTGGTACTGTGAAGCCACAGTGCTCTACAGTAGATGTCATTTTGAAATGGCACCGTCCACGAACCAAGTGGCATGTCCAAGCTTTTCTTGGTTTAGCCGTGTACTACCGCCGGTTTGTACCACGGTTTTCTGAGAAAGCTGCGCCCTTGAGTGATTTAACAAAGAAGAGGGCTCCCAACATTGTGGTATGGACCGATACGACAGAAGCTGTATTCAGTGACTTTGAAAGGGCCCTGATGTCAGCACCTGTTTTGAAAGCACCTGACTTTTCGCTTCCTCTTATCCTCCAGATGGATGCTTCGGACACAGGCCTAGGAGCAGTGCTGAGCCAGATAGTCGATGGTGCTGAACACCCCATCATGTTCCTGAGCCAGAAACTCCTGGATCGGGAGACTAGGTTTGCGGCGGTAAAGAGAGAGAGGCTCTTGCGATCAAGTGGGCAATTACACAGTTGAGGTACTACCTCCTGGGTTGAGAGTTTACACTTGTCATGGACCATGCACCTTTACAGTGGATGGCCCTACATAAGGAGTCCAACCCTTGAGTCACTAGGTGGTTCCTTGATCTGCAACCTTAAAAGTTCTCGCTTGTTCATTGGAAGGGTTCTGTCCATACCAATGCCGATGCTCTCTCTCTCGCGTTCACGACCTCTCGGTGCAGGTTGCCCAACCCAACGGGTCTGGGCTGGGGGGTGGGGGGGGGGGGGGTTTAGGAGACAACTAAAGGGCCTGAGTACATGTTACTTTCCTGAAGCTGTTACCCATAATCCTTGTCATGGGGCATCCAGTAAATTTAGTCTTGATACAAACCTTAAATTAATTGATAACCAAAAAATAAGGTGTATAATTAGACCAAGGGATAAAACCAGACCCTCCACCAGGGGCATCTGTAATAGAAATTTACTTCAAATTAAAACAAAAAATATATCAGCAGTTCAGAAAGAAGCATGCAGTTTTAAATGCTGCTTATTGAACGTTCGCTCTCTTTGCACTAAAGCTGTTTTGGTAAATGATATTATATTAAGTACAAAATCTGATCTGTGTCTTCTCACTGAAACCTGGCTAGTAAATGTGACACTATCCCCCTAGCTGAGGCATCACCAGATGGCTACTCGTTCCTTCATGAGTCTAGAGATTTTGTTCGAGGAGGAGGCCTTGGAATAATTCATTGTAACAAAATGCAAATCACTTCTAAAAATGTAGGCAACTTTACATCCTTTGAGGCATTCATTTTAAATATTAAAACAGATTCCAACACAATTATAGTGCTAGTCTACAGACCACCAGGGCCATATTCATTGTTCATGACTGAATTTAGCAACCTTCTATCTGATTTGGCTATAAATTATGATCACGTAGTACTGATGGGGGATTTTAATGTACACATTGATGTGGAAACTGACACTTTTAGCAAATGTTTTACTTATTTGTTAAATTCAGTAGGATTTTGTCAGATTGTCAAAGGTCCAACTCATAATCATAACCACACATTAGATTTAATTATAACTTACAAAGTTGAAATTCAAAATTTAAATATCACTCCATTAAATGAAGTTATTTCCGATCACTACTTAATTACATTTGATTTAGTCCTGCCCTTGTCAACACACTCCCAGATTAAAACAAAGACAGTGCGACATCTAGATTGTAATTCTGCTTCAAAATTTATAGATACTTTGAGTAAGTCGAGTAAAATTGTGGAAAACAATTTAGATCAGCTAACATCACATTATAATGTAACCTTGAGAGATGCTCTGGACACAGTGGCTCCCCTTAAAACAAAAGTGATGAAAGCACATAGAAACTCTCCCTGGTTTAATGAAAACACTCGAGCTCTTAAATTAGAGTGTCGAAAACTGGAGCGCAGATGGAGAACAACAAAGCTACATGTCTTTCAAATTGCATGGACAGAGAGTGTTAATAAATATAAAAAAGCCCTCTTTAAAGCTCGCTCAGAATGCTATTCTACATTAATAGATAACAATAATAAAAATCCTCGGGTACTGTTTAGAACAGTGGCTAAATTAACAAATGGAAATTCAGATCAACAGTGCAAAATACCAACAGATATTAGCAGTACAGACTTTATGAACTTCTTCAATGAGAAAATTAAAAATGTAAGATCCCAGATCTCTGCATCACAGTACAAACCAAATACTAGCTTAGCAGACCCTGTCTCACATTGCATTCAGCACGTTAGTAATTTTAATCCTGTAACTGAGCAGGAAGTCTTTAATTTATAAAATGAAGCCCACTACTTGTTCCGTAGATCCAGTGCCAACAAAACTAGTAAAAAGTGCAATGAATGTTCTTGCAGCTCCTATTCTAAACATTATCAGTAGTTCATTATTGCATGGCACAGTACCTGATACACTAAAAGTGTCAGTCATTAAACCATTATTTAAAAAGTCAGACCTAAACCTACACATACTAAATAATTATAGGCCTATTTCAAATCTACCGTTTCTCTCTAAAATACCAGAAAAAGTAGTCGCCAATCATCTTCAGTCACACCTTACGCATTACAATTTAGAAACTGTAATTCAGAAATGTGCTGACAGTACTCTATCATTATACACAGAAGTTTAATATGGTGTCCCACAGGGCTCAGTACTGGGACCTTTACTGTTTTCACTTTACATGCTTCCACTGGGATCTATCATTAGGAAACATAATGTTAATTATCACTCGTATGCAGATGACACCCAGTTATACCTGTCATTTAAATCAGATGAAGTTTCTCCGATGTTGTCTTTAATTAGTTGTGTTAGCGAATTAAAGGAGTGGATGAATGAGAACTACTTGTCTTTAAATACAGATAAAACAGATGTTAATTGTTGGAGGGAATGACGCTGATCATAACAATATTTTGTCATCATTTAACTCAGTTGGAATCCCAATTAATTTTACTGAATCAGCCCACAATCTAGGAGTTATCTTTGACTCTAGCATGTCATTTAAAGCGCATATTACAAAGTTGTCCAAAACATGTTTCTTCCATCTTAAAAATGTTAGGAAATTAAGGCGCTTTCTAAATAAACAGGATTCTGAGAAATTAATTCATGCATTTATCTCTAGTAAGATTGACTACTGCAATGCGGTGTTCACTGGATGTTCAAACTGTTCTTTATACGGCCTCCAGTTAATCCAAAATGCGGCTGCAAGAATTATTACAAGAACAAGATAATACAAACACATAACTCCAGTTCTTAAATCCTTACACTGGCTCCCGGTTAAGTTTAGGGCAGATTTCAAAATCCTTCTTTTAACATATAAAGCATTAAATGGCTGAGGTCCAGCTTACTTGTCTGAACTTATCATGACTTACAAACCAGAGCACACATTAACATCTCAAGATGCTGGTCTGCTTATGGTTCCAAGGATTAATAAAACAACAATGGGAGGTCGAGCTTTTAGTTACAGGGCCCCTAAACTGTGGAATGGTCTGCCTGCTACTATAAGAGATGCCCCTTCGGTCTCAGCTTTTAAATCCTGGCTCAAGACTCACTACTTCAGTTTAGCATATCCTGACTAGAGCTGCTGATTAACTGTACATACTGCATCTCTGTTGTTAGTCATTAGCACTAAAAAATAAGTAACATGATAGTTAGAATTGGATACTAACCCTCACCTATTCTGTTTGTCTTCTCTGTACTCAAATGTAGCACTTGGTGCCACGGCCCACCTGCCAAGTTGTTTTGTCTGCCTAAGGTAAAGTCATCCCTGATGGAGGATCGCAGGAATCGTGAGAAAGAAGGGTCCTTTTATCGGATTGGCTGGCCCAACACTGTTTCAGCCGTGGAATGGCCAAATGGGGGAGGCAGCTTGATGAGGTCTCCAGGGGCCTCATGTATAACGCCGTGCGTAGAACTCACACTATAACATGGCGTAAGCACAAAAGCGGGATTGTGCGTACGCACAGAAAAATCCAGATGCAGGAATCTGTGCGCACGCATACTTTCACGTTCTTCCACTACATAAATCCCGATTTGCGTGAAAAGTAACGCACGTGCACGCGCCTTCTGTCCCGCCCCAACTCCTCCCAGAATTACGCCTCTTTGAATATGCAAATAAATATAAACAGCCTTCTGTGAAAAGACAATGGGAAAAGCACGGGGGAAAATATAAGAATTTCAGCGAATACCAAGTGGAGGCAAAGGAAAAACGTACTATTTGTTGGTTTAAACAGTGGTATAATCAACAAAAGGAAGCTGATCGAGTGACAGAGTGTCGGAGAAACTCGAAGGCTCAACTTCACAAAGTCACACAGTGCCCGAAATAAAAAAGAAATCACATATCAAAGTCGCCGTGAAAAAGCGAGTCGTAGCCCACCGTCTGAGTGTCATATGAATGCTTGTTAGGGTACAGACAAAAAAAGGCACACAGTGGGGAAAAAAGCACGAAATGTCAACTTTAATCTCGAAATTTCCACTTTAATCACGTAGTTTATTTTGCCATTAAAGTAGAACATCATAAACTTCATCTTAAAATCGTTTAATTTACTAGTTTCTCAAATCCCATTGTAACTAAAGTGGCATGTTAAATGCTTTGTTCTGTATTTGATCTTCTATGTGTTCTATGTGTATGAATCACTACCTGCTTTTTAAACGGGCTTTCTCTTTCTCCGACAGGACACAGAATCCATTACATTCGTGATATTACAGCTCTCTGAATAATTAAAATACTGAGATGTATACGTGATATCTTTTTCATGATGATAGGAATGAAAGCATGTTATTAAACATGGGAACACGGTGGCGCAGTGCTTGTTCATGTCTCACGCAAGAGGCTTGCTGCGCCATGCGCAACCTTCAATGAAATAATTTATCACAGCAGGTACTGTCTCTTTCAAACGTACTAACCTCCAATTCCTGTCCTTACTTTTCTTTCTCCAAAAACTCAATCGCCACACAATAAGCTATGTAATAGACGTGAAGCCATCTGTAAGCTTAGAACTTCGATTCTTCAAAACTTTTAAGGAACATTGAAATATCTTAGTAGTACGTGTTTAATTATTATATCCGTCTATCTTTCCAGTGTCGCGTCAGCACCAGCAAGAATACAGCGCAAGGCAGGAACAATTACTGAACTAGCTAGCGCTGCGGCACCGTGTACTCACATGTTTAATTATAAACAATACAGATTATTTAAATGAAGTTAAAGTTTTATCTGTATAATATAATCAACATGTTTTGCTGCATTTCGTCTTAGAAATGAATACCGTCATCACATGTAAATACGCCCTTTATAAAGTGGCGCAGGTTGTGCAATATTATAACTGTAGTGCAAGTTTACAGTGGGGTAATTGTATTTATAAGTCCAAACATTTCTACAAGGAGCACTTGATGGACTGATTTAGTGCGTTTAGAGTTCTTGGGATGAAACTGTTTCTAAACCGCGAAGTCCGTACAGGGACTAAAGCGTTTGCTGTGGCTCAGGCAGCATCTGCTTCATGCTGTGTACCGATAATTCTCTTTCCAATCAGCTGCTGCTGTGATTTCCCACTCAGATACAGTGACATAAATACTCCGAGTGGTGCAATGAGAGTAATGTGGAAAAAGATGATCTGCTGTGGCAACCCTTAACGGGATCAGCTGAAAGAAGATGCAGTGAGAGTTACAACGCTAAAGCAGTTATGGTATTTGGAATACTATGGCTATTCCCTGGACCATTATATTGCTGCAGGTTAATTACAATCAGATGCATTACACTAATAAACAATATGCAGTTAATTCAGTGTATTTATAAAGCCGCGCCAGGAATGTGGATTTAAGAATGAAAGGGTGATCACACAGGAACAGTAGCACTGCTTTGACGCTGGGTGCCGCCAGTCTGCAAAACCGGGCGGAGAAATTGCGTACACCAAGGAATGAGTTACCGTGGAAATGTGCGTGGCTTTACGCCAAGTTTAGGTTTTATATATCGCGATTTGAGCATGGAAAGGTTCGTACGCAACATTTCTGTGCGTACGCACCGTTTATACATGAGGCCCCAGGAGTCTGAAATTATCCAAATCTTATTATGTGATATCATCTACTGTTAAATTCTGCTCCGTACTTCAAAAAATTTTTTATTTTTTATTGAGGATTTGTTCTGTTCTGTGTATTGTATTGTATTGACCCCCTTCTTTTGACACCCACTGCACGCCCAACCTACTTAGAAAGGGGTCTCTCTTTGAACTGCCTTTCCCAAGGTTTCTTCCATTTTTCCCTACTAGTTTTTTTTGGGAGTTTTTCCTTGTCTTCTTAGAGAGTCAAGGCTGGGGGGCTGTCAAGAGGCAGGGCCTGTTAAGCCCATTGCGGCACTTCCTGTGTGATTTTGGGCTATACAAAAATAAACTGTATTGTATTGTATTGTATGTAATTCCACGCCGGACCAGTGGGTGGCAAATTGTACTAATTCTCTCTCTCGATTCCCTACAGACCATTCTAGGGAAATCTTGCCCGGCTCTGGGGCAGCCAACGACGTCACTTCTGGTCCCGGTCCTGATGACATCACTTCCCATACTGGCCTTTAAAGCCGCCATCTTGTTTCTAGTAAATCAGTTCTGTTTTGGACACAGTCGTGTGAACATATCTGTTCTTTTGAATCAATTTTGCAGCCGGGAAAAATTATACGGGTGGCTGCCCCAAACCTTCTCAATGTCTTTTGGTCATTTTAGTGACACTGTTATGTTCACTAGTCTGCTTTCTTTTAGCCGATTCTGTTTGAATTCGAATGATAAAGTATTCTCCTTCACCTGTCATTTACAACTGAGGACAACTCATCAGAGGTTTCCTGTATTTTGGCGCACAGGTAATATACCTGAAAAAATAATGTCAAGCACAATGCAAATCTCCAAATGTTCTGATGTTTTTTTTAACATACAGCATGATACATATATTATTAACTTCAGATCACTAATTACACCAGAGATGCAAACTATCTGTCTATTGTCAAGAAAATCTGTAGTTCCCCAAGGCCAAGCAGCCCTGTTGTTCAGTAAGATTTTACTTTCAGTGCATATGCCATCACTCCAATACAAGCTTCTAATATATTATGCACACAAAATACAGTTATGAAATATGTGTGATTGAATAAAGATGCATTTTAGAGTTTTAGTACACTCTTTAAAATAAAAATGCCAAAAGTGCTTTTTTAGAGCTGTTTCAACAAAGAACCATTTTTGGATCTCAAAAGAACTATCCACATGAAGGTTCCAGAAAGAGCTGCAACAGACCCCATAAATTACGATGAATAGATTTAATTATTTGTCTAATGCCTTTATCTAAAAGGTGACTAGGAACATTTAAGATAAAATAGGTTACATTTTTTTTCCAGTTGGAGCAAAGGCATGTGAAATGACTTGCTTTTGGTCACACAGTCTCCAAGCCTTAACTACTACACTACATTTAGTGTCTGATAGGTGCTAGCAGACTTCTGAAATACCTATGGGTCTTTGATGCTAAAAGAACTCTTGCTGCACACAGTAACAAAGGCTAAGTTCAGATTTCTTGACCTGTTAGGTAGCCTGCTATACATTCCAGAGTTCTGTTTTTTCCACGTATTAAGAACCTTATCAGAGCCAAAAGAACCGCTCTTAGAAATGATATGGTTCATTGTCAAGAAATGGTTCTATGAAAGACCACACGGCCCATTGAACTACCATTTTAGCCTTTTCTTTACTTCCTTAATTTCAAATTCTAATGATTAGCAATGAGTAGTGCAGACACAAATGCAAAGAACATTGAATACTAATGGGAGAGAAATTTCTTGACTGTCTGCTCTGTAAGAAACATTTCTTACTAATGAGCAGACACGTGAATATGACACTGAAGTAATTGCTGTCCTTTAGAATTCAGTGTTGTTTCACCTTTAGACAAGTAAGAGAGCAACCTCTACAGAAAACAGTTAATTAAAAAGGAAATTGCAAAGGAAACTTAAGCACTTAAATGTTTTTGCAAAAATATATACTGTATATATATCAGAATTTCTTGAGATTAAGGGAATTAAAAAAGACAGCTCTCAAAGCAATGAGATCAGTTATAAGTAAGAACGATGCACAGATTGTGAAATTGTTTAGAATAAAAATCTGCTGCAACAGAGTCCCCAGAACAGAACCTACAGCCATCAGGAGATTTACAAATACTCCCAGCGGTCCCCAGGTACATTTCAAAATTTGCTATTTCTATCAGCCATGAGGAAAGATATAATTAAATTCATTTTTATCAAGTTAGATTACAACACTTTTAACATTTCTCATTGTTTGGCTATCAGACACAGAATACATAAGTTTTTTGTATTTCCCTCTTTAGAACATGACAGGTATTACTGAGATACATGGATTCCTAGTGTCCATTGCTATTATGCTTAATTTTTTGCCCTCAGTATTATTTTTGAAAAATATAATTTATCAGTGCATTATACAACTTCAAGCATGAATAGCAATTCATTTGGTATGACTGATGAATCAAAATCCGGAAGGAAGATTTTAATTTGGATGCTTATGCCAACTACAAAGAACCAGGCAGTTTCAAGTTTGGAGACATAACTTTATAATAGGTGGTCCAGTTTATAATGTAAGGATATGTTCCATCAGCAAAGAAACTGTCAAAGAGTTGAATATCTGTAGGACAGAGTATGGTCTCTTCGTCATCTACAACATTATCAGTACATTTATATGCTCTTGAAACCCTGGCAGTTTGCTTAGATTAGTTTAGATTGATACTGAGTGTTTATTGATATAGATTGATACTGAGTGTTTATTGATATTTTCTACAGCTTTGTATATAAGATTAACATCCTAATAAAGTGTCACACTGGAGGTTTTTCCCTAAATAAGATACAATAATATAAAGTGAGATGAAAATGTATGCTTATTGGATACTTATATTTTTATCTTAGAATAAGAAAATATTTATTATATGGATTGGTTAATTTATCCTAGAAACACATTATAGATAGTAACAAACCTAAATCAAATAGCTTTATAGGTGGATGTTTTCTTTATCAAATATAACTAAAATCCCAGAATTACCTAAGTACATTTAAAAACTTAATATCTCTGTTAGTTATATAGATACATACAGTATCTTCATCAACAATTGACGAGCAACATTTAAGAACATTGAAACACTACTGACTTACTTTTACAATGATCAGGGGCCTCATGTATAAACGGTGCGTACGCACAGAAATGTTGCGTACGAACCTTTCCACGCTCAAATCGCGATGTATAAAACCTAAACTTGGCGTAAAGCCACGCACATTTCCACGGTAACTCATTCCTTGGCGTACGCAATTTATCCGCCCGGTTTTGCAGACTGGCGGCACCCAGTGTCAAAGCAGTGCTACTGTTCCTGTGTGGTTACCCTTTCTTAGATCCACATCCACGGCGGCGGCTTTATCAAATACACTGAAATTAACCGCATATCGTTCATAAATTTAATGCATCTGATTGTAATTAACCTGTAACAATATAATGGTCCACAGAATGGTCAAACTACTGTTCCTGTGTGCTCATCCTTTCTTTCTTAGCTCCACATTCCTGACGCGGCTTTATAAATATACTGAAATTAACTGCATATTGTTTATTAGTGTAATACATCTGATTGTAATTAACCTGCTGCAATATAATGGGCCAGGGAATAGCCATAGTATTCCAAATACCAGAACTGCTTTAGCGTTGTTACGCTCACTGCATCTTGTTCTTCTTTTTGCTGTTCCCGTTAAGGGTTGCCACTGCGGATCATTTTTTTCCATATTACTCTCACTGCACCACTCGGAGTATTTATATCACTGTATCTGAGTGTGAATCACAGCAGCAGATGATCGGAAAGAGAATTATCGGTATACAGTTTCAAGTACACACTACCTCAACCACGGCAAAAAGCGTCAAACCCTTTCCTGTACGGACCTCGCGTTTCAGAAACAGTTTCATCCCAAGAACTATAAACGCACTCGATCACCTCACTGTAAACTTGCACTACAGTTATAATATTGCACAACCTGCGCTACTTTATAAAGCGCGTATGATGACAATATCATTTTTAAGATGAAATGCAGCAAAATATGTTGCTTATAGTATACAGATAAAACTTTAACTTCATTTAAATAATCTGTATTGCTAATAATTAAACATGTGAGGACACGGTGCCGCAGCGCTAGCTAGTTCACGGATAGCTCCTGCCTTGCGCTGTATTCTTGCTGGTGCTGACGCGACACTGGAAGGATAGACGAATAGAATAATTAAACATGTACTACGAAGATATTTCAATGTTCCTTAAAAGTTTTGAAGAATCGGCGTTCTAAGCTTACAAATGGCTTCACGTCTATTACAGAGCTGATTGTGTGGCGATTGGAGAAAGAAAAGTATGGACAGGAATTGGAGGTTAGTACGTTTGAAAGAGACAGTACTTCTGTAATAAATTATTTCATCGAAGGTCACACATGGTGCAACAAGCCTCTTGCGTGAGATATGAACAATCACTGCGCCACCGTGTTCCCATGTTTAATAACATGCTTTCATTCCTATCATCATGAAAATGATATCACGTATACATCTCAGTATTTTAATTATTCAGAGAGCTGTAATATCTCGAATGTAATGCATTCTGTGTCCTGTCGGAGAAAGAGAAAGAACGGAAGCACGTAGTGATTCACACACATAGAGCACATAGAAGATCAAACACAGAAAAAAGCATTTAACATGCTACTTGAGAAACTAGTAAAATAAACGATTTTAAGAAATTTCGAGATTAAAGTTGACATTTCGTGCTTTTTTCCCACTGTGTGCCTATGTTTTTTGTTTGTACCCTAATACGCTTTCATATGACACTCAGACGGTGAGCTACAACTCGCCTTTTCACAGCGACTTTGATATGTGATTTCTTTTTTATTTCGGGCACTGTGCGACTTTGTGAATTTGATCTTTCGAGTTTTTCCGACACTCTGTCACTCGATCAACTTTCTTTTGTTGATTATACCACTGTTTAAACCAACAAATAGCATGTTTTTCCTTTGCCTCCACTTGGTATTCGCTGAAATTCTTATATTTTACCCTGTGCTTTTCCCATTGTCTTTTCACAGAAGGCTATTTATATTGATTTGCATATTCAAAGAGGCGTAATTCTGGGAGGAGTTGGGGCGGGACAGAAGGCGCGTGCACGTGCGTTACTTTTCACGCAAATCGGGATTTATGTAGTGGAAGAACGTGAAAGTATGCGTGCGCACAGATTCCTGCATCTGGATTTTTCTGTGCGTACGCACAATCCCGCTTTTGTGCTTACGCCATGTTATAGTGTGAGTTCTACGCACGGCGTTATACATGAGGCCCCAGGTGACTTCAGCCAAGATCAGATGTTTCCATTTTACTGACACATTGCGCAGCATGAGATTTCTAAATCTAATCTGGATTTGACACCAGCACCAGTTATCATTGTGTCACAGTGCTACTCGTTATTAAAATAAGGTATTCAAATGTGATATCTTTTCTGTATGATGGTTGATCCAAAGCGTTTAAGCCTGGATTTGAAAATTTATGCTGTGCTGCCTGTTTTGTTAGTTGCTAAAGATTAGCTCCTGTCCTTTAAGATACATGCACTAAGTTACAAGTTTGCAGCTTTGGTAATATATAATTGTATTTTTTTTGTTTCAGAACCAGGTCCACATGAATGGCAAAAAATCAAGTATTGCACTTTATTAAAATTTCTAAAACTACAGAACAGTATACCTTCAGATATTCTCAGCTGGTCGACACGTCCCAGGTTCAGTCTACTTCATTTTTCATAATCATAGCAAGATGAAGCACAGTCTGGCAAACTATCAACTATCAGTGATAGCAATTCACAACAGAGAATCGTAGAATGGAGAATTATAGTGCATGAGATAGCAGAAATAATATACAGATTAGTTATAGGTAGGTTGAATCTGTTCTTCATGAAAATTCAAACATGACCAAAATGTGTGAACACTTGGTGCCTGGAACGTTAAGTCCTGCAGTGAAATGTCATCTTATCCAGTGTTTACAGCAGAATCTTGAACTGATGGATTTGGATTGAGGCAAGTTTGGGAAGCGTTTTGTAACTGGGGACAAAATTTGGATACATCACTGTTACCCAGAATCCAAACAATATTTGAAACAATAAATATATGGGGATTCTCAAAAACCAAAGAAATTCAAGGTCCACACCAATCCTGACAAGACCACGTGCAGAGTGTTTCATGTTTATATTGAGGGTGTGGTTCATACTGATTACATGCCCCTAAGACCCACATAACTGTCAATACTATGCTGGTTTGCTTTGACATTTTCAGCAGTCCATCAAGGAGAACATGTGGGTATTTCTGTACAGAGATCTTTTAACTATTAGAAAAATACAACTTTTCTTCAGCCGCATCCCCTCATTTTGGTATATTTGACTCATGTTCCTATATTGGGACTTTACTATCCAAATACTTACTGATGTCTGGATTAAAATCTGTTATATACATTGTAAGATGGAAGGGGTGCTACAGAACCAGGACCACAACAAGAGAGATCTGGATCAAAAACAAAGGGTGGTTTTAATAAGTACAAAGCACACAGAGGTAGATAACACTTGCAGGAGTTAAAATAGTAATAACAAAAAATACAAAAACAAGAAAAGGCTAGAGCCTCCCCAGGCCTACCTAATGCAACAGTTGGCGCCCTTTCTGAACTCTCTTGTAGGATGACTGATGCACTTCCACCATGAGCACTCCAACTCTTGCTTACATCATTCACATTAGTGTTTAACAGTACTGACCACTCTTCTGCCAGCTGGCCATCCCCTGCCCAACACTCTTGGCCAGTGGTTTCTTTTATGACTGATTCCATGAATACTTTGAAGGTCACTTCTGGTTTCCTTTGAAACACTTTTGGTCAAACATAGCCCTAGAAAGCCCCCAGGTTTATCTCTAGCACCCCCAGGTATCTGCGAGATGTCTGACCCACTTTTACTGAAAGGGCCAAATGATCCTGCAGGGGCCTTGAAAGCAACATCTTGCTGCTACCAGTTGCAAGCAAGGGACATACTTATATAAACTTTAATTATGCATTCCCACTGTCTTTCCATTGGGTAATTATCCCTGAAATAACATTTTGAGGGACTGTCTTCACTTTATTCCAGTTTTGAATCCTCATCAGGGCAGGTTAAATTTGACTTCTCTTCTGGGATGTTATCCAGCGCCTGCCATAACAAGAGCAAACTACAATTACTTTTATCACAGTTTGATTTGGCAAGGAGCACGCAGTTATCTAATCTTTCTGGGTATATTGTGAGAGTAGAGAATGTTTGGAACACACAGGATAACACACCTGCAATAATTTATTTTAATTTAAAAACCTTTTCCTGTTAATCCATGTTAGAACTATCATTAAAAACTGTATGCCCTGGAGTACAGTGGGCCATGGGGGTAAAAAAAAAGGTAACAGAATCTACCGCCATTCTGCATTCTTAATACATTGTCAGTGACGGCAACAGAAACTCCACTCTTAAAATTAAGACCTCACCTTACGTGAGCAGCATGCATGAATAAAATGTATTCTTTACAAATGTCATTTTTCATCATTTCTGGTGATGTGAGAAATTATTCTTTAATTCGGAACTAACAAATTTTATAACTGCTACACACACCGTTGTGCCTTGTACAAAAATAAAAAAATAAAACAAGGTTTTCTAATATTTATACTCTTCCTATGATGAAATTCTTATGAAACAATCAAAATGGCATCAGATCCAAGTAATTAATTACAGGCTACATGGTGGACTCTACAAGAAAAAGGAAATGGATGGATGGATAAAAATAATAGTATATTCAGTGTTAAAGAGTCTTAATTATCAGTTCCAAATTTAATTAACAATTATTTGGCTACCCTTCATCAGTTAATTTGTTAATGTTATAATAAATTAAATTATTGTGCTCAGCTAATCTATCTAATCAAGTGAAATAGTTTATACAGATAAATAAAGAATTGATAACAACAGGCAAGCTTGATTGTTGTAGGATATTGTAAATATGGCTTTCTGGAGTGAATGGGTGCTTCAAGACCACACTGGTCTTGAATTTAAAAACAGCTGCAAATGGATTATATGCCATTATCATTTGCTAAGAAAATCTATTTTAAGAGCCTGCTCTGCCCTGCAACCCATTGTCAAAGGAACTAATAATGGGTATTATGCCATCTCAGTTTATATACAAATGTTGTCCATCTTGGGTTTCTGGGTTACAGTGGCATTCTGTTTTGAAGCTATATATAGGTTTAGAATATCTCAGTCCCTTATGAAATGTACACTGCCTAATGTTCCCACCAAACCAAACTTGTAAAAACTTTGCACCTCTTGTCTTTTTTTTGGTAACACTTCAGCTCTACTGTCATGTCAGTCAGTACTGGTAACTACTAAACAGATGTCCAAGTTTGAATGCAACTATGGTTGCACCAGTAGATGATAATATTGCCAATCACAATAGAAAAAATCTATTCTTTGTGATTCAAATTAATATCTCTATTCATCCCTACAGACTCTTTAAGCCACCCTCAGTGAAATGGAAAACATATTCTATTGAATTACTGACATTTCCTCTTTTTTTCCTGTGCTTGGGAAAGCAGATCATAACCTGGTTCTGCTTCAGCCTCACTACAAACCAAGAGTGAGGGAGCTACCTACAACCACACGCTCATTCAGGAAGTAGTCCCCTGAGGCAGAGCAGGCTCTGAGAGACTGCTTTGGAACTACGGACTGGGATATCCTGCAGGGATCACATAGTGAGAACATTGAGGAGGTTGTTGGCTGCACTACTAACTACATCAACTTCTGTATGGACATTGTAGTTCCAGTAAGAACAGTACGCTGCTATGCTAACAACAAGCCATGGATTACAAGTGACATCAAGGGCCTTTTGAACCAGAAGAAAAGGACTTTTAAAGGCGGTGATCAGCATGAGTTCAAGTGCGTGCAGAAGGAACTCAGAGTCTAGCTCAGGACGGCGAAGGAGCAGTACAGAAGAAAGCTGGAGCAGAAGTTGCAGAATAACAGCATGAAGGAAGTGTGGGATGGGATGAACATCATCACTGGCTGCAGCTCAAAGCGGGGTGCCACCATCGAGAGAGACGTGAAGAGAGCAAACCAAATGAGCAACTTCTTTAACAGGTTTGACCACCCTAACCCACTCCCACCTCGGATTACTACACCCTCCACCCATCCTTCTGCTGAAACCAGCATAGGAGAGACATCCCCAGCCATAATTACAGCAGTGCAGGTGAGCAGAGAGCTGAGGAGACTTCGTGCCAGCAAAGCAGTGGGTCCAGATGAAGTATCGACACAACTGCTGAAGGTCTGTATGCTGGAGCTGGGGAGTCCTCTACAGCGCATCTTCAACCTGAGCCTGGAACAGGGGAGAGTCCCGAGGCTTTGGAAAACATCTTGCATCACCCCAGTCCCAAAGGTATCATGTCCTAGTGAGCTGAATGACTTCCGGCCTGTCGCTCTGATGTCACATGTGATGAAGACCATGGAGCGGCTGCTGCTTCACCACCTGAGGCCACAGGTACGCCACACCCTCGACTCTCTGCAGTTCACATACCAGGAGAAGGTGGGAGCGGAGGATGCCATCATCTATATTCTACACCGATCACTCTCCCACTTGGACAGAGGCAGTGGTGCTGTAAGAATTATGTTTCTAGACTTCTCTAGCACCTTCAACACCATCCAACCTCTGTTCCTTAGGGACAAGCTGACAGAGATGGGAGTAGATTCATACCTAGTGGCATGGATCGCGGACTATCTTACAAACAGACCTCAGTATGTGCGTCTCGGGAACTGCAGGTCTGACATTGTGGTCAGCAACACAGGAGCGCCGCAGGGGACTGTACTTTCTCATTTACATTTACATTTACATTATTTAGCAGACGCTCTTATCCAGAGCGACTTACAACAGTGCTTAGTAGTCTACGACTGTTCTTCAGTCTTTAAGGCTAGGATTAAATCTACTGTCATTAAACAAGTTACCGCTGACCAAGTTGTACACAAAACCATGCTAGAAGAAAATAGTAAGTTGTTAGTACAAAAATTTTATTTATTTTTTTTTTTTTTTGAGAAAAAGGGTAGAAAAAAAAGTATGGGGACTTTAGTCCAAGTGCTGTTGAAAGAAGTGTGTCTTCAGACGACGTTTGAAGACAGTGAGGGTCTCCGCTGTTCGTACAGCAAGAGGAAGTTCGTTCCACCACTGAGGAGCCAACACTGGAAAGAGTCTTGATGCATGTTGTCCTCTTCTTTTAAGTAAGGGTCCTGTTCAGCCTATATACATCGAACTTCCAATACAACTCGGAGTCCTGCCACGTGCAAAAGTTCGCTGACAACACTGCTATCGTGGGCTGCATCAGGAGTGGGCAGAAGGAGGAGTATAGGAACCTCATCAAGGACTTTGTTAAATGGTATGACTCAAACCACCCACACCTGAACACCAGCAAAACCAAGGAACTGGTGGTAGATTTTAGGTGGCCCAGGCCCCTCCTGGACCCTGTGATCATCAGAGGTGACTGTGTGCAGAGGGTACAGACCTATAAATACTTGGGAGTGCAGCTGGATGATAAATTGGACTGGACTGCCAATACTGATTCTCTGTGTAAGAGAGGACAGAGCCGGCTATACTTCCTTAGAAGACTGGCGTCCTTCAACATCTGCAATATGATGCTGCAGATGTTCTATCAGATGGTTGTGACGAGCGCCCTCTTCTACGCAGTGGTGTGCTGGGCAGCATTAAGAAGAAGGACGCCTCACGCCTGGACAAACTGGTGAGGAAGGCAGGCTGTATTGTAGGCACGGAGCTGGACAGTTTGACATCCGTGGCAGAGAGACGGGCGCTCAGCAGGCTCCTGTCAATTATGGAGAATCCACTGCATCCACTAAACAGTGTCATCTCCAGACAGAGGAGCAGCTTCAGCGACAGACTGCTGTCACTGTCCTGCTCCACTGACAGATTGAGGAGATCATTCCTCCCCCAAACTATGCGACTCTTCAATTCCACCCGGGGGAGTAAACGTTAACATTATTCAAAGTTATTGTCTGTTTTTACCTGCATTTTTATTACTCTTTAAATTAATATATGGTTTTTTGTATCAGTATGCAGCAGCTATATGTGAATTTCCCCTTGGGATTAATAAAGTATCTATCTATCTTTAGCAATCTAACATAGTTAAGATCGATCAATAAATCTATCTATCACATGTCTAGATCTATCTGTAATCTATCTATATATCTATAGATCTGAAAGAACATGTGAGAGCGACCTTTTGGGCAGAATGACTGTAAAACCTGGTTTTGATTTCAGTGTTTTGTAAGATATATATATATATACTAGACATTAAGCCTGTTACAATAACGAGCGCTAGAACAGTATTTTTGCAAGAAGCTTAAAGTAAAATAATAATAAAAATAAAATAGAAACGTATATGACAATACAGTAAGTATAATTAATATTACATTTATCCTCTCCTCTGTTGCTGTTGATTGATGTGTTGTGTCTGTTTGAAGATCTCCTATCCTGCCTCTTGTGACAGATAGAGGCACTGTCGACCCCTTGAACCCTCAGACCAGACGTCAGACACCAGATAAAAGTCCAAATAATGGTTTATTATAATAATACAGTGCACAAAGCACCCTCCTCTCCACAATACTTATACAAATAACCAATAATCAAATAATCCTCCACTCTCCCAGACGCTTAGCCACCCTGCCTCCCAACTCAGCTCGACGTCTGGGATTACCCATGGTTCTTTTATATTCCCTGACCCGGAAGTGTGTTCAATCCCTCAATCCATGTGATTCCTTATCACTTCCAGGTCAGATAAAAATCCTCTTCTTCATCCCGGAAGTACGTCATTCCTTTTGTCCATGTGACCTGGACACACTTCCGGGTTATGGGGCACGTAGTTTTCCCTGAGCCTCCCTACAGCGTCCCTTGGTGGTCCCCATGGTATCCAGCAGGGCTGGTTATAAAAACTACAAGGTCCATGGGGCCCTGCTGGAATTCGGGGAACTTCCATGCTGCCGGGAGAGCTCCATCTGGCGGCCTGGGGGTATATACCACACTCTCTTTATTTTAGCTTGCTGTGGCATCTCTCCAACAAGTACAGTGCAGTTCCCCAGCAAGTATTTTAATCTGTGCTGGCGTGCAGCTGATTATTGTATGTGTGGCATCTCCCCAGCAACGGATTTTATGTGCGCAAAATAAATCTACTTTTAAAAGTCATCCTATTGTAATATCATGAAAAAATCGTATATTTAGGAAAACCCCTTCAATGACTGACACTTTACACCTTACTGGGCCAAGCTTCTTAATCGCAAATCTGACATCCTCAGAGTGAACACTTGCACAACAACAAAAACTAATCCCACCTCTTTGGGGAAGTTGGTCTCCGCATCTCAGTACCCGATCGGATTTTTCGTGCCTTATGTTTTAGGTGTTACCTCATTTACCGAAATCTGATTGGATTGGCCACACAATATTTTATGGGTCCCGTCCTCTCTGTCTTGTGTGACGCATCAGGCAGCCTTTGAAGCATCTGCTAGAGGCCGGTGACTCTGCCACTCATTCCGCCCTTCCCTGTACTTCCGCCTTGTCCGTAATATGCGTTTAATTTTCTGTCACAACAGTGGGCAATCAGCAGAGTCTCCCCAGGAACTAATGTAATGTGTGGCGTGCAGCTGATAATCGTGGCTGTGGCGTCTCTCCAGCAAGTACTGTGCAGTTCCCCGGCAAGTATTTTAATCTGTGCTGGCATGCAGCTGATTATTGTATGTGTGGTGTCTCCCCAGCAACGGATTTTATGCGCACGGTTGCGAGTACCCAATCAGCACTCTCCCCAGCAATGATGTCCTTTATTAAAGAGTGCCCCGCGCATGCGCACTTCACCAGAAGACACACACACACGGACACATGGACGCACACAAGGATTTTATTAAAAAGGATATATATATATATATATATATATATATACTGTATATACTAGGGGGCTGAAAGACTACAGCTGATCCGTCCGCATCTCCTTAGCATGTGTTTAGCCCCCCCCCCCCCCCATTACAATGGGAGCGGCATAGATGTGAAGTGGCAGGCGAAGCGAGGACAGCTGTTGTACAGGCTTTGAAATGATCATCGCGCAGCGCGAGAAGCAGAACACACAGCACGGCAGGAAGAGCAGTAAGCAAGCAGGTGATCCGTCCGCATCTCCAATGTGTGCATTCAGCCACCCCCTTCTTCACAACGTGAGCGGTAGTGACGCGAAGTGGCTGGCACATGGCGTACCCTGCGGTGAAGGGGGCATTCTCAAGCGAGCAAGGGACAAAGCTCCCTAGTATATATATATATAAATATATATATATATATGTATATATATATATATATATATATATATACAGTATATATATATATATATATATATATATATATATATATATACAGTATATATATACTGTATATGTAGTTTATCGAACTGGATTGCATCACAGCACAGCAGTGTTGGTTCACAGATCCAGTGTCTCTCTACAGTCTGTGTAGAGTTCTGTCCATGTGTGCTTCAGTGTGTTCACAACTTGTTCTGTCATGAACTAGCAACTCATGCTTAGTTTGTTCCTGCTTTGAGCTGAATGTTTCTAGGATCGACTCTGCCCTCCTAGAATCCTGAACAAAATTAAGTGAGTATGATTATTGTTTGCTGTCTTATGTAATGTGATGTAGTTAATCAAACTAATCCTGGATTCTCACTGCACCTGTTAATACACTAAGTTAATGAACATACTTTACCAGCTTTTAACTTGTAATTGTGCCTAACCCTGCTGTCTAGAGGGCATTTTCTCCTCTTTTCCAACCTATGATATAACCACATATAGCAGTGATTTATTACTTCTGTGAATTTACAGCCAGCACACAACTCTCGCATACAAGAGAAAAGTATTGTCCATCTTCTCCAACTGGTTATTACATTAAGTGTAGTTTACAGAAAAAAAAAATTAAACAAAAACTGTTTAAAATAATATTTGCAAAAATAGTTATTGGGCCATTAACTTTACCAAATACAAATCGTAATTCTGTTATTTTCAGTTTTTTCTTGTTACTTTTTATTTCTGATGGTCACCAGCTCTTTCAGACCCACGATGACTGCTGTGTTGTTACTTTATGCAGTAAGCATGGACACATAAAGAAGTTGTCACAGTGTGGTATGATGGCAGCCATATTTTCTTTAGAGAATTTCCCAGGGCACAGTAAGGTTATCACATCTTCTGATTATTTTTTGAAGGTAGGACTCAATCAGTCTGATATGTTTATTTTTGACTATTTTCTAGCCATTTTCTGCTTTTCCATGTGCATATGTATGCATTATTTTTGTACTTTTTGTACACATTTTTAATTCCTTTGGGTTATCAGCCTTCCTAACATGACAGTATATTTTGCTCTTTAGGTAGGCACTCATTTCTGACCATGTAGAATTCCAATGCAGAGCAATCCTTGCAAACTAAACTATTAGCTCTTTTTTAATAGGTTCATAGGGTCATTACAATCGTGTACAGAGCACAGTTAAATTCATACTTGCGTGTGCTAATCCACATGCATTGGGTTGCTGCTGTCAAGCATCATGTTTAGCGAGTTTCTTCAGACTAGCTTTAATGCCTTTCTGGAATTTGAACTTTAGGTGCTGTTTGTTTCTTGGTGCTAGTCTATGTTTCCCTGTTTTTAAGTGAGTTCATTTCACCAAGGGGGTCCCTGATCACACTCATTCCACCAAGGGGGGCACCTGATCATGCTAATTTTACCAAAATGGTGGTTTACAGTTGCTGCTAGTGGGTCATCAGTGAATTGAAAAAGGCAAAGCTGGAGTGTGGGACCATAAAGGTTGAGAAACACTGGTGTAAGGAAGGCAGTGTGGGCTGAGTACATAAGAATTAGGCACATGGAGCAGCCCCGATCAAAACAAACATTAAATAGGCCCTCCAAGACCAAGGAAACAAATACCCTATAAAATAAAAATAATAACAAAAAGATTTATTATGCCAGCAGATTTTGGCAATTTATAGAACATTTTTACACATTTTTTTTCATATGCCACCTTGGCCTTAAGTACGAATCGCCTCAAATTGGTCGGCCGTAAATTGGATCATAAGTGTACTTTAAGCTTTTGATAATTTTAGCTAATCCTTTTGAATATAAAAGAGTGACCTCTATTCTCAGACCTAGTGAGGCTTATAGCGTTCCATGTTCTTGGGACAAGGCTTGCATTGGTGTAAGACCTGTTTTGTGGGCTATTTTTGAAAGCCTCACCCTTTGCTATTTTGTGGTGCTAGAGTATTGATGACATTTACAGACAGCAGGTCAGCCTTTGATAACCTGTTGCCAAATAAGCCCACCTTTTTTTTTCTTGAGGGAAAACAACAGTTTTGATTATAATAGAGTAAAGACACAAATGTCTTTTTTATGGATCCTTGTGTCTAACTTTGCAAGTGAAATGGGGTGTGTTCTTGCAGTCATGGTGACAACAGGTGTTGGGGTTTTGCTTTTCTGCATGTTGCTGCCACGAGACTTATGTCAATTCCACTGTACGATGGTGTAATCATTAACTATGAGATAAATTCATCTCACTATTGCCAAAGGGTAATTGTGCAATTGTCAAACGGAAGACAATTATGATCACCACCCATCACATGACTGGATGATAAGCTAGTTCCTAAATCAAAAAAAGATGAGGTGGAGGAAAGTTTATTTAGGTAAAAAATGTGAAAAGTAGTCACCTAGTCGTTTCAGGCTAGGCTCCCTCTACCAACTAGTAAATATTTCAAATAGCAGGTTTTCAGTGGTTAGGGGATTATCTCTGAGCAGCTCTAGAACACTGGGTTTTAGTTACAGCCCAAGAGAGATTTGTAATAATTTATCCACAAACTCTTACGGGGTGGACATGCAATGCCAGTATTTAAAGCATCACGCTAATGATTTCATAATGCAAGACTTCTGGGATAAGCTTTCCTGCAGCCCAACATCGCGTCCTGGCAACAAAGCCTTGAAATAGCAATGTCCAGGGAAAAGACAAAAAACAAAATCAACCTACTTACACTAACTATTATTCAAATAAAAATAAGGACAGAAATGCATTCTGCTTTTAACAAAATCTATAAAACTGGGAGAAAAGAACATAAAATTTATAATGCAAGTATTTCATAACAGTTATAGTAAAACAATAATGTTCACAAATTAACAGATGCTAGGCTGATGTTTCATGATTCTCATTTTTTTGCTCCCGTATTGTAATTTCTGTCATAGTTTTGTACTTAAATTTTGTTTTTCCCTTTTGTTGCTATTATTTCTTGTTTTATTAGTGATATCCATATTATTAAGAAATAGCCAGAGTCTCCTTCATAGCTCATTTGTCCTTGCTCCACCACCACTGATTCTGAAGATGGGGAGGGTCTACCCGTAGGTCTTTGTAAGCCAGCAACTGCTGCAATTCTTCACTTTGGCATCATTCTTAATACTCTCTTGTTTGGCTCTATTTGGATTTGTCTTCAGTAAGTTTTTTTCTTATTGGTTTTTGTTAATGGAATTTGGGTGTATTTAAGGTTAAGATTTCTATTTTTTTAATGTTTGTCTTTTAGGCCTACCTTTTTGATCAATTTTTGTACATGTTTTTGAACTTCTGTTCAATAAAATTTTAAATATAAAGAAATGTTTTTTGTCATTGTGGACCAGTGGTTTTATTATTTTCTCTCTTCCTATTCTGAAGTTTTGAATAGCAAGTCTTTTAAACTTCTTTGTTGGGCCATTGCAGACTAAAAACATGCTTCTTGGGTTTGGGATAATGCTAATTCTTTCTTTGCTTGGTTTCTTTTGGAGCCTGAGGATTACCCCTGGAGGGAAAGCCTGGGTTATTGAGTTATGTGAGTAGGCAGAACACCATATGCACAAAAATTTTGAAATTCTCAATGGTGCCTTGTTTATTTTCTTTGCAGTTACAATACCCAGTTTGTACCACAAGTGGAGCCTGACCGCTGCAACATTATTTTAGAAGGTGACATGCTTTGGTTGATGTCCAAGTTTTGGAATCAAATTGTGAAATCTTCTGGTTAAACTTTAGAGTTCTAAATGCTTCATTTTTAGGGCTTTTGAACCTAACATGTTTTTAAAATTTATTTTCAGGTCTTTTTGGCTGTAGAATTCTCAGTTTTGGCCACTAACTGTTTTGACTATGTTTTTTCTTCACTTATTTCCTGGTCCTTGTTCCTGTATATAAAATTATTCATCTCTGCTTTCCCATTCATGATAATACAATGTGTTTTTATAGGACTGCTAGTAAACTTTAACAGACCATTGCGGATGGCTCTGTTTTTGGCTAAAGGTGAGGCTATCTGTATTGTGTTATCTAAATTTAGATAGGGCAAAGCACTAGGCAAGTTTCTCTCCTAGTTAGTTATTATCCATTTTTAAATATTTGTCCACTAAATAATATCTGACTTTACACTCTGAGTAAAGAGAGTGTTTCACTGTTGAAGTGCCTCTTTAACATTGTGCTCAAAATATGCAGTAAATAACAATAGATATTGGATTAAACATCATACTAAATTTACATTTCTGATTCCTATGCAAAATAATGCACTGAAAATTATTCAAATAATGAAATATTCCAATTAGGCTGTCGAACAGTGACAAAGTCTTTAGTTTATTTTTTAGAATGCTGTAACTTTACACCTCCTAGGACAGATAAATAGATATCTCCAGTTGGTTTCCTACAAACCATTATCACTGTTAAATTACCAAGAGAAAATGCAACTTGTTTCATCATGTTCATTTTGTTTCTATCTGCCTCCATACGATTTGAACATCCTTATTGATCGAAAGCATCATGGCCACTGAACACCAGTCCACTCTATTTGCACTGTTAATTATGTCAACTTTCTAAACACCTTTTATAGATTAGCATTGTAGTCTGGTGAAAGCTGGTTGTGCCAAGGATACAATACAGAATAGTAGAGCCTGGCCAGTACCGTTTAATATGCCTTTATTGCTTTCACTTATATGAGGTGCACTGAGGTTTTTGACACTTAGAACTACCAAGTGTTCCATCCTATTGTTTCATGTTTTTTGTGGCCAACACCCACTCTTAAAAATGATGGTTCTTTAATGGCATTATATGGTTCTTTACTGGGTTGTGTGGTTCCTCAAACCATGTGCTGATTTCACAAGTTTATCACCATCTATTTATGGTTGTTTACTGAAAGGTACCTGTTAATCCAGCCACAGGGGATGCACAAACCAGTGTGTTTCGTTGTGCCAGTCCCAAACCCGGATAAATGGGGAGGGTTACTTCAGGAAGGACATCTGGTGTAAAAGTTTTCCAAATCAATATGTGGACAACAATACAAATTTCCATACCGGATCGGTCGAGCCCCAGGTTAACAACGACCAAAACTGTGTACTGTTAGCCAACAGGGTGCTGGCGGAAATTGGGCTACTGCTGGATGAAGAAGAAGGAGAAGAAGAGGGGGAAAGACATGTCAGGAAGAAAGAGGAGAGGAGGAAGGTAAAGAGAGTGGAACTGAGGGTAGGAACTTTGAATGTTGGCAGTATGACTGGTAAGGGGGGAGAGTTAGCGATATGATGGAGAGAAGGAAGGTTGATATATTGTGCATGCAAGAGACTAAATGGAAGGGGAGTAAGGCCAGGTGGATTGGAGGTGGATTCAAATTGTTCTATCATGGTGTGGATGGGAGGAGAAATGGGGTAGGAGTTATACTGAAGGAACAGTATGTCAAGAGTGTTTTGGAGGTGAAAAGAGTGTCAGGCAGAGTAATGATTATGAAGCTGGAAATTGGAGGTGTGATGAAGAATGTTGTTAGTGCATATGCACCGCAAGTTGGGTATGCAATGGGTGAGAAAGAAGAATTTTGGAGTGAGTTGGATGAATGATGAACAGTGTACCCAAGGGACAGAAAGTGCTGATTGGAGCGGATTTCAATGGACATGTTGGTGAAGGGAACAGTGGAGACGAGGAGGTGATGGGTAGGTATGGTGTCAAGGAGAAGAATGAAGAAGGTCAGAGGATAGTGGATTTTGCCCGATGGATGGACATGGCTGTTGTGAATACATATTTTAAGAAGAGGGAGGAACATAGGGTTATGTACAAGAGTGGAGGAAGATGCACACAGGTAGATAACATCCTATGCAGAAGAGTTGATCTGAAGGAGATTGAAGACTGCAAAGTGGTGGCAGGGGAAAGTGTAGTTAAGCAGCATAGGATGGTGATCTGTAGGATGACATTGGAGATCAAGAAGAGGAAGAGAGTGAGGGCAGAGCCAAGGATCAAATGGTGAAAGTTGATAAAGGAAGACTGCAAGGTTGAGTTTAGGGAGGAGATGAGACAGGCACTGGGTGGCAGTGAAGAGTTAACCAGACAGTTGGGAAACTACAGCAAATGTAGTAAGGGTGACAGCAAGAAGGGTGCTTGGCGTGACATCTGGAAAGAGGAAGGAGGAAAAGAATACCTGGTGGTGGAATGAGGAAGTACAGGAGAGTATACAGAGGAAGAGGATGGCAAAGAAGTAGTGGGATAGTCAGAGAGGTGCAAAAAGTAAACAAGAGGTGATAAGGCGCAAGGTGAAGAGAGAGGTGGCGAAGGGTAAAGAAAAGGAGTATGATGAATTGTATGAGAGGTTGGACACTAAGGAGGGAGAAAGGGACCTGTACCGATTGGTTAGACAGAGGAACCGAGCTGGGAAAGATGTGCAGCAGGTTAGGGTGATAAAGGATAAAGATGGAAATGTACTCACAAGCGAGGAGAGTGTGTTGAGCAGATGAAAAGAGTATTTTGAGAGGCTGATGAATGAAGAGAATGAGAGAGAGAGAAGAGGTTGGATGATGTGGAGATAGTGAATCAGGAAGTGCAACGGATTAGCAAGGAGGAAGTAAGGACAGCTATGAAGAGGACCTTATGTGATTCTAATGGGAATACAACTGATTCCCATGAAGTGTTACAACAACAATATTTATTTACTGTATATAGCACATTTTCGTGCATGAAAATAGGTCAAAGTACTTTAAAATAGTAATAGCTAAAAACTAAACCAAAGGAAGTAAAAAATAAACTGAAAAAACAGTTACTTCAAAAAGGTTATGTAAAACAGTAAAAATGCTATGGTCAGATGGGCAGGGAGAAGAGGTAAACAAAAACCCCAGCCTGCTGATTGCTTGAGAAAATAAATTTTCAAGGGTTTAGAGGCTAAAAAAACCACCAAGTCCCCTCTGGACATTTTGCAGTATGTACATGTGTCACCAGTAACAGGATGATCTTGTAGAGCTTTCTTCATCTCTCCAGCATCACAGGTTGCCGAGGTATACTTTGGCCAGAAGTCAGTGGGGCATAACGCCATTACTGGATACCAGAAAAAATAAGAAAATGCACAGAAATAGTGATTAGTGACCAAAAAATTTTAAACAGCAAAATAGTTGCATTTATAATATCTCTATTATGAGGGAATGCTGGATTTTCTTAAGAGCTCACAAAGAGGCAAATTAAAGAGCTGGGATTTTAGAATTTATCATAGTATAGGTCAGGTCTTCTGTACAGGTCCGGTGTATCTCTGACAGTAAAGTATTCCAGAGTGTTGTTTCATAAGACACAATTATGTACAAACACAGAAGCTGAGAGGACTATTATATCAAAATTATGATCAACAATAATTAGTGGCATATTTTGTTCAACATTAGTCACCTCCTTCAATTAGAAAGCAGAGGCCATTTCTCTAACAGAATGTCCCTGCAATGTCCTGCTGTTTTTTATTGCTAAAAAAAAGAAAATATTCAAACCTTATTTTCTGTAATTCTTGCTTTTTTAGTTACACATATGATCAGATATTTTAATTGTTTTTCTGATTTTGACTTCATGAATCTCATCACACTGAAGTAAATAGTTATGGTACAGTTGATTTAATGGTGGAATTGATCTGCTATATTACAACCATGTATAAACATTCAAATCATTTTGGCAGATCATTTTGTTCAAATACAATATTTGCACTGAACAATGCTTTCAGTAATCATTCATTAATCCACACAGTCACTCTTCATTCCCTCTCCTCTTGCATGGCTAACTTGGCATTAATCTTTAATTATGTAATTAGACATACTGTACGTCCGTTCCTGTTATTGAACGATTGCAGAACACAGGGTGCCACCAGAGGATACCTGGAGAAGAACTGCTGAAACGAAGGCTGACAATCTGCTGATCGCACAAAGTGAGAAAATATTCCAGGCACTACTTTGTAATAAATTCAATATTAAACATGTTTAAAAATTCAAGTAACATAATTCTAAAATGCAAATAACGAGGTTGCTAATTCATCAGAATTATATCCTTAAGGCATAAATCAGCATTACAAGAATTAATAGTGATTTTTAGTCTATACTTTCTTGTGATATAAAAAACTGCAATTCTGATTTTCATTGGCACTAAGTTTTTTTAATGGAATAATAATAAAACCATTAACTAATTTATAAAACCTAAAATAATTAGCAATGCTATAATTGCATAATAATGAGATTGATTATGACTGCAAACGGATTTAACAAAGAAATAAGGAGGTTCCTGGTAGGCATACGTCTTGCTTCTTTTGTTACACATCTGAAAAAAGGCCACTTGACCAATATGATCGGTTTAATTTCCATTCCTTCCACCTGAAACATCTAGAATGCTTTATTTTACCCTCTGCTAATCCACCATCTATCTGTTATTGTCATAATCTTGTTATGTTTTTCATTTTTCCTAGATTCCAGCATAAAAACTGTTTTTTACATCAAAAATTATATTGGTGAACTTAGGTTTCTTATTTAAAGTCATTTACAGAATTTAGGAATTTACACTGTCTTCATTTTTAGTCTTACTGCAAGGCCATTTGTTGGGACACAAGGGACTTGTGCCTAGAAGTCACGCCAGTTTGCATCATTAACAACAGTTTAAAAGCCATCACCCCTGAGTCAGTCACTGTCTAAATCTGTGGATACGTTTGTAATTCTCTGTGCAACTTAGTATGGTGTTTTTTTTGAATATCTTTTGTTTCTGATTATGATTTTGGTTAGGTGAAAGATCTCTTTATTCTTCTGACACCAACCCTGCTTTATCTGACTGTGCTTCACTTCCTGGTCATTCCAACTTTTAATCAGCTCACCATTGCCAGTATCAGAACAGTTAATCTTTTTTTTAATCCTTTATAGTCTTACTTCAAAAAGGCATTGTAGTACTCAAACTGTTCATTTTTACATTATGAATGACTTGGTCTTGTTGACTTCACGGATGCTTTTGATTTGACTGATTTAAACTTCTTCCTGAAACATCTGCCGGATTTTACTGTATAGATTGAAAATGTATAACCATAGATCTGCTCCTGCCAATCTAGAATGAATGATCATCTTCTCCGGATATGCATGCACATCCTTGTATCTGTCTTCAACGATGCTCTTTGAGGTTCAGCACTCATTAACAACTACAATACGTGCTTTGTTTGAAACATAAGATTCCCTTGCTTGTCCCGCATTTCTGCAGACAAAGCAGAGGTGTACTGTATAAAAAAAAACACTCTCAAAAGCTCCTCCACATCATTAACTCCTTCACAATTTTACAACAGAATACCAATACAATTGCTGTATCTTATACTTTTAAGTGCCTCTTTTTAGGCCCCTGTAAAACATGAGATTCTACAATGTATGTAATTTCTGTATGCTTAATTTTCATATGTTGTTTTTTTTCTGGGTGGTACGGTGGTGCAGTGGGTAGCGCTGCTGCCTCACAGTTGGGGGACCTGGGTTCGCTTCCCGGGTCCTCCCTGCGTGGAGTTTGCATGTTCTCCCCGTGTCTGCGTGGGTTTCCTCCGGGCGCTCCGGTTTCCTCCCACAGTCCAAAGACATGCAGGTTAGGTGTATTGGTGATTCTAAATTGGCCCTAGTGTGTGCTTGGTGTGTTTGTGTGTGTCATGTGGTGGGTTGGCACCCTGCCCGGGATTGGTTCCTGCCTTGTGCCCTGTGTTGGCTGGGATTGGCTCCAGTGGACCCCCGTGACCCTGTGTTCGGATTCAGTGGGTTGGAAGATAGATGGATGTTTTTTTTCTTCTAAATGATCTGATTTTCCAGTCACCTGCATTTAAAATGTCATTTTATCCACAGTTGGAACAATTCTAATAGAATCAAAATCCAGAAACACAAAAAAATAACAAATAATAATAATAATAACTTACACATAACAATTATAATAAATCAATACATTATGTATGCTAGTTAAAGCTGCAAGTGATACAATGTTGAAGTGGTTAATGGTGTTGCCTCAGATGTCCTGGAGACTGCTGTCACACACGTTTACAGGCTCAAATAGTGGTATTTTTCAGCCAGACCATGGGTTGACGCTGTCATATTATCCTTTCCCTTCTTGTCCCTCAGCAGACCAGCTGAAGACCATGCCTGTCAATGACATCACCACCTCTCCACCCTCTGATGATGTCACTTCCGGCACCATTTGATGACATCACTCCCGATACCCTGAACCCATCTAACTGCCACATCACTTGCCTTTCCGGCCTCTCTGACTCCATCTCTTACTCTAATCCTCCATATTGATAGACCAGTTTCGTCCTGTTAGTCAGTTCTGTCTTGAACTCTTGTCTGTGAAGACGTATTTTTCATTTTGCCTGCCTTGTTTCAAGTATATGGGGTGGCCATCTCCAAACCTTTTTCTGTCTGTTGCCTATTTTATTATACTGCATCTACAGGTCAGCCCAGTCATTGTTTGTCTGCACCTTTTCACCGTGTCTTTGTGAGTTTTTCTCCAGGTACTCTTGTTGTCATCAAAAACCACACATGAAGTCATTGACAATTTGGAACTGGCCAAGTGTGAGTAAGTGTGCACCTTGGAAAGTGACATCTTTCACATCTTCTACAACTCTGTGACGGCCAGTGCAGTTTTCTACGCTGTGATGTGTTGGACTGGTAACATCACTTAAAGTGAGGCCCACCGAATCAACAAGCTAATTAAAAGGGCAGAATCAGTTATTGGGCAAACTTTGGACCCCTTAGAGTGCCATTACGAAAAATGCTGCACATCCTCACTCTGACACACTAACATTGAACACTTTCAGCCAATGTGTCAGAGTGTGTCAAGAAACACTGTGGGGGCTCCTTTATGCCAATAGCAATACTCCTGCATAATGTCTCACTGGGACTGTGACAGCCAAGGTAGAACTTTTCTTTTCCTTCTTTTTAAAATGTTCAAAATTTTGATCATTCTGATGTGCATTCAGACCACAGTATTTGTATATATATTGTGTTCAAAATAATAGCAGTGTGTTTAAAAAAGTGAATAAAGATCAAATTCCTTATAATAGCTTTTATTTCCATACATGCAAATGCATTGGGAACACTGCACATTGTATTCCAAATCAAAACATGAAGAAAAACTTATCAAATTTGTGTTATTCCTTTATAGAAAGCGAAGAAAAGGGAATATTAGGCTGTTCAAAAAAATAGCAGTGTCTGCATTCTTCTTTACAAACTCAAACATTCATTGTATAAACTTAAAAATGTTTCAAGATTTTGCTTTCTTTTGAATCACTGAACTAAAATTTACTGTGGTTGTATAATCACTGTTTCTGACAACTGCTGAATATCTGTGTTGCATGGAGTCGACCAACTTTTTCAGCCCAGGATGATTGGACTACATTCCACAATTCTTCTGCATTTCTTGGTTTTGCCTCAGAAACAGTAACGTCAGTCTTGTTGGTCTGGTTTACTGGTGTGTTTGGGGGCGTTGTCTTATTGAAACACCCATTTCAAGGATATTTCCTCTTCGGAATAAGGCAACATGACCTCTTCAAGTATTTTGAGGTATTCAAACTGATCCATCATCCCTGGTATGTGATAAATAGGCCCAACACCATAGTATGAGAAACATCCCTATATCATAATGCTTGCGCCACCATGCTTCACTGTCTTCACACTGTACTGTGGCATTGAATTCAGTGTTTGGGTGTCATCCGACAAACTGTCCCTAGACCCAAAAAGAACAATCTTGCTTTCATTAGTCCAAAATGTTGAGTTTTCTCTTTAGGCCAGTCAATGTGTTCTTTGACAAATTGTAACCTGTTCAGCACATGTCTTTTTTTCAACAATGGGACTTTGCAGGGGCTTCTTGCTGATAGTTTGGCTTCACATTGGCGTCTTCTAATTGTAATAGATAGATAGTTAATAGTACTCACAGGTAACTTTAGACCTTCTTTGATCTTCCTGAAGCTGATCATTGGCTGAGTCTTTACCATTTTGGCTATTCTTTAATCCATTTGAATGGTAGTTTTCTGTTTTCTTCCACGTCTTTCAGGTTTTGGTTGCCATTTTAAAGCATTTGCGATAATTTTAGCTGAGCAGCCTATCATTTTTTCAACTTTTTAATTTTAGTACCGTGTTCTTCTGAACAATGTCTGGAATGACCCATTTTACTCAGATTTTCAGAGAGAAATGCACTATAACCAACATGTACAACATTTGCTGCCTTTCTTCCTTAAATAAGGTCTGTAATTGACACCTGTTTTTTCACAGAATGAATAGATAGATAGATAGATAGATAGATAGATAGATAGATAGATAGATAGATAGATAGATAGATAGATAGATAGATAGATAGATAGATACTTTATTAATCCCAATGGGAAATTCACAATGACCTCACTAATTGAACTCCACAGTGCTATTATTTTGAACACACCCCTCTTTCAATTAATGATTCAATTACATAGAATCAGAAGCATGCAGGTTTTCTATTACTCTACTACACCCATTGGTAAATTATTTGTCATGTAGTAATATAATTTCTCCCAAAAACAGTGATTGATTAGGTTAGTGATGTCGGACTGCTATTATTTTGAACAATATATATATTGTGGGATATGGCCGGCCTGTCACCCCGGCCAACACCCCCAGGCCGCCAGATGGAGCTCTCCCTGCGGCATGGAAGTGCCCCGAATACCAGCAGGGAATCATGGATGATGGAGTTTTCCTTTACAGCCCTGCTGGATACCACAGGGGCCAACAGATGACGCTGCAGGGAGGCCCAGAGAGTTGTTTGTGCCCTATAACCCGGAAGTACATCGTAGGCAAAGCAACAAAGGAAATGACGTGCTTCTGGGATGAAGAAAAGGACTTTTTATCTGACCCGGAAGTGGTTCCAACCCAACAGTCCATGTGATTCCTTGTCACTTCCGGGTCAGGGAATATAAAAGGATGATGGGAAATCTCAGACGCTGAGCTGAGCTGGGTGAAAGGGTGGCAACGCGTCTGGGAGTGAGGAGGATTATTGATTTATTGACAATTGTTTATTATGTTTATTTGAAGATTGTGGAGAAGAGGGTGCTTTGAGCACGTTTTGTCTAAATAAATATAATATTTGGACTTTTACCTGGTGTCTGACGTGTGGTCTGAGGGTTCAAGGGGTCACGGGGACCCTTAATCTGTCACAATATATATTTCTATATATATACATATATACAGTATTTATATACTGTCACACATGTGCGTTTAGGGGGCAGTCTAAGAGCTTAACTAAGGGTAAGACGTGGAGTCAGGGGTTGACAAAGTGCATTAATGTCGCTGCTCCCTCTCCTATATATCACCAGAAGGGAAGCCCAGCTAAAACACTTCCAGTTCCTGCACTCCCTTCCTGATCATGCCTCCCTACTGACCTCACTTCCACCCTCTCCCTCACGGACCTGCATCTTCCTGCCCAGCACCTATAAAATCCATCCACCTCATCTTGTGAGTCAGTCCCATTTGGACTCCACACCAGCCATTACTCTGCCATTTTTTTGAGAAAGATAATTGCTGTTGACAATATACAGGGTGGATCCCCAAACCTTTTTCCTTGTCTATTTTCTTACAGTGATGTAGTCGGCAGGATCTTGCTTCGCAATATCAGAGGAGCAGGACCTAAACTGCATCTTAACCAGCCTGGCGAACTGAATTGCAGTGGGTCAAGGTGTAACTCTCGGAATCAGAAGCAAGGTTTGAGACACGTCTCACTCTCCAACAAGACAGGTCCTGGACCTCCTCCCAGGTACTTGTCCTGCTGAGAGACAATGATATTGAAACTTTCTTATCTTTGAGAAGACAGTGAACTGGAACTGGTGGCTGTGATCTAAGTGGGGAAACATCTTGGCACCCTTCCTGAAAAGTGAGACACAGCAAGTTCATAACGACCTCTTGGATTATGACAAGCTCTAGGCCAAGGTCCTCAAATGGTTCAGTATCTCCACGGACCAACAGAGAAGGCAATGGCATGAATGGCACTTTGACCCGGTGAGGTTGACTCATGTGTAGGCATTTGAGATCTGGGTTAAGACCAGGCGATGGCTAAGGCCAGAAATAAACAATGCCCTCCAAATCATTGAACAACTTGCTTGCGACACCCTCATCAATGGTTTACCTGAGTCTCTCACCCAGCCAGTCCATTGGCAGCCGTTTAAAAACATTGAGGTCATTGAGCAGCATAGGGTGATGTCTCGATCTGAGAGGTCTGAACTGCCCGCTCACCAAGCCCGACCGGCATGAGGCACTCCAACAGACGCACCCCGGACCCAGCCTCTTGACCCAAGGAGAAGAGTCCGGTGCTTCCACACTGTTTCAAGTGCGGGGAGCCTGGACACATCATTACGGCTTGTCCCCTACTCAGTGAGCCCATGGATTGCAGCTGGTCTCAAGGAGAAATGCATTGTGCACTCATTAACCCCCTGTCTCTTCCCTATACAGGAAATGCCGCGACAGTGGCAAAAAAGATAAGATCAGTATAACCTGCATTCATGGAAATACAGCATGGCTTCCTGTGTAATCAGCATTGGGAATAGCCTCCAAAGTCTCCTGATGACCATTTTGCCTAATCCACCAAACTCTGTGATACTAGTCCGGGACTGGTCAAAAAGTACAAGCAGCATTCAAAGTGTCACTCCGGCTGTGAAGTTGGGCCTGATTGTGGATGCTGAAGAGGTCACCCAGACTGCCTCTATGCCGTGTTTACTGCCAGCACCTGCTGACGTGGCTGTTCAATGTGATGTGGTACAGGAGATGATGGCAGTAACCTCCTCATTGCATGCGGAGATGGTGTCACAGTCCGAAACCATGCCTCATGAGGGCAGCCCCAATACGCTTACAGCTCCAGTTCAGGCATACGCCAGGTTCCTTTAACAGGAGCAATGAATGATGACTCCCTAAGGAATGTCATTAATGCAGTCATCTCAGTGAACGTCCAATGCACACAGTATCCCATGTCACAGGGGCTGCAGTTTGTAATTGAAAACAATCTCCTCTTACTGGGTCGCAAATCATGAGGGGGAGGTGCGGTCCCTGCTCCTAGTGCCATGGACCTTCCGGCAGGAGTCTATGAGATAGCACACACCCACTTCTAGGTGTCCATCTAGGAACTGAAAAGACACTGAAGCATATCAAACTCCTCTTTTATTGGAGCTGGATCAATGAGGAGGTCCGTCACTTTTGTAGCTCATGTCCTGAGTGTCAACTGCGACAAATTCCTAGGAAGGACTGTGCTCCTCTAGTTCTCTGTCCCTTAATTGACATTCTCTTAGAATGGAACTCGTTGGACCCCTTGAACCCTCAGCAAGAGGACACAAATACATCTTAGTCCTCGTCAATTATGCCACCCAATTCTCAGAGGCTGTTCTGTTGAGCTCAGCTAACTGTAAAACCATTTACCTTGGAAACATTCAAGGAGGTGGCCAAGTTACTGAAAATTAACCGTCTAAAGACCTCGGCATACCATCATCAGACCGCCGGTTTAGTTGAGAGGTTCAATCAAACTCTCAAACAGATGCTGCGCAAGGTGATCAGCGAGGATGGGAGAAAATGGGATCACTTTCTTCCCTTTGTACTATTTACCTATCAGGAGGTACTACAGGCCTCCACGGGCTTCTCCCCATTTGAACTCTTGTATGGACTTCAGCCCAGAGGGTTATTGGACATCCTAAAAGAAGGCTGGGAGGAGGAGGCCCTCCCATCTACAAAAATATTGGAATATATTGCGCAGTTACGCAATAGATTGGAGAATATTCTGCCAATTCTAAAAGAGCTCACTGTTACAACCGTGGCACAACCATTTGGGAGTTCCACCTGGGGGATGAGATCATGGTTCTCGTTCCCACTCTAAACTACTGGCCCATTCGCAAGGCCCCTACAAAGTTAACGAGAGGAAGTGGCTTGTTGGCTATTTGGTAAAACAACCAAACCGTCAATCAAGCGAACAGATATATCATATAAACTTGCTGAAACCGCGGAAGGACAGGGTCCTGACTCTTTCCCTGGACAGCCCCATTCCCTCTTTGCTTAAAAATTCAAACTTAACTTCAGCCCCAATCTGATACCCATGCAACGATGGGAGCTTGAAGCAGCTATCCAGTCAGTACTGGAAGTGGTGACTGAAACACCTGGAAGGACCTCTCTGGATGAGCATGATATCGTGACTGAGCCAGGGTGATAGTCAGGGAGCATCCATATCTCATCCCCGAGGCAAAATGAGCAGAGGTGGAGTTTGAGGTCAGACTTATGCTGGACCTGGGGGTGATCAAAGAGAGCCACAACCCCTAGCCCAATCCTATTGTTTTGGTCCCTAAGCCAGATGGAAGTTGGAGATTCTGCAACAGCTTCCAGCACCTCAATCAAGTCTCTCAGTTTGATGCCTATCCAATGCCATGAGTGGATGACCTCCTCGAACAGCTCAGACAGGCTCAATATTTGACCACACTTGACATGAAGAAAGGGTACTGGCAAATTCCTTTAATGGAATCTGCAAAGGTAAAGACTGCATTCAGCACCCCTAGTGGACACTAGCAGTAGCATGTCCTCTCATTTGGCTTGCATGGAGCCCCTGCAACTTTCCAGCGTCTGATGTACAAAGTGCTCTGCCCCCACAAGGCCTATAGTGCTGCCTACTTGGATGACTTTGTCATCTATTCCAGCCCATGCGAAGAACACCTACAGAACGTCAGGGTGGTGCTCCAAATGCTAGCGGAGGCCAGCCTTTGCATCACTTCACAACACTTCTTCGGGTTGGCAGAGGCCAAATATTTAGGCTACCTAGTGGGTAGGGGCACTGTCAGATCACATTGTACCAAGGTCTGGGCCATACTGAAGTGGTCCCATCCAAAGACCAAGAGGCAGGTACAGGCCTTCCTAGGTTTAGCAAGTTACTACTGTCGGTTCGGTTTTTGGTTCTCAGAGAGGGCCACACCTTTGATGAACTTGATAGAGAAGCGGGCCCCTAATCTCGTGTATGGGATGATAAAGCAGATGCTGCATTTTGTGACCTCAAGCAGGCCCTTACGTTAGGACTGGCATTAAAGACTGCAGACTTTTCTCTACCGTATATCCTCCAGACAGATGCTTCGGACACAGGACTAGGAGCTGTGTTGAGCAAAAATGTCAATGATGTTGAACACGTCATTATATTCATGAGCCAGAAGTTGCAGGTATAGTGCAGTTGAGAGAAAAGCCCTTGCGATAAAGTGGGTAGTAAACCAGCTGATGTATTACTTTTTGGGCTGTGAGTTCGCTTTGGTCACAGAAGATGCCGCCCTCCAGTGGATGGCCCTGCACAAACAATTAAACCCACGGGTCACTAGGTGCTTTTTAGACCTTCTGCCGTATCATTTCACCATTGTCTATCATAGGGGTCCTCTTCAGGCTAATGCAGATGCCCTCTCCCGTGTTCAAGACCTCTCGGTTCAGGAAGCCAGACCCGATGGGTCTGGGCTGAGGGGGGGCCGTGTCACATACGTGCACTTGGGAGGCAGTCCAAGGGCTTAAGGGTAAGACGTGGAGTCAGGCGTTGAAGTGTACTAATGTCTCTTCTCCCTTTCCTACAAATCACCACAAGGAAAGCCCAGCTAAAACACTTCCAGCTCCCGCACTTCCTTCCTAACCACACTTCCCTTCTGACCTTACTTCCGCCCCATCCCTAATGGACCGCCTATTCCTGCTCAGTACCTATAAAACCCATCTACGTCAGCCCTGTTTTGGACTCCACACCAGCCAAAAAAAAAAACGTGTTTTTTTGAGAGAGATAAATGCTGTTGACAAAATACGAGGTGGATCCCCAAACCTTTTTCTTTGTCTATTTTCTTACAATACATACATATAGAGTATATATATATGTATATATATATATATATATATATATATATATATATATATATATATACAGTACTGTGCAAAAGTTTTAGGCAGGTGTGAATAAATGCTGTAAACAAAGAATGCTTTCAGAAATATAAATAATGATTGTTTATTGTTATCAATTTACAAAATGCAAAGTGAGCGAACAAAAGAAAAATCTAAATCAAATCAATATTTGGTGTTACTACCTTTTGCCTTCAAACCAGCATCAATTCTTATAGGTACACTTGCACAAAGTCAGGGATTTTGTAGGATTATAGTCAGGTGTATGATCAACCAATTATACCAAACAGGTGCTAATGATCATCAATGTCACACGTAGCTTGAAACACAGTCATTAGCTGAAACAGAAACAGCTGTGTAGGAGGCTTAAAACTGGGTGAGGAACAGCCAAACTCTGCTACTAAGGTGAGGTTGTGGAAGACAGTTTTATGTCATGGCAAGATTGAGCACATCAACAAGACACAAGGTAGTTATACTGCATCAGCAAGGTCTCTCCCAGACAAAGATTTCAAAGCAGACTGGGGTTTCAAGATGTGCTGTTCAAGCTCTTTTGAAGAAGCACAAAGAAACAGGCAACGTTGAGGATCGTAGACACAGTGGTCGGCCAAGGAAACTTGGTGCAGCAGATGAAAGACACATCAAGCTCATTATCCTTCGAAATCGGAAGATGTCCAGCAGTGCCATCAGCTCAGAACTGGCAGAAACCAGTGAGGCCCAGGTACACCCATCTACTGTCCGGAGAAGTCTGGCCAGAAGTGGTCTTCATGGAAGAGCTGCAGCCAAAAAGCCATACCTCCGACATGGAAACAAGGCCAAGCGACTCAAGTATGCATGAAAACATAGGAACTGGGGTGCAGAAAAATGGCAGCACGTGCTCTGGACTGATGAGTCAAAATTTGAAATATTTGGCTGTAACAGAAGGCAGTTTGTTCGTCGAAGGGCTGGAAAGCGGTACAATAATGAGTGTCTGCAGGCAACAGTGAAGCATGGTGGAGGTTCCTTGAACGTTTGGGGCTGCATTTCTACAAATGGAGTTGGAGGTTTGGTCAGGATTAATGGTGTTCTCAATGCTGAGAAATACAGGCAGATACTTATCCATCATGCAATACCATCAGGGAGGCGTATGATTGGCCCCAAATTTATTCTGCAGCAGGACAACGACCCCAAACATACAGCCAAAGTCATTAAGAACTATCTTCAGCGTAAAGAAGAACAAGAAGTCCTGGAAGTGATGGTATGGCCCCCACAGAGCCCTGATCTCAACATCATTGAGTGTGTCTGGGATTACATGAAGAAACAGAAGGATGTGAGGAAGCCTACATCCACAGAAGATCTGTGGTTAGTTCTCCAAGATGTTTGGAACAACCTACCAGCCGAGTTCCTTCAAAAACTGTGTGCAAGTGTACCTAGAAGAATTGATGCTGTTTTGAAGGCAAGGGGTGGTCACACCAAATATTGATTTGATTTAGATTTCTCTTTTGTTCATTCACTGCATTTTGTTGATTGATGAAAATAAATGATTAAGACTTCCATTTTTGAAAGCATTCTTTGTTTACAGCATTTTTTCACACCTGCCTAAAACTTTTGCACAGTACTGTATATATAATACATATATTGTGGAAAGCAGCCCGGACACAGACAGGTAGACACGTTTAAATCACCCACAACACGTTTATTATACACACTAATATTTACACGGTGCACACACAACCCCCGAAACTCCCCCAAAGTCCAAGCCTCTTGCTAATGCCTCTTTCTCTGGCCCGCCTCCACTCCTCTCCTCCCGAGCTCTGTTTCTCTTCCTCCCGACTCCAGCCATCGAATGGAGGGAGGCAGCCCCTTTTATACACACCCGTGTAGCCTGCAGAGATTTGTAGGTAAGGATTACAGAGGGTTAAAATTGAGAATTCCCAAGATTGAACAGGTCAGCAGTTATGGTGCTCCAGAATGTCTGGGGTTCCATAGATGTGGGGTCTCAAATTTCTGTATGTGTGGTAGCACTTTTTGTAACTTTAAGATAATATTGTTTTGGTGCAATAAACCAATCAGTGTCCAGCTAGAAAAATAAAAAAAAAATCGCTGGAACAAATCATTATTAGCATTTGTCCTGGCAGAACCTAAGAAATATTTTCTCACAGTTAGAAAAGAGTGTAAAAAAATAACAAGAATGTGTAATAAAAAGAAAAAGCATGGAATGTAACCGAGTAATAAATATACATGGTATATAAAAGAATAATATTTCATAAGCAGGTCATATGAGTGCAAGGCTTATTACCAGACTACAGTGATGCACTGAATATTATTGATTTTCATGGCTGCCTACACACAGCAAGTACAGAAATTGCAGTTTAGAAAGCAAAAGCAAATGGCTGGGCTTTTACTGCCAATATCAACATTATGCCCAATGGAGATTCCAAACTGATTTAACAGCTGAGGTGCAAAGACCTAAATCCATAAAGACAAACTGCCATTAATTAAGATTTATGTAGTAGTCAAATTTCATACAGTTTTACAGTATAGCCAGGTATTGTTAAAGATATTTTGATGCTAGATAAGAAATAAGTGTAGATGAACCACATGATGGGTAATGAAGTCAGAGAAGTCAATACAGTTCCGTTTATTTTTGTATAGCACATCAATGGCTGCAGGCTCAGGGTGCTGTAACAAGCTCAAGTACAAGCAACAAATTACATAATGAGTACACATAAAGACACACATTTGTTAAACACACAGGAACATAAATGGAGTAGAGCGAAATATGTCAGGTAATTACTTGTTAAACTATGGCCAGTTGACAACATAATCTTGTCTGAGTCTCTGAATCAACACAACCCAGTAACAAACAAGCAATACCGAGCCATGAACCTGCTAACTCACTTACAGTCATCTGCTTGGCCAGAGACCAAGTGTCCATTACTATTATTCACCTTTCTCCTGCAGTTCTATTGGGATGCAACACTTTAATCTTTTACCAGTGATGCTTACAGTTATTTGCCATTTACGTTGCATGCTTACATGTCTATTTTCAAACCTGCAGCTTAATTCAATTCAGGGTGATGGGACCAGCATCTGTTCAGGGCATAAACCACTGAAAGCACACCAGTTCATCGCAAGGCACACAAGTGCACTGAAAGCACACTCACACAAGGACAACTTAGGGTCACCAGTTTACTTAAGCTGCATACCTTTGGGGTCTGTTTTGTCATGGGGTGTCACAGATGGATCTCACCCCACCTATAATATCCCCAACTTTAACCCCTTTCTATCTATTAGTTGCGTGTCAGGCTGCGATGTCTGTCGCTAACACCGATCACAGATTGACAAAATGACAACTGACTGCATGTGTCATTTATCATTAACTTAGTCAAGAAGCAGTAAATTGTGAATTTTCAATTTTGTGAAAAACTGTGAATTTCCCCTTGGGATTAATAAAGTATCTATCTATCTATCTATCTATCTATCTATCTATCTATCTATCTATCTATCTATCTATCTATCTATCTATCTATCTATCTATCTATCTATCTATCTATCTATCTATCTATCTATCTATCTATCTAAATAGAGTATACAGCAATCAACTTCCTTTATTCACCCTTTATAAGTCAGTCAGACATTTTGTAACTCACTTAGTCCTGGAAAGGGTTGCGGGGAGTGCTGGAGCATCCACATTCTCATCCTTAGGATGCAAGACTGGAACAAACCCTGGACAGGGCACCAGTCCATCGCAGGGCAAACTCATACACACTGCAACTACACAATAGGGCCAATTTAGTGTCAGCAATTCACCTTCATGTCTTTGGACTGTGGGAAGAAAATGGAGCACCTGGAGGAAACCCATGCAGACACATGAAGAACATGCAAACTCCACCCAAAGAGGACCCAGAACACTAACCCTGGCATCCTTACTGTGAGGCAGCAGTGCTGCCACTGTGCCCACCCTCATTATAAGTCTTAACCATAAAAGTCATAATTCCTAAACTGCACCTAAAGCTGAAGCACAGTCATTACATAGCTGTAGTATTTACCCCAATTACAACCTGGATGAACAGCAGTGCTAATTGTCGAAGGCTTTACACCCAATGTGCCTAGTGCTCAGGTGGAAGGTTTTCTTGAGTGAGCTGGTCAGTCTGTCTAGCAGCGTCTCTGGCCGCAGTGGTTGCAATGGAACGTAGACCGTTGATTTTCTTTGATATTTATGTCTTTTTCAAACTTCCCTGTGGCATTTTTGAGGCCAATGGGGCTTTGAAGGGCAGGGCCGACACCCTTACCAAGTGGCATCTGGCTCCTTAATCAGCCCCATCCAGGTCCTGCCATTTTTCCATTACCCCATACAACGTTGTCACAAGACAAACCTTGTGCTTTACACCTTCGGCCCATGGTGACCTCAAACCCCACTCTTGACCAGTTCTAGCTGGTCATGCGGCAAACCAAGCAGCTTAGCACATCCTATAATAGAGTAATCTCTAAATAAAGTAAACCCTAAACTTTCCCATATTTTTCTGGTGCATGCTTTTATCACTACTATGTGTCTAATCAATACAGGCATAAATAAGATTTGGGAAACGCAAAGTACAAAATTATTTATAGTCCATTATAGTCCATTCCCATATCAGGGAGGTTCAAGGAAAAGCTAGACATAGACATGGGAGGAATATGCAGACTACATAAATGAGCCTAGAATGCTGGATCTGTGAGGCAGCACTTAAACGCTGTGCCACTCTGTTGTATTTTTCGCAACGCACCATTTGTTGAAGATAATTGGTTTGTGCTTGCTACGCTACATCTTTTTGCGGTGTACTGTATTGTTGCTTCATGTTCAATGCTTAAGCACCAGACTACCAAAGTACATGTCATTGTACAATAGTGAAATATAATGACAATTAATTGAAACAAATTGAAGTGGTTCAGTATGAATGAGTGTAGGTGTGCAAGAAAGTGCCTGGTGACATCTTGGCATCCTCTCCAGTTCCTGCCTTCCACCCAATGCTGTCATGATGGGCAAAAACAAGATTCTGAAAATGAAATATGAAGTTGACTCAGGCAATCTGCTTAATATCCTTTCCAACTAAAAATATTAATAGACTTTTTACATGAATTTAGTTCATTTTGACATTACTTACAAAAATGAATAATTGTGCTAGCCTGTCTATAAATTAGCTTCCACTCACCAGCTCATCTATCTTTATTCAACAGCAAGTATTAATCAGACATAATTCTTTTTTGACACCACACAGCTTGGTGTTTCAAACACTAACCCAAATAATTCAATGCTCCAGTTTCCCAAGCTCTTTTATTTCTAAATTGTCTAAATGTTATTCAAACATATGGTACATGTCCACAGCGGCAGACCTAAAACTTGGCCACAAAATTGCAAATATGCATCTCATCACATAAACAGATGTCAGATGAATGACTATTCTTATGAATAACTATTTAGCAGAAATATCCAGTTAAAACAAACAGCTATTTAGTCACTTTTGCATTTTTTCATTTTGAATATTGGCATAGTGTTTACCATAACAGAGAAGAAGAAAAAAAAAAAAAGAAAACTGATGAATGGAGTTGCATTTACTGTGTGTTTCTATTAAATTTCCTGAAGCTTTTATCCAAAGTGACTTACAAGTCACAGAGACAGTTGCTCACACATTTCTGCCTTTGGACCAAAACCAGATTTAAATGTATCCATTCATTATGAAATGTGATATATTAATTCATTACAATAATGGCAATCCAGGAAACCAGGAAATTAGCATGTCCTCCCATATTTAGCTCTTCCAATCTCTTTGAATTAGAACATTAGCAGTAAAAGAAGTTGGTTGACAGTAGGTACAGTAACATTAAAAAGAAAATGGTACTATTACAGCTTCCTTGTTCAATAATGCAACCAACAGGAGGGGATGTAAAAAGAGTGGATTAACTCTTAATATACAGTACACTACTAAACTAATCACACACATATATCTTGCTATAGGAGCCTAAGTGAACACATTATGTAAGACACAGAGAGCTTTTCATAATAACTGTTTCCACATATAATATAATGCAATTAATTTCCTCCCGTCTTATTGAAAAATATATATGAAACATTTTCATATGGCTGAAGAAAAGCGCCCACTCTAATCCTAGCATCCAAACCATCCATCCACCCATTATCCAACCCACTATACCCAAACTACAGGGTCATGGGGGTCTGCTGGAGCCAATCCCAGCCAACACAGGGTGCAAGACAGGAAACAAACCCTGGGCAGGGCGCCAGCCCACCGCAGGACACACACACACCAAGCACACACCAGGGACAATTTAGAATCACCAATGCACCTAACCTGCATGTCTTTGGACTGTGGGAGGAAACCGGAGTACCCGGAGGAAACCCATGCAGACATGGGGAGAACATACAAACTCCACGCAGGGAAGACCCGGGAAGCAAACCCAGGTCTCCTAACTGCAAGGCAGCAGCGCTACCCACTGCGTCACTGTGCCGCCTCCAAACCATTTAGTAGTTTTCAAGTAAATCAAATTCGTTGATAGCTAAAAATCACGACTCAGAGTCTCCTACATCATAGTCCTGCTCTGTCGCTGTAATTATTGTAAAAGTAAAATCTGATGATGAAGAGCTTAGCAATCACAAAATGAAATTAAAACAATATAGAAAGCTTGCACTAATGTCTTCATGAAAATACTTTTTGTATTTTTCTTCACTAAGAGAAATAAGGAAAGAAAAGTAGAAAAGGCTTTTAGCTTGCCTTGCACTTGAAAAGATAAGAAAAAGAGAAACATCAACAGGTTGATGTGATAATATGGAACTACAGTGAAAGCACCAGAAAGAAAAATGCAAAATCAAAGTTAAAACACTAGTGACTGTTGAAAAACCCAAAGAGCAGTACTAGATCAAACATCAAGATCATATTCTGAACCAGAAGGTAGCACAAGCTGTGTAATGACCCATAACTAGGACAGAACAGAAGGAGAACCCAGCACACTGATAACTTGTATAGCACACTTAAATAAAGTTTACTTTGTAGCCCAATGTGTCACTGCACAGTCCCACACCAATCCTGGCAACAGGCCTTATTTCTATATACAACATGACCCTGGCCCTCTGAATAAGATCACTAAATGCTGCCATGACAACATTACTAACACAACATTAAATACTACAAACAGTAAACAGACTCAAAACAAGTTCTTTTAAAAAAATAAATGCAGAGAAGAACCATCCCAGTGTGTGAAAAGCTACAGGAAAAAAACACCTCCCACCCATACGTTTGATTCATCAACTTCAGATTCCAATGTCTTCAAGCTATTCAGGTGTCACAAAACAGGGGCAGAGGTGAATGGCCTAAGAATGTCAAAAGCTTCTTGTTCTTCTGATGTCTAGGACATTTTCTAAGAAGAGTTCTTTATCATTGAGAGTTTAATTGAACTAAATTTCTTACTAAATCTTTGATAATCTTTTGCAAACCTGAGAAAACTCTGAATGTGTTCTATTCAAGCAGTTTTGAGTGATCTGAACCTTAGGTTTCTCCATATTAAGAATGGATTGTGGAATATTATAACCTAAAACTATTACTATGGATTTGTGATGCTCACACACTGTATCTCTAATTTCACAAATAAATGATCCTCCGGTTAATAGCACCTCACTTTTAGAAGATAACAATATCATTATTGTAGATTAGTGTGTAAACTCCCAGAATGTCACAAAATATGTCATTGAGATATAATTGTGTTCTTCTAGAAGATGACTTTGATTTTGCAAACACATGCAACTTGTCCTTTCCTGCCACATGTATTATAGTTCTAACAAGGGGGCTCCGCCCTCTGCTCGCTTCGCTCGCCTACCCCCGGCGTTTTGAACCCGTGCCCGCTGGGCAGCCACGTGTGAGGATGACGCACGTTTAATACGGAGCGCTCGCCCGTGTCACTCTGGGGCTCTCCACTGTTAATACGGAGCCTCCTCCACAGGATTATGCGGTGCATAGTGGAGTACTGCGGACCCTGTAGTGTTTCCCGTTTCAGTTTGTATTTCGGTCATTCGAGCTCTTGTTTTTGAAGCTTTTGAATTCCGGTCTTCATTTTCTGTAACCTGTTGTCCATGTGTTTGGCCAACTCGTTTAACCTGTTTATGACGTTTTACTTTGCTTTCCACTGGAGGCAGTCTAACTTTACCCTTTTGACAACAACGTGTAAATTCATTACTTGTATTGCCAGTTGTTTCTTCAGGGAAGTTAAGTGAATGACAATGATTGCAAATGACATTCATTAATCCCAATGAATTTTCATGAATAGTGGACTCATTATTGAACGTTGTCAGCCAACTGGCGGAATCGTTTAGCAGGTGTGTGTCGTTGATGTCTTTGACGTTTATCTTTTGCTTGTGCCGTTTGAGAGGCGCGTCGTTGTATGTCCAGTATTTGGGATGTGTTGTTTTGGAGTTGTAATCACTTTGCTTGTGTTGTGTGAGAAGCCCGTTGTAGTCGCCGGCGTTCATTGTTTTTATTGAGCCTGTCCCGTTTTTGTATCTTGGTCAGTCGAGCTCTCTCTTTTTGGAGCCTTGCCTGCTTGTTTTACGGCATTTCAGACGCGTGTTGTAGACGTCTGCGTTCATTTATTTTGTCCCGTCGCTCACGTTTTTGTATCTCTGTGACTCGAGCTCTTTCCTTTTGAACCCGTGCCTGCTTGGCCTCAGCACTTTGAGACGCGCGCTGCATGCGTCTACGTTTATTGTGTCTGTCCATCTGGGCTCGTTCTGTAACTGTGTTAGTTGAGCTTTGCGTTTTTGTAGCCGAGACATTTTTTCTTACGCGGTTTCAGAAGCGCGTTGTAGGCGCCGACGTTTATTGTTTTTTTTCATGCGGGTTCGTGTTTGTGGTCCCATTACTCGAGCCGTATCGTTTTGTACCCGTGATCGTGAATTCATGACTTGTTTGTTCTTTATCGTTAGTAATATGGATAAGTAATAAGGAGGATCGCACTCACTGTTAATATGGAGCCTTTTCTGTGGTTGTACGGTTAATAGTGCATCTCTGTAATGAGATTCACCTATGCTGTATAGTTTGAACATGTTCAGATGACGCATGTTTAATACGGACAGTTCGTTTCTTCGTATTATTACCCATCAGGTGTCGCGCCTGCATATGTATTGTAGTCCGGTCTGTTGTTGTTTATGTATGATGTCTTTTGTCGGCGTGCGTTTTTTTAGATGTGCGTGGAATGTGCTATCTTGGGCTCGATGGGTGACCGTGTGTGGAGTCCGTAGTCTGTCCCATTTCACTTTGGGGCGTGTGTCTGACTCCTCTGTTTTGTGTGATATGGGCGCGTTGCCTCATTTCTTATTTCTGTTAGTGGAGGGGTGCTTTGTGTCTCATTTCTTATTTATGTTAGTGTGTGAAATCCGTAGTCTGTCCCGTCTCGTGTGCTATGGGTTTTGTGTGACACTTGCGTCTGACTCCTTGTTTTTGTGTGCTAGGGGCGCGTTGCCTCATTTTTTATTTCTGTTAGTGGAGGGGGGCTTTGTGTGTCGTGGGTCTGAATCCTCCTTGTTGTGTACGTCCCATTTCGTGTGCTATATCCGTAGTCTGTCCCGTTTTGTGTGCAATGGGCTTTGTGTGGCGCTCGCGTCTGACTCCTTTTTTTTTGTGTGCTAGGGGCACGTTGCCTCATTTTTTATTTCTGTTAGTGGAGGGGGGCTTTGTGTGTCGTGGGTCTGAATCCTCTTTTTTGTGTGCGTACCGTTTCGTGTGCTATGTGGCGCTTGCGTCTGACTCCTTTTTTTTTGGTGTGCTAGGGGCGTGTTGCCTCATTTTTTATTTCTGTTAGTGGAGGGGGGCTTTGTGTGTCGTGGGTCTGAATCCTCTTTTTTGTGTGCGTCCCGTTTCGTGTGCTATGGGCTTCGTGTGGTGCTGTGTGCCATTGGTTTGTGTGTCGCCTGCGTCTGACTCCTTTTTTTTGTGTGCTATGGGCGCTGCGCCTCATTTCTTATTTTCCGTTGGTTGGAGGGGGGCTTTGTGTGGCGCCTGCGCACTACGTCTTTTGCATCCACGGCCCAGGTCCCTGCGTCCATATCCGGTTTACCATTCTCGTTTAGTAATATGGATCCTTATGCCATCAATCATCATTATCATCATGATTTGTTTTACCACAATGTCTACATTTGTTTGTGGCTTTACTTGATGGAAATGAAACAGCATTTTCTTTTTAGTGATCTGCTGATTTGGTCAGACTTCCATGCCACTGTCTCCATTGAGACCCCTTGCTTTCTTGGTCTCTGAAATGTAAATGTAGCTCCTATGAACAGACACTTTTGTGTGGCTTCATTTCCACACATACTTCACTTGTATAGTACTTTCTCCAGATATCCTCAGACCCACAGTATTCTGACAGCATTTTAAGCACAGCCACATACTGAGCCACTGTCTCCTGCTCTTTTTGGTTCCATTACGTTTGCAGCAGTGTCTCAATCTGTTTTTGTTTTTTTGTATTTTTGACACCCTTATTCCTACTTTTTTGCTTGATTTTCATAGTCATACCTGGTGCCTTAAGTTGTGTCAACCTGAAGGGACCAGAAATCATTTTCAATTAGAACTTTCATGTGCTGCAGCCATTAGAGCCACAGTTACTTGAGAGGACTATACAAAACTCTCAGGTGCCTCAGCTATTTTGCTGTGGCATTAATTTGCTTTCACAACTGTGTTCTTCAGCTCCCTTTTTCTGTTTTCCCTATGTATTAAAGTGTAAGTTCTTTGCTTTACATTTATAATTTTGGGACTCAAGGATTTTCCTTTTTGGATTGTGAGTTTTTGGTTTTGGTGTAAATTCAGTTTTCTATTTTAGTTTACTAATTTGAGTGCTTTGTTTTTTATCTTTTGACTTATGTTTATTAGTTTATTTCTTCTTGTTTCTGTCAGAGTTTTTTTGATTACTTTTTGAAGAATTTAGAGTCTTGATTTTTCTCTTTGATTTTTCTTTTCAAGTTCCTGATATGATCATTCTTTAATGAATTGTATTAATTATGTAGATGGTTCTTGGCTGTCTTATGATTTATGACCCTCTTATTTGGGGCCAGATCACAATGGGATTCTTTTGTAAAAAAAAAAGATTCTTTGATTACAAGGAGTTTCACCAAAAGGTGGCGCTATAATACTCTCGAAATTTTAGCATAACTGCTCTTTCCCAGGCTTTGCAGCATCACAAAACAATGGTCAGCACTGACACTTAATTTGCTGTCCCCGATATTGTATGTTATTCATTGCTCCACCAAGTAACCAAGGTTGCTTATGGTGCATATCATGCTGTCTCTTTTAATTTCTGATGCTGCTTCTTAAGCCTTCCCTAAACTATGTTTTTCTGGTAGGGTACAGCACTATGAATCTATGCTTTTTTCAAGCTTCTCATTGTGGATTATGTTATGTGCTGTGTACCATAACATTCAAGAAGAGAATGACAGTACAACAACATCTACATTCAATAAAGCAGCTGACAACAGGGGATGCAAAGTAGGCCCTTCTTCATTATTGGTTTGCCTCATAATCCACACTGCTTTGTTAACCGTCACACAAAATCTGGTTGCATCAGCCTAATGTACATTACGTCAAACACGCATGCAACACTTCAAAATAACAGTTGCCTCATAAAATACATTAAACTATTATTAAGGGTAAAATATTTGGCTTGTATTCATAATCTCTATAATTGTATTAATGTATTCATTTCTTGTGAGTATGAAAATTGATTGTTTTGAATTTATTCATATACCCACTTCAGATTATATCTCAATTTGATTTGGTCCCTTGTTGTATGAAGAATGTGTGTTCCACCATGGTAGCTCAGTGGATGCCTCACTTGTTTCATTCCTGACTGGGGTTTATTTTTTATGTGCAATCTGAATAGGCTTCTCTGAGCAACTTATTATCCTAAGCCACAATGTTGACTGACCTGTGATGAGCTGATATTCTGTACAGGGTTGAGTCCAATACTGCTCAAATTAATTTTGATGAGACAGTCCCTTCAACAGAAATGTGGTTTTAAAAACAATGGGGCAATTCTTTTATTTTTTAATGAAAATTTCCTCTGTTTTTTTCCATATGAATCCTTTCATGTCTCTTTTTAGATTGGATGAGTTATAAAATGGTTTATTGAAAGTGAGTGCACGCTGTCTATGTGAAAAGTGCATGTTCTGCTATAATCGTGTGTTTTTAGCCATCTCAAATGCTCTAATGGAACAGGATAATTAAAAAATAAATGAATCCTTTTCCTATTTTACTCAGTTCAATCAGAAGTCTTATCTTTTATCACTGTATCATCATTCTTAATGAATCCCTTGTTGTTCTCAATTTAAAAATAAAATTAGAAACTGTGTAGTGTACAGTATGGCATCACAGCTATGGCTTGAGCAATGTTTGCAGTGCGGCTCTGCCTTTAATGTCTCTGACTGGATGGTTGCAAGGGGCACAACAGGCCTGTTTACTATTTGTCATCAAAATAAATGTGGTTTTAATACATGCATGTTAAAAAATGTTTTATTATAAATGAGATTTCAGTACCATCATATTTTCAGTGGGAGATGCCAGGTTCCTTTACAAACTCACTCAGACCACAAGCTTTTCATAGAAGATAAAAAGAAAACAAAATTCTTTATAGTGCATCTGGTGTCCAGCCAGCTTGTCTAAAGTCAGTGACTACATCAAGTGTTGCAGCAAAGCCTCATGGTTAAATAAAGTATCCTTATAAAATTAGAATGACTCTGCTCTGGAAAGAAATTCAACCCTAGGCCAAGCTGTTATATTTCTTCTTTAGTGCAGAGCCTCCCTAAAGTGAACAAATCTATTAAGGGGTCATAAAGCCCACATTTAACAGGCCTGCTATGTAAGGCTGGCATCAGATGTCTGAGGCCACAGCAAATGTTTTCATGAGAGAGATATGAGACAGAATGGACACAGCCATTCTTCTGCTGACCCCACCTTGGTAGGTCTGATGGAGATGCCATCAATGCCATTATTCTGCCATTGTTCTGCCTTCACAGCATATTGTTCAGATACATTGCTCTCAGGTTTCTTGCTTTCTTGTATTTTTTACTTGTGTCCACCTTCCTTCTTGCTGAGAGACCTTCTTTTTTTAATTGCACAGTGGTGTGGTGTTTTAACACTGCTACCTCATAGGTGTAGAGTTCTGGGTTTGATTTCTGAGCTGCTCTGTGTCTATGGGAAGATTGCTTGTTCTCCTATATTCATGTAGATTTTTTAGCCATCTCAAATGCTCTAAAGGAAAAAGGTAATTAAAAAAATGAATGAATTGTTTTCCTACTTTGCTCAGCTCAGTCAGAAGTTTTATCTTTTATCACTGCATCATCATTCTTAATGAACCCCTTGCTGTTCTCAATTTAAAAATAAAATTAGAAATTGTGTGGTGTACAGTATGGCATCACAGCTATGGCCTTGGTGACTCTCAATAAAACACCCTTTGGTCACAAAGATAAGAGCTCAATTGAAGCAGCCGAGGGACATAGGACTGGACCCAGGTAGTGTACAGTAGATATCGGCCTGAGCAATGGTTGCAGTGCGGCTCTGCCTTTAACATCTCTGATCAGATGGTTGCAAGAGGCACAAGAGGACTGTTTACTTTTCATCATCAAAATAAATGTGGTTTTAATACATGCATGTACTCTTGAACAAGTAATCTTGTCACTGTCAAAATGGATGTACTTTTTTTGATCACCAACAGTATGTCACAGATTTTCATTCATGCACACCCTTTTAGGAAGCCACGTTATGTCTATTCTGTGAGCAGTTTCAGAATTTACTTCACTCAGTGCTGACATGTTGTTAGATGTGGACTAACTCATATACATTTAGGGTGGGTGGCCCAGCAAACCGTAAAAAAATAATTGCATTTTTCATAGTGTCACAACCATGCTCTTACTTATTTCAAAGTCAAATGACACAAATTGTTCATAACAGAAAGTTACAATATAAACTACATCTCACTTATGTTGACACATTTAAAACTTTAAAATTGTGAAAATTATGCTATTAATGATATTTAAATGAGTTTGCCTAATTATTTGTAACTAGCTGTGTAAGCCCATGCTGTAAAAAGCCTGGGGTCCTAGAAACTATTGAAATCGTCAGAAAAAAAATTGAAATGTAAAGATGTCAGGTAATTGAAAGGAAATACTCTGGGCATCTCTCTCCAAGGAGGTTTCGTTTTGCTGACGTGCTCACATCATTTGTGCATTAGCGGCTAAGCGACTGTCTTTCTTAGGAGATTTTGTTTTGCTGACATGCTCGCCTCGCTTGTGCAATACCGGCAGAAGGAAAAGTAAAAGGGATACCATTTTGCCGATATTAGTGGCTAAGCGACTTTGACTTTCTTCTGAGGTTTTGTTTTGCTGATGTGCTGGCCTTACTTGTGTTATTAGCGGCTAAGCAAGTTTTCCGTTTCCTCTGAGGTGGAGCCCTTACTCCACCTCTCACTTCCGGAACGGACAGACAGACACACATGCGTAGACGTTTATGTATAAGATAGTGGCAAAATAATCACTTTCTTATTTTTTGAACAAGTTAGAAAATCAATGTATGGCATAATTTTCAAGTGCATCTCGGGATTGGATTAACTGTTTGGAAAGCTCAAGTGTTTTTCATTTTTTAAATTTATTTAATTATAGAGAAAAGTATTATATTTTTGTTTATTAAATAAACAGAGCATTTAGTCTCTGCTGTTTGGTATCATCGTGTGTCCCACACTGAACATGGAACAGGGAATGCAAAGGAGAGACTTGTCTGAGGAGATCTGAAAACAAAAATTATAGACAAGTACATTAAACACAAAGGGTATAAGACCGTCTCAAAGCAAAATGCTGTTCCTGTGAATGCAGTTACAACTATTATTATAAAGTTTAAGGTCCATGAAACTGTAGCTAACCTCCCTGGAAGTGGCCACAAGAGGAAAATCAACCCCAGAATGGTCAGAAAGATAGTGAGAATGGTAGACAGTTTCCAAGGAAATTCAAGCTGAGTTCCAAGGTCAAGGTCCATCAGTGTCTGATCGCACCATCCATCACTTTCTGAGTGATAATGGGTTCAATGGAAGAAAGAAAAACATAAAAAAGCCAGAGTGGAATTTGCTAAAATGCATATTGACAAGCCACAGTGCTATTGGGAGAACGTCCTTTGCACAGATGAGGCAAAACTGGAGCTTTTTGGCAAGTCACATTCATGTTCTCAGATAAAAAGCTTTCAAAGAAAAGAACACCACTCCTTCTGTGAAACATGGAGGAGGTTCAGATATGTTTTGGGGCTGCTTTGTTGTGTCTGGCATGGGGTGCCTTGAGTCTGTGCAGGGAACAATGAAATCAACAATGAAATCTCAAGGCTACTAAGACATGCTGGAATGAGTTTCAGAAAGCTCTGTCTCAGTCACAGGTCATGGATCCTCCAACAGGATAATGACCAAAAACACACAGCTAAAAGCAGCCAGGAATGTCTAAGAACAAAACATTGGACTCTTCTGAGGTAGCCTTCTATGAGCTCTGATGTGAATCCCATCGAACATCTATGCAAAGAGCTGAAACATCAGTTTGTTAAAAAGAGTGGAACAGACTACCTGTGGACAGGTGCAGAAGTCTCACTGAGATCTCTAGGAATTGCTTGTTTGCAGTGGTTGCCTCTAAAGGTGTGCAACAAAATATTATGTTAAGGATCCCATCATTTTTTTTCTATGTCTTTTTCATTTGTGTTATTGTTTGAACTATTCTGTTGAATCCAAACTCTAAAGCAAAGTCAAATTTTTTCTAAATACGGAATAAACAATGATGGGTGCCAGTTACTTTTGTTAGTTTCAAGATATCTCAGAGGCAATTGATGGGTTCTTCTTTTTTTATGGAGGGGTATCAATAAACTGGTATGGAGAAACAGAGTCCTTTTCAGTCTTTTCTTGTAGAAAAGCAGTGGAAGTGATTTCATGCACATGATTTTCATGCATATTTATAATGTAACTACCTATAATAATGACTTTGCATGAATCCATTAACTCCCAGCAAACTTAAAGCTGAACTACTGCCATGCTGAATAACTAATCTGGGCAAGAAACACAATCATGGTTGTTAGAAGGTCAATTCTTGTGAATTTGTAAGTCCAGTATATGTTGTGACCACTAGATGATGTTTCAGAGCCCCAAGCCCTACCCACAACTGCAACGGACAATGTTCTGGGTTCAAAAAGGGTTTATTTTAACTGAAGTGCCTTACATAAGCACCCTTCTTTTGCACAAGCACAAACAATTCTTTTTTTTTTCTTTTCTCCTAGACTTTTGCCCAGACAGAAACTATCCTCCTCCTCCTCCTCCTCTCCTCACCTGAACTCTCCTGGGTGAGGCAGAGTTGCTTCCTCTATGCTGAACCCAGGAGTACTTCTGGTGCCACAATATCGCCCCCAGGAAGCACTTCAGGGCCAGGCCAAACGTTTATAAAACAAAGAGCCCACCACCCTACAGCCCACCCAAAACACTCCCAAAAAGGCCAACAGGGACCGCCCATTGGGACAGCAACATTTATGCACCCTGCGAGAGTGCACAAGGGAGAGCCACCAGAGGGATACTGTCACCCATCGTGTTGGAGGAGCAGATGGCCCCAGGAGGCAGTCTCCTTCCATCCTTCTGTTATACCATCCTGACCAGGAAACGAGATGCCCACCACCCCAGCCAGGATACCCATATATCCATGAGAATTCATACATTATGAGGGCATCTTGACTGAGAAGGAGCTATTCATCCAGGCCATATATTTCCATGACAAAATATATATCACTGTAAAAAATGGCTGTTAATTTCACAATGCAAAACTACTAAATAGCAAAGGTAAAGAACTGTATAATGTAAAACAGTACTTTACTGTTTAAGTAACACTGAATCACTGAACTGAAATGTATAGACCGATATATAATATTTTTTACACTGTTAACCCATACAAAAAAAAATCTTTTTTTCTGTGAAAAAATGGTAATCATGGCATCAAAAATGAGATAATGCCATGAGAAAGGAGATTATATATCGTTCATTTTACTGCACCAAGCTGTTTAAAAAAAAGTTGCTGTTTGCTGACTTTCTCCAGTTTGATAGTATGCTGTTTAACAAAGGCGCTATATTGGCGCCTGACCTGACACAGACTCACACCGGAGGCACGTATAAAACCAAAGAAACCTTTTATTTTTCTTCACCTGTGGGGCACGTCTTCCCCGTGTCCTACAGGCACAACACAGTCCCAAAAGCCCACAAGTGAACACACAAGCACAAACACCCCTCCTTGCACCACCACTCCGCCTCCTGGCAAGCGTAGTCCTCCTTCTCCTGGCTCAGGCTCCTGGAGTGGTGGCTGCTGGCCCCTTTTAAAGTCCACCCAGAAGTGCTCCAGGTGGTTGATTGCCGAGTTCCGGCTGCACTTCCGGGTGTATTGAATATGCTGCCTGTACAGGCTCAGGAGTCCCAGCTGCAGCACCCCCTGGAGGCACCTGCGGGACCCAACAGGGCTGCACCCAACTCCAATTCCCATGGAGCCCTGCGGGAAACCGAGGCACTGCTCCAACCCAGGGGGGCGGCCATCTAGCGTCCAGGGGGAGGTATTGCACAGTCCATGGCTGCTCCCCCGAACATACAGCGAAGAGGCGTCCCAGCTGGGCATGGACACCGACCGTCCACCACAGCTGTCACATGGTTACCAAAAATATATATCCTTTAACTTTAAACAGCTGCTTTACATTAATTTAACTCAAAATGATCACATATATTTGCTTTATGTAGCTGTTTCTTTAATATATACTTTTAATTAATGCGCCTCCGAGGTGTGGTTGCCATATAGAGTAGGATGCAATTTTCCAAAACTTAAACATTTGCTGTTTTTCTTTTTCTTGGCACCAATTTCTAAATTTGCATACAGTTACAATATTTGCATAGGGAAACACCCTCTTTCACCATATTATTCCTGGTCAACTGCAAACCTTTGTACAGTGGGGGAAAAAACATAGAGAAAGCAGACTTATTTTTCTCCAAGTTTTGAGGGTTTTTGAGGTTATGAACGTTTATTAATGGTGGGTTGTTTTCATTAAACTAGCAAACCTGTATGACTCCATACACCACAAAAAACAAACTTTATTTCTCCACCAGACAATGTGCCATAACTTCATTGAACATTGAATTCTTTTCAATGTGTAAAATCAAATGGCATAACATGTTTGCTTTTGATTGTTATTTTACTAATGCAAACTATGTGCTGCTCTGTGCTTCTGACAGCATTTTAATGGTTTAATGATTGGCATATTTATTACAGTGCATGGATTTCAGCTTATGGTTAAAGGTTTGCTTCTATTGTAATGTTCTGTAAAGAAAAAACAGTTATTTTGTTAATGTAATACTGTAGACCTAAAAATATTGCCGGCTTTTTTTTACAGTAAAATTCTGGCAACCACAACTGCCAGTTTTTTACTGTACGTTTAACATTTTTACAGTGTATATTTAACATTATTTTTAAAATACTTAAGAGTATTTTGTAATGAAAAATCATTAACAGAAGAGCCTAGCACTCTGATGTGTCTATGGCCTCATAAGGCCTGCCCAGAATGACATGTCTACTCCATTTTAAGAACCGATGATGAGCAAAAGACAGTTTCTTAAGACAGGCTGGACTGAATTACTATATTCATTAATTATTATTTATGTGCTTACATTAGCTATGTTCTTAAATTTTTACAATGAAATAAATATCCTTTATTTTAGATTTATTTTATTTTAGAATAAAATAGCATCAAGAATCCTGGGAAGGACAAACAGCCATTATCCCAGGTCGAGCCCTATTGTAATTGCTGGGAATTTCTTAAGTTTGTATGTGTGAACAAAGGCAGAAAATTACTGGGTGAAGCTCTTAAAACGTCATAGCATTCTCATGAACCAGTGTTAATGCAGCTGAGCCAATAATAAGAAACCTTGAGAACGTGATTATTTTGTGGGGATATGTTTTATTTAAGGCAAGCTATTTGGAAATAAGATGGATTTTGAAGAAAGGTGGCAGGCATGAACTGCTTGCTTTTTAGCCGATGATTTCCAGCAGCAAAATTACAGATACACAATGAAGGCAGTGAAGCAGAGATGACGCTTTGGAAAGCAGGGCATACATCGGGTGGAAACTGAGGTTCTTGAAGCTTTCCAAAGAGTAAAATGCAGCAGCATGCGTGTTTAGACCCTTGCTTTTTCAGTTTGCCATCCATGTTGTTATTTACACTACAGTATGTCTGAAATGTGTCTTTATGATTTAAGTACACTATGAAGAATAATGGTTAAAAGGCATAAGCAAAACCAATAAAACTGTTATCCATTGCTGTTGACCAGCACATTTTAAACAAAAAAGCCTGTGTCATTGCTGGACGTAAACCATTTTAGAATGTCTGCCTCTTTACCTGGGATGAGAGTTTCATGTGTGATTGCCATTGACTTGAAGAATTTACTAGAAACGTTAACACGGACATTTCTTGGTTAGGACATCATTTGGTAATGAAGTGGACAGGACACACCATGGTAACTGATGGTGGCCAGTCACAAACTTCCAATGATTAGGTTAATGAGGCCACTTAATGTTTTGAATAAGAGCGAACCTTCCATGTCTCAGTAGACAATGGATTCCACATGGGAGCTGCCCTTAGAACTGGCTCTGGGATGCAAAGCAGCTACCTTTGGATTACATAGCAGCCTTCTTTGCCTCCACGCCATGAGAGATTCACAATTGCTCAAAGGTTAAGGAGCCACTTCTGAGTGCTTCTGTGACTTAATCATTGTGGATTCGTGGCTGACCCCCAGCAATTACCTCTGCACAAATGTTTGGACTACAATAGATTGTGATGTGTTCCACCCACTCCATGACAAAATCATCAAATGCAGACAACCAGATTAAAAAGTTAAAACAACTGAAATATTCTTTCTTCAAAGCACTTATGGACATTGAGTTGATTTTGTTCTAGGGAAAGAGGAGCATCTTGAGTGAACATCAGCAGTTTGTGCAGAACATTGACTATTGTCACAATATCTAATGGAAAATATTGGACACACTAAAGGGATAATACCTCATAACTGGCCTGGAAGTCAATTGGAACTTTATAGGTAAATCCAAAAATAAGTGGTGAAGAAATAAAACTACGCTGTTATTCAAATTACCAAGACAATTCTTGACACATAGCATGTCATACAGTATCACACATTCATTTTCTTGGCAACTTTTTTTATTAATTTTAAGCACTGATCTTTGGTTATTTCTTTCAATCATATTGGTTTTTGTGTTATGCTCTTCAGGGCCACTGTACCAAAGAAAAGGAAATGTAGAAATTAGGTGACAATGGACATTATTACAAAGGAGTGTTCATAAACAATGTGATGTTATGAACTGCACAATATAAAAAGCAAATGCAGATGGTATAATAATCAGCCAGCAACATCAAAAAGATTAAGGGCACACTGTTTGAATTAAGTGGCCCAACAGCTGGTACAGTGCTGCCTACTAGACCCAGGGACCTGTGTGCATTCCCACTTTGCATGTTCTTCTCATGTCTGTGTGGATTTTCTTGAGATGTTTTCCAAATCCCTAAAAAAAAAATGTGCACTAGATTAAATGGCAGCTAAAGACTGAGTGAGTGCGGGTTGGTCTGTGTGTGCCCCTTGATCCCGTCTAAGGCTTGTCCCTGCTTTAAGTCCAGTGCTGTGTCCCCTCACCCTGTACTACAAAACACAGGCCTAGAAAAAAAACTAAACAGATATTTGGAACAGAAAATAGAAATCATCTGCCGTCTAAAGCAAGTGCCAGAAAACCATAAGTGTTTAATAAGTAATGTGCCTTTGAGATAGACTTCATTAAGTTCTGAAAGGCCTGACAGGTTTATACTGGGGAAGAAGTATAGACAGCTTTCTTTTCTAAGATTCTAAGGAGGTTTGAGACTTTAAGCTTTGTAATAAAGCAGTGAGGCCTTTTCTAAAATGAACAGGAGGCTAGTGAGAAGGAGTAAGTAAGAAATCATAATCATTATTTGGCCATTTGGGTAAAAGAAATGCTCTTTTAGGTCATCTGCTAACCATTCAGCAGAGATGTAGTGAAGGACTAATTCAAAACCTGCAAGAGGATGTTATTGTAGCCTGGAGATGTGTTAGTATTGACACAAGTGTTTCTTGTCACTGTGGACAGCAGTGCTGATGACCCCACTGCCATAGGCCTGATTACCAGTTATGATGAGATGTCCTAAAGTGAAGAGATGTTCCAACAATCTCTCTTCCTGTCCACAAAACCAAGGAAGAAAAAAGCACACACAACTCTTCAATCTGTATCAGAGGCTGACATTATCACGGCACAACACGGGTTGCTGCCATGGCTCCTGTTTACTTACTTTTAATGTAATCTTGTTGTTATTATTTAATACCAGTAAAGGCGTACTGCATGATAATGTGCAGTGAATACACTTAACTTGAGCATTCATAGTTTTCATACTCTTTCTCCGTACACTTAGCATTCAATTGCTCAGCAGCTTTTCATTTCTCCACCCTAGCGGCCCGCTTCTTCTCTTCTTTTGTCAGCATCTTTTCACATTAAAACTGATCAAGTCAGTGTTTGTGCTGCAATTACTTAGTACGCTTTCTTTAATTTTTCACTTAAGCTGGTACTTAGGTCTTCAATGTGCCTCAAGAATGATTTAAGATATGAAGAGGTAGGGGAAGTGATGGCAAAGGTGGTAGGGATGAGAACGGCATCCGTACACATGCACTGCACTACTGGCTGCTGCCGAGAGTTCATTCTATAATAAAATAAAATAAAAATAAGAGGAATAACCTTGGAGGTCAATCGTCACCCTGAAAGCAGATAGTAGACGTCACGTAGTATATGTTTACTAAATTTCAGATCAATAGGTGAAATGGTTTGCGAGTTACAGGCGATTTAAAATACTGGACAGACAAATGAACAGCCACGGTAGTGTATTATATATAAAGCAGTGTATTATATATAAAGATAATTTTTCATATTATGTTATTATTTCTGTTTTCAGTTTTGCTTTATTTATGTCAAATTATGATTTTTATTCATATGGTGTTTATTATCTTGTTGTTATGTTTTATGTACTTAGTATTTTTGCTTTCCACCTTACTGTTGTGATTTTTGCTTCTTTGTTCTTGGATTCCCTGGTTTTGACCACTGCTTCGCTTATTATACTGTTTATGATTTGAGTTTATTGGATTTGTTTGCCTTAGGCTATTTCCTTTATGGCAAAACTTCTTTTTGCACTTTTTTGACCTTCCTTGTTTCTACGGTCTTTTGTTGCATCTTCTTTAATAAATATTTCAAGATTTAAGAACTTTGTTTAGTTTTCTTTTGCCAGAGAGTTTTTTTTTCATGTTTTTTCAGTTTCTCCCTTTGATATTTGAGATTTAAAAGCCTAGGCCCCATTTTGGGATTGTGTAGGTTGAAAAGCCAGCCTTTTGAGTTGGGGTTAGACTGTCAGGGGTGAGTCTTAATATTGGGATCAGGCTTGAATTAGGGTTGGTCCAGACTTCTGTGTGAATTTTTTTAGGCCTGCTGTCCTTTTTATGCTTTATTGTAGCTGGGTTCGACAAAGGATGTCATCATTGCCGTTATTAAGAGATGTGGATGCTGTGTGTTGCTTGTGCCTGAAACTTGATTAAAATATAGAGTTTGCTTCTAAGATCTCAGTTTTGGTTTCCATTAAGAGGCCAGGCAGTAATTTACACAGCATTTTTTTAATTTAAAATTTTTTTCTGTGTTTTTCAACAATCCATTAGATAGAAACTGTAAATGCCATAAAGGACAGACAGGCATCCTGTCCTGGATGGAGACAAACCCCAGGTTCTTGCTCGGACTGGATGCCATAGTGGAAGGACCACAGGACTGGAGACACAACCTGTCTGGGACTGGTCTTTAATGTATGGACTGACTGAACGTGGATTCTGGGAACAATTTATACCCCTACACAGAATGTGGAAGTGTTCCTCAAGGCTAATCCCAATCAGGAAATCCACAGGGCTGCATGGGAACTGAAGTGCAGAAGTGCAGCCCTGTCCGGGTCCTTGGGTGTCACCAGAGGGTGCTATCGGGAGAGGTTAAATACTGGTTTCTATATGACCCAAAAGTGCTCCCAACAGGCAATGCAGTGACACCGGAAGCAGTCCCAGGTTTTGGAGGGAGGAAGGAAGAAACAACAGAATTTTGTATTTGAGAACTGATCTTTTAACGGGTGATTGTTGGAAAGATGGAATGAATGAATAAATATCTTTTATTTAAATCCAAAATTATGTTGGGCATTACCGTGTCTGTGATTTGAGGTGCCCTATGTTTGCAATAGATAGATAGATAGATAGATAGATAGATAGATAGATAGATAGATAGATAGATAGATAGATAGATAGATAGATAGATCTTTATTAATCCCAAAGGAATTATGTCAAAAATCCAGAAAATGCAACAAGCATAAACAGAGACACTAAAAACACCCCCAGACTCTGTCGCACATTTGAGTGAACCACCAGGAACTGTGGGAAACCATTGCCTTCACAGGGCTTAGGTCAGTCCCTGGTAGTGATGGGTAGGCGGTCCTGCCTCTTGGGGAACCACCCACAAAACACAAAGCACATAACAAAGGCTACATAGAAACACAAATACTAAATAAATAACAATATTAACATACACAAATGAAGCATAATTGAACAAATCAGACAAACGTTTTGATTAGTTTGTTTAATCTGTTGACATCAACTGCATTAACACCATTTCCACAGAACACTACAGCACATAAAAACACGCTGGCCACTACAGACTAATTAAAAACATACACCAAATGACCTCAGCCTCCTCAGGAAATGGAGATGACTCTAACCCTTCTTGTGTATAGCTTCAGTGTTGGCACTCTACTCACGCCTGTCGTTTAAATGCACCCCAAGGTATTTGTATCTCTTAACCACCTCCACATTTTCATCATCAATGAGAACCAGGAGCAGGGTGAGCTTGACCTTTTTGAAGATAATCTCTTTTGCATTACTGATGCTAAAGTGCAGAAGGTTCAGTTTACACTGTGACAAATAATGTCAAAAGACATGATAAAAGTTTGGAGCAGCCTCCTGTATATTGTATCCTGACTGCTAAAACTGAAATGATTGAACAGAGATGTTCACAAGACTGAGTCCAAAACAGAACTGATCAAAGACAAGAAGGATGGCGGCTTTAAAGGCCCGTTCAGGAAGTGATGTCATCTTTAGGTCCATGACCGGAAATGATGTTGTCTGGACCGGAAGTGACATCATCTCTGGCTCGGAATTGGACGTGACATCATCTCTCTGTCAACCTGGAAGTGATGTCATCAAGGATGCCGGAGCCTGGCAGCATTTCCTGGGAACAGTCTGCAAGTAACTGAGAAAGACAGTCAGCAAACTCCGCCACCCCCTGGTCAGTGGTGGTATTACAATTACTCAGGCCCTTTAGCTGCCTCCTACTCACACGCGTGTGACAACACCATGCAACAAAGTTCTCAACTAGTGCCTTATATTCATTCTCCTGCCCACCACTGATGCAGTCAATTACGGCAGTGTCAAAAATTTCTGCAGATGGCCATGATTTGGTATTGTATCAAAAGTCTGAGGTACAAAAGGTAAACAGGAAGGGAGCCAGTTCAGTTTCCTTTGGAAACCTTGTGCCACTTATGACCATGTCATGTGTCACACTTTTCAAGCCTCACAAACTGTGGTCTGAAAGTTAAATAGTCTATTATACAGGACATACTGCTAGAATTAACCCTCTTTGACTGGAACTTCTCCCCCAGCAGTTTGGGCTGTATGGAATTGAATGTGTGTTCGGATTCAGCGGGTTGGAAAATGGATGGATGGATGGATGGAGAAGTGAAAAAAAAAACAATTTCCTCACCATGCTACCCTGTTTCTCCAGATAGGTGTGTGCTCTATTCAGTAGATAGATGATAGGATGACAGTAAAGGGTGTGTGCAGCCCAGAATCGTGTGCAGGTTAAGCAGAAACACTGATGGTGTAGCAGCACAGCTCAGTGTTTACAGTAAGTAAATAATTAGCTGGATCTGTGTCTGTTAATAGTACGTAAGTGAGTGGGCTTCCCAGTATGGAAGGAAGGAGGTAAAGGAAAACTGTTTAACTCAGGTAAACTGCTGACAAGCATTGGCACTAGCAGGGAGATGAGGGTTAAGAGTTCTTTTAACAAGGAGGAAATTTAAGCAGTTCCAGGATTGATAGTTGCAATGGATTAAAAAGAAAGGAAGTGGCGAGGAGACAAGGGAAACAGACAGGTGTAAGGGAAAGTCTAATAAGAGATAAAAACACATTCACTAGGCAGTTTAAAGTGTGGTAGTACCAGAAAGAAGAAAGCTTGTGGTAGTGAGAGCATCCTAAACAGTTAATACAGGGGTTTAAAGCTATAGATACTATAGTTAATTAAACTCATAATTAATTCATGTTTAATTTTAAAAGGGTTTAACTGCCAACCAAACACATTTTAATCATAAGGCCAGTACAATGCAAGTCCTCTATGATGTTGGACAATCTGGAAGCTGCCTTAAGAGAGGTCTGATCCCAGAAGGCCTATGTCTTCAGAAGATCCAACACCTCAAGCTCAGGATTGCTGAACTTGAGGAAATGACTAGCCTGTAATGTATTTAGGAAATGATAGATCATGCCCAGGTGTCCTTTCTGGAGATAGGGTGCATACTCAAAGTGGTGCGGGAGGAGACTCCAGATCATAGAGGTAGAAACAGGTAGGTCACAGTCAACAATAGCAGCCAGGAATGAGGTACACACTGTCCAGAGGCATCAACCCTAGAGTCTGAGGTTTCCAACTGTTTTCAGGACCTTGTGGAGTTGTAAAGAAGTCCTGATAACTCTGAAGTGATAGGTAGGCATGAGAAGCCCCACAGGTCACCTCAAATCCAATCCACAGAAATACAGGAGGAGTGATAGTGGAGGACTTAATCATTAGAGGAAACTCAGGTTTTGCACCAGAGTCAGAGAGTCTCATATGATGTATTACATTCTGCATGCACAGATAGGAGATTTCCCTGGAGGACAGGAGAGGCTCTTGGCTGGAGCAGCTGAGGATACAATTGTCATTGTGCATGTTGGAAAAAATGACATACTAAAGGCAGACTGTCATTTTTGCAATCCAAATTTAAAGAGATAACTGTCAACCTAAGGCGCAGAACTGACAGGATGGTCTTCTCTGTCTTCACAAGAGTTCTGCCTGTGCCACATGGCAGTCCAGATAAGATGGAGGTGATTAGAAGATTGAAATGGCTCAAATCTTGGTGAAAGATTGACGGTCATAGGTTTATGGAACATTGAGATTCATAAATAATCTAAACAAGAACATAAACAACAAGCTGGCTACATTTGCAGATGATACCATATTAGGTGCAACATTAGATAATGTAGAATCAGCTAAACTGTTACAGAGGGACCTGGACTGCATACAGACTTGGGCAGATTTGTAGGAGTTGAAATTCACTATTAGCAAATGTAAAATATTACATGTAGTAAGTAAAAATGTTAAATTTGAATATACAACGGGAGGTTTGAAACTTGAAAGTAAAACCTTATGAGAATGATCTAGGAGTCATAGTTGAATTGTCACTATCTACCTCTAGACAGTTAGCAGAAGCAATCAAAAATGCTAATAGAATGTTAGGTTATGTGGCTTGATGTGTGGATACCATTGCCCTAATGAAACCTCACCTGAGGTACTGTGTGCAGGTTTGGTCTCCATATTAGAAAAAAGATATAGCATTACTAGAGAAAGTCCAGAGAAGAGTGGCTGAGAGGTCTTATATGAAGAAAGAATAAAGGAGTTGAGTCTTTTCATTTTAATTAAACAGAGATTAAGAGATGATATGACTGAAGTATTTAAAATTATAAAAGGAATTAGTACAGTGGATCCCACTTGTTATTTTAAGATGAATTCTTCAACAAGAACACAGGTACACAGTTAGAAACTTGTTAAATGCAAATGTCTCACACATGTTGTAAAGTTTTTCTTTTCACAAAGAACCATACAAATATGGAATAAATTACTGAGTAGTGTAGTAGGGAGCTGGATTTTAGGAACCTTCAAATATCAAATTTTGGTGAGTAGGATTGGTGAAATTGTTGGCCAGTTCTTGTCACAACTGACAATTTAAAATGAACACAACCCATCTCAGTTGTTGTCTAAGATGCTCATCAATTACTTTACTATCTTGGACACTTGAGGAAAGCTCAAATGTGTCCATCTATGCTTATCACTTTCATAGTGGAGTCTGTACTCACTAGTTGCATAATGTCTGTTATACGGCACCTGTTTAGTTTAGGAGCTCACAGCATTCAGTAGGTTTGTGATGTCAGGACATTATATTACTGACACCTATCTTGCTCTTTGAGACATTAATAACACATGCTGCCTTAGAAAGATAAACACTATTTTTTAAGGACTCAGCCATTGAACACCATCACTGATCTCCCTTTTCCATTCTGACAGGTGGTACAGGATCATTAGCAGTCAGAACTTTATACCACGGGACAACTTTTATCAATAGGTCATAAGGCTACTTAAGAGCCAATCATCCTGAAAGTGAATGCATTGTCTGATGGAGTTTTTAATTTGTTGTCAGTGTTTGTATTCATTGTCTGTTGGTATTGTTCTAATGTAATTAGTCAGTGGGAGGCATGCATACAAGAATATCCTTGTACTGTGTGCAAATGGCAATACAGTTGAAGCTGAAATCAGATTTTCTTTATTGTAATTGGTTGTGCTCGGTGTTAGCTGTCTACTAAAGACAAAGCACAGCCCGAGTTCTAAATACACCAGAGGACTCTGGATAAGCCAGCTGGAAGATAATAGGGCAGTGATGTATGGGAACTTTCGCTGTAGTATTTTTAACCTTTCCTAGAAAAAAGATAATTACACAAATCCAGTCTAGAGATAATGAGGATAAAGTGCCATGAAAAATGACTCTGAGGTCAGTTTTGTGATTTTCTTCAAATTGATTTAATTAAGTCTTCTCCACAGCCATGATTCACACCTAAGGATGCTGCCAAGAGTGACTCCAAGGCTGATCCCAGAAGTGAAAGAAAATACTGTATTTGGCAGGGTCCATTTTCTGCAGTAAGAGCAAAACCTCTGCAGCTGTGTTGGAGATTCCACTAGAATCAGAGTTCATTGAGGAAAGCAGGATCTTTGTCCATACCAGGTGAGCATTCATCAGTGAACTTCATGTAGAGGTGGGTTTCCTTATGTGGAAAAATGCAGAGGAAGCATTCATGCGGTTAAAAGAAGCCCGGGATGGTACTGTGATCAGACAAGTAATTAAATGAAAGAGGAATAGTGCAGAGAGCATGGAATAACATTCAGGAGACAATCATTTACAATACAATGGAGAAGCATTTCTTTGCTGAGATGTTGCCAGAAGTCATTAGTGGTGGTTAGCAGGTAGATGTTGGATTTGCCGAGATCTTCAGGCTTTTGGCTATAATTGAAGTTGGGAAAGTGGTTAGTGGTTTCTTCAAAGCAAAAACAAATGTCAAAAGCTTGAGGACTACTACGAGATTTACAACCGTGCATTGGACTGCTTATGTGATTACTTATCATTGATTTATTTTACTTTTTATGCTATAATGTTTGGTCGCAGACTTTCTGTTGTTCCAGAGGTCCAGTGGAGTCATTGTGATGTCAAAGGGCAAGCTAACATGATTGACCTGTCAGTGTGAGCTGGTGTGCGATATCAAAACCACCATTTCTCCTTCACATGAAAGGAGGCATGGAGCCATGCTAAATACTCCTCTGAAGTTTTTGAAAATGTCAGACTCCAACCTCTGCAGCTCTTTCTGGCTGTATTTTTGGAAGCACTTTTACAATATGTGCATGTGTTTGTAATCGTTATTTTCTTCTGTGTTTCTGGAGCACATTTAACTTTTTGTGCTCTTGTGTCTTTGTTTGATTTATAACTCTTTTGCCTCTTCCTTCTCTAACTATATCTACTTTTCTACTTGAGTGGTTGACAGACAATCAATGACAATGTGACAATACTACTGCTACTACTATTATTATAATAGTTTTTGCCAAAATGAAAGACAGAGGAGCAAAGTAAACCTTTTTTTGTTCATCCAAGAGAACTTTATTAGCATATTTTTAACTGAGCAGTGCATCTGTCAGGGCTTTTATATTTTTTTTTATGCTTTGCTTCATTATTATTGTTACAACCCCTGGAGAATAAGTAATATTTATTACTTACTCTATACATAATTATATTATTAAAAAATGGTCATTTTTTGTTTTTTGTACAGCTGAATCACAACTGCTTTAGACACTCATGTAGACTAATAAGAGTAAAGTTGAATAAACCTGAGATTGATCGACAGTGATGAGCCAACCACAACTGACATGTCACCTGCTGGTTAAGTGACAATCGCTGCAATGCACAGGCAAGTATTAAAAGAATTATTGTTACAGACCTGGGGCCTCATGTATAACGTCGTGCGTAGAACTCACACTATAACATGGCGTAAGCACAAAAGCGGGATTGTGCGTACGCACAGAAAAATCCAGATGCAGGAATCTGTGCGCACGCATACTTTCATGTTCTTCCACTACATAAATCCCGATTTGCGTGAAAAGTAACGCACGTACACGCGCCTTCTGTCCCGCCCCAACTCCTCCCAGAATTACGCCTCTTTGAATATGCAAATCAATATAAATATCCTTCTGTGAAAAGACAATGGGAAAAGCATGGGGGGAAATATAAGAATTTCAGCGAATACCAAGTGGAGGCAAAGGAAAAACCTACTATTTGTTGGTTTAAACAGTGATATAATCAACAAAAGGAAGTTGATCGAGTGACAGTGTGTCGGAAAAACTCGAAAGATCAAATTCACAAAGTCGCACAGTGCCCGAAATAAAAAAGAAATCACATATCAAAGTCGCTGTGAAAAGGCGAGTTGTAGCCCACCGTCTGAGTGTCATATGAAAGCGTATTAGGGTACAAACAAAAAACATAGGCACACATTGGGAAAAAAGCACGAAATGTCAACTTTAATCTCGAAATTTCCACTTTAATCACGTAGTTTATTTTGCCATTAAAGTAGAACATCATAAACTTCATCTTAAAATCGTTTATTTTACTAGTTTCTCAAGTAGCACGTTAAATGCTTTTTTCTGTGTTTGATCTTCTATGTGCTCTGTGTGTGTGAATCACTACGTACTTCCGTTCTTTCTCTTTCTCCGACAGGACACAGAATGCATTACATTCGAGATATTACAGCTCTCTGAATAATTAAAATACTGAGATGTATACGTGATATCATTTTCATGATGATAGGAATGAAAGCATGTTATTAAACATGGGAACACGGTGGCGCAGTGATTGTTCATGTCTCACGCAAGAGGCTTGCTGTGCCATGCGCGACCTTCGATGAAATAATTTATTACAGAAGTACTGTCTCTTTCAAACGTACTAAACCTCCAATTCCTGTCCATACTTATCTTTCTCCAATCGCCACAAAATCAGCTCTGTAATAGACGTTAAGCCATTTGTAAGCTTAGAAAGCCGATTCTTCAAAACTTTTAAGGAACATTGAAATATCTTCGTAGTACATGTTTAATTATTCTATTCGTCTATCCTTCCAGTGTCGCGTCAGCACCAGCAAGAATACAGCGCAAGGCAGGAGCTATCCTTGAAGTAGCTATACGCTGCGGCACTGTGTCCTCACATGTTTAATTATTAGCAATACAGATTATTTAAATGAAGTTAAAGTTTTATCTGTATACTATAAGCAACATATTTTGCTGCATTTCATCTTAAAAATGATATTGTCATCATACGCGCTTTATAAAGTAGCGCAGGTTGTGCAATATTATAACTGTAGTGCAAGTTTACAGTGAGGTGATTGAGTGCGTTCAGGGCCGGATTTTCCTATAGGCTAACTAGGCTTCAGCCTAGGGCCTCAAGATCAAGAGGGGCCTACATTCAAATTGTTAGCAAAATTAAAATTACACTATTCTAAAAACAGTGAACACTAAAACACTGAAAAATAAGGAGAAATTCTACGCATATGACTAATAAACATACATAAAAATGTATTGGTTAAGATCAACGCATATTACGTATTTTATTATCTCTCATGTAATTTACAAACTTAAAAATGGAAGATGAAAGGGCCTCATAAGTGGAATAGCCTAGGGCCTCTTTTCATATAAATCCGGCCCTGAGTGCGTTTATAGTTCTTGGGATGAAACTGTTTCTGAAACGCGAGGTCCGTACAGGAAAGGGTTTGACGCTTTTTGCCGTGGTTGAGGTAGTGTGTACTTGAAACTGTATACCGATAATTCTCTTTCCGATCATCTGCTGCTGTGATTCACACTCAGATACAGTGATATAAATACTCCGAGTGGTGCAGTGAGAGTAATATGGAAAAAGATGATCCGCTGTGGCAACACCTAACGGGAACAGCTGACAGAAGGAGAAGAAGGTGCAGTGAGCGTAACAACGCTAAAGCAGTTATGGTATTTGGAATACTATGGCTATTCCCTGGCCCATTATATTGCTACAGGTTAATTACGATCAGATGCATTACACTAATAAACAATATGCAGTTAAATTCAGTGTACTTACAAAGCCGCGTCAGGAATGTGGAGCTAAGAAAGAAAGGATGAGCACACAGGAACAGTAGTTTGACCATTCTGTGGACCATTATATTGTTACAGGTTAATTACAATCAGATGCATTAAATTTATGAACGATATGCGGTTAATTTCAGTGTATTTGATAAAGCCGTCGCCGTGGATGTGGATCTAAGAAAGAGTAACCACACAGGAACAGTAGCACTGCTTTGACACTGGGTGCCGCCAGTCTGCAAAACCGGGCGGAGAAATTGCGTACGCCAAGGTATGAGTTACCGTGGAAATGTGCGTGGCTTTACGCCAAGTTTAGGTTTTATACATCGCGATTTGAGCGTGGAAAGGTTCGTACGCAACGTTTCTGTGCGTACGCACCGTTTATACATGAGGCCCCTGATGTTTAAAATTTCCTTTGTAGATGATGTAAACCAGTGTTTCCCAACCATTGGCCAAAGGACCGGCACAGGTCTAAAAAATTTTTTGCCAGTCTGTAAAATCAGGCATATCATGAATTTTAGCCCATTCTTTACCAACTGTTGCTCCACATTGATGCGTTGTTAGTAACTGTGGACACTCAATACCCCAAAAGGACCCCTCCCTTCATTTTATGATCTCCAAGGGAGACTCCTGCTCTGCAATCTATGATCTATCTAATGCTAATAAATCTTGATGTTTGGAAATCCAAGAGAGCCAATCCCTCCACAATGCTGTCTAATTTCAACCTAGATGGTGCGCCAGAAGTTTATCATGCTCTGGCTGGTCCACGAGTCAAAAAGGTTGAAAGCCACTGATGTAAATGGAGTGAAAATGGGAGAGAAAGGCTACAGTGCATTCAGAAAGTTTTCAGACCCTTTAACTTTGTTCACATTTTGCTATGCCGCACACTTGTGGTAAAATCATTTAAATTAGTATTTTAATACAAAAACCAACACTCAGACCCCCTGCAATTACAAAGGGATAACATGGCTTTAGAGCTTTTTGCAAATTTATTAAAAATAAAAAACTGAAATATCACACTGACAAGTGTTTTGTGCTATGATACTTGAAATTTAGCTCAGGTGAATCCCATCATTGCTGAGATGTTTCTGCATATTTTTTAGAGATCACTTGTGCAAATTTTATTGATTCGACATGATTTGGAAAGGCGCACATCTGCCTATATAAGATCCCATAACTGACAGTGTGTATCAGAACAAAAATCAGGAGACAGGATTGTATTGAATTACAGATCTTGGGAAGGCTACAAAAATTCCTGCAGCACTGAAGGTTCCCAAGAGCATGGTGGCATTCATAATTCTTAAACGGAAGAGGTTTGGAACAACTACGGCTCTTCTTAGAACTGGTTACCCAGCCAAACTGAGCAATTGGGGCCTAAAGGCCTTGGTATGAGAAATGACCAAGAACTCAATGACCACACTTGCTGAGCTTCAGAGAACCTGAGTGCAGATGAGAGAAATGTCCAGAAGGACAACCATTACTACAACACCCCACCGATCTGGGCTTTATAGCAGAGTGGCCAAATGGCAGGCTTTGCTCATTAAAGGACACATGAAGGCCTGCTTGGAGATGGCAAACAAACAAATAAAGATCTCTCAGATGGTAAGAGAAGCCAAGATTTGAACTCTTTGGCCTCAATGTCAAGCATCATGTCTGAAGAAAATCACCATTTCAACAGTGAAGTATGGAGGTAACCGCATGGACTTGAACACAACTGAACATCTCTGAAGAAACCTGAAAATAGCTATCTACTGATGGTGTCCCCGTGCAACCTGACAGAGCCTGAGATAATCTGCAGGGAAAAATGGCAGAAAATCCCCAAACACAGGTGTGCAAAGCTTGTTGCGTCAAACCCAAGAACACTCCAGACTGTAATCACTGCCAAAAGTATTTCAGCTCAAAAGGACACATGGTCTGAATACATGTGTCAGTGTGACATGTCAGGTTTTTATCTTTAATACATTTTTTCTAAAATCTTGTTTTGCCTTTATCCTTGTGGGGTAATGAGTGTTACTTGATGTGGAGGAAAATGAATTAAAATGATTTTAGCACAAGACTACAACAGAGCAAAATGTAAAAGAGTGAACCAGTCTGAATACTGTCTGAATGCACTGTTTCTCTTGTAGTCTTTTCTCAAATTTTCACATGTCTTATGTGTAAAAAAATTGTGATGTTTACAATGGGGCAAATCAATGCAGATCTTGTTCTAACAAATTATACATTAATCTTTTATTTTTCCACTGGGTTGTAACATCTGGACCACCTGAACATAACAACATGATAGGAAGTAACAAAGTACTGCAGGTGTGCTGTCTTCTAATCTTCATGAGATTGGCAGGGTGCCCTACAAACATGCAAAGATTCCAGGTGCAGGAAGTTACTTTGCAATTCTTGATGTTACAAATCAAACTCAGCTTAACAAGGAACAAACAGGTTAGTGATCTCTGTGCTTTAGCAAAGGGTAGGAGAAGCAAGTGTGGAAGCCTCCAAAGGGACCTGGCATGCTAATATATTGTAAAATAGGTACTTCCAGAATACTCTGTACACATCCTAAGCAATAAACGACAGTAAATTGAAGTCCCCATAATTAGATGATCAAGAGTCCTGTCTTCAATTCAAAAAGTTAACTCCCATGAGACTTTAGTTTATTGTTAAGGATGTGTACAGTAATCCCTCCTCCATCGCGGGGGTTGCATTCCAGAGCCACCCGCGAAATAAAATCCGCGAAGTAGAAACCATATGTTTATATGGTTATTTTTATATTGTCATGCTTGGGTCACAGATTTGCACAGAAACACAGGAGGTTGTAGAGAGACAGGAACGTTATTCAAACACTGCAAACAAACATTTGTCTCTTTTTCAAAAGTTTAAACTGTGCTCCATGACAAGACAGAGATGACAGTTCTGTCTCACAATTAAAAGAATGCAAACATATCTTCCTCTTCAAAGGAGTGCGTGTCAGGAGCACAGAATGTCACATAGATAGAGAAAACAATCTCTAGCAAACAAATCAATAGGGCTGTTTGGCTTAAGTATGCGAAGCACCGCGGCACAAAGCTGTTGAAGGCGGCAGCTCACACCCCCTCTGTCAGGAGCAGGGAGAGAGAGAGAGAGAGAGAGAGAGACAGAGTTTGTTTTTCAGTCAAAAATCAATACGTGCCCTTCGAGCTTTTAAGTATGCGAAGCACCGTGCAGCATGTCGTTTCAGGAAGCAGCTGCACAAAAGATAGCAACGTGAAGATAATCTTTCAGCATTTTTAGACGAGCGTCCGTATCGTCTAGGTGTGCGAACAGCCCCCCTGCTCAATCCCCATATGTCAGGATCAGAGAAAGTCAGAGCAAGAGAGAGAGAAGAGTAAGCAATCTAGCTTCTCAGCCATCTGCCAATAGCGTCCCTTGTATGAAATCAACTGGGCAAACCAACTGAGGAAGCATGTACCAGAAATTAAAAGACCCATTGTCCGCAGAAATCCGCAAACCAGCAAAAAATCCACGATATATATTTAAATATGCTTACATATAAAATCCGCGATGGAGTGAAGCCGCGAAAGGCGAAGCGCAATATAGCGAGGGATCACTGTACTGAGAATTCCAGAAGTAACTATTTAAAGATATTTTAAGTAATAAAGCATGCAGTGCATATGACTGTCTAGCAGACGTAGATTGTAAATTTTTTTAATGGAAGTTTTTGACATTGTTTTCTGTTGTACAGCACTGGTCACTATTGGCTTCTATTATGCCTTAAATTGTTTCTTTCCATTCTTCATGAAAACACGAGATTAAAATGTTTTCTTGGCAACCACTACAAAGGACATGGGGTAAGTAACATATTAAAAAAATGTAATTTTTGGCTGAGGTATTCCTTTAAATCATTACAATTGATGGCATCACTTGTTGCAACTTTTTGGACAAGCCATCCTAACATCACATGATCATGTCCTAATAACCAACCTACAAAATAATCCACGCTAAAAAAGTGTTGCAGAACAACTAAATATAAAATGTTAAATCAAACCTTCACAACAAATAAAAAAACGCCAGCTAAACAGACAGGGGCAGTGTACAGTTTTTAGAGATAACTAGACAAAATATAGTTGAGAAAACAAAAAATGTATTCATAGCAAAAACATTTTAAAATCAACAGAACACCTGGCCCTTTTTTTATTTTGTATATTTTAAATTTGCATCTTGGCCTATGTTCTTCTGAAATACTTAATCATCTCATTATTGTTTTGATGATAGTTGTTAATAAATCAATTCAAGAGAAGAGTGTTTCGAAAGTGACGGTTTCCTTTATAATTTTCTTCTTTGTTATTAAAAAATATTAACACCAATGCTGGCTGCATCATTAGATATAAACTCCGGATCAGGGTCTAGCTGATAGGAATTATTCTGTTACAGGCAAGTGCACATTAAGCGGCACTATTGGGCTCCCGTTGTTAGGACAAGCAATGGTTGTTATAAGTGTGTCCTGGGAGGTCGTGAATAAAATAATTCTATTGCTTGCTAAAAATCTTTGTGCTTTGTTTGTGTATCAACCTTTTGATTACGTCCTTGGCTTTTGTTTAGATTTTGATTTCATGTCCTTCTTCTGGTAGCTCCAAATTTCATCTGCCCTGCAGGCATAACACTAGCGTGGCAAATTTGGAATAACTTGTCAAACTGCAGATCTTTTTAGGTAGGTCTTTCTCAGACTGCTCTTAAAACAGCTGTCTTTTTTGTTTTTGTGCTTGAATAACATATTATCTATCACAAATTATGATGCTAGCCATTGTAAACTTGCAACAGAGATCACCTACTGCTATAAAATCCATCAAAGTAAATTTAAACTATAGACCCTTTAACCTAACCAATCATTAATCCACAAATTATTCTAGATTTTATGGACCAGTGGAGGTGAATAGACTCATTTAAAAATGCTCTGGCCAATTGGGGGTCCCTGCTCATAGGACATTAAACTTCAATCTGTGTTAGCCTGTTCATTAATCCACCCTTGGATATGTGTGGAAGTTTTATACTGTGAAGTCTGAGATGCATGCCAGAGAAAAATGTGTTGTTGATACTAACTAACTGTGACAGCAAGTCAGCTATCACATTGCTCTTTCCTGGAAGGAAATGATACTCAAAATCATGCCAAGGCAAACTGTCAGCCCACCAATAAAAGGGTTGTTCAACAGTGGTGATAATAAAAGAACACAAGGCAGAATTCATATATCAAACAAATCAAACAAATGGTTTATTATCATTGTCTAGAATTGTTACTGTGTCACAGTAAGACATTTTCTAAAGTAGGGCTGAAGCAGCTGTCTTTTTGGAAAAAAAAATACAACTTTCATACTGTGACACATTTTGCATTATTATGCATTGCTCTAGCTGTAGAAGTAGTATAGCTAAGCTGCCTACTGGATACAGGATCCTGGGTTTGAAATCCATGCTCATTTGTTATCTGTGTGGATTTTACACATTCTTCCTGCATCTGTGTGGGGTTTTCTTCAGGTATGCTGGGATTCCTCCCTTAATCCCCATGCTTGTTGTTCTAAACTGGTGATTCCAAATTGGCCCAGTACAAGTGTGGGTGTTTGCTCGAGAAGGGCAAGGAGTGCACTGGTTCTCTGTCTAGACTCCAGCCCTTACAAGCCTAAATTGGATTAAGCAGTTTTGAGAATATTAAAAAATATTGAGTGTAAAACAACCAAAATTATGTGTTTTTACTAGTGTATAATGTGGAACTAAACAAAAGACCATCATGTGGTGTTAAAATTGGCAACATTTGCAGACCCTAGCCCGAGAATAAGGAGCTAAGAAAAGAGTGCTCTGGTCCACAAGTGCTTGTTTCTCTAACCTGACATTATGTGAGTGGCTGTCTAATTTAACTAGCTCCTAAAGAGCAAACTGAAAAAAACAATATACAGCTGAAAATAGGGGAAAAGAAAAGCAGAGTTAAAGAAAACAGACAAATGAGAGCACAAAAAAACTAGACCCACTTAAAAATAAAGACTAGAAAGTAACACTCAAAATGCACAAACACTGATTACAAATTAGGCAAAATTAATTAATTTAATTGAGTCTGGAAATTCAAAATGATCAGAAGTGGTAATCTTATCAATGCCTCAGGTTTCCTTTTGTTATAACACTGACAATGCCCAGTGATTATGCACACTGCTTGAAATTACAAAGTCATGGCTGGGAGCAATCAGAAATCACAAGATCCTCAAACCTCATGCAGATCTTTCTGCTCCGTACTTCTAAAATTTTTATTTTTATACTGTATTGAGGATTTGTTCTGTTCTGTGTACTGCATTGTATTGTATTGACCCCCTTCTTTTTGACACCCACTGCACGCCCAACCTACCTGGAAAGGGGTCTCTCTTTGAATTGCCTTTCCCAAGGTTTCTCCCATTTTTCCCTACAAGGTTTTTTTTTTGGGAGTTTTTCCCTGTTTTCTTAGAGAGTCAAGGCTGGGGGGCTGTCAAGAGGCAGGGCCTGTTAAAGCCCATTGCGGCACTTCTTGTGTGATTCTGGGCTATACAAAAATAAATTGTATTGTATAAAAATCCCAATAGGAATGCGCTTTCAACAGGCTGATATCCATCAGCACCATTGTAAAAGGAGGAATCATTTCTAAACAGAAAATCAGTCCATCGCAATAAACACACATACACACACATGCTCTCTCACACAGTATCAATGTAGAATAATAAAGAAGCATACCTGAACCAGAAAAGGGCCAGTAGCTACCACAACTCGGACTGCTATAATCTTTGGCTAAAGGTGTAGAACAAGCCAATACCAGCCCCACAGCACCCTCTGCAACACGAATGCCAAAAACCTAGGAAAAAAACAAAAAGGGACAGGTATAGAACTGAACACATGAGTGGTATATTACAAAGATCATAAAATGGAAACTGTAAACAAACTTATATAACCCACAGATGCAGCAAATCCCAGGCAGTGCAAACAAACATATAAAGTCATTTCCCAGATCTTGCAAATCTAATGATGAAGGGAGTGAGGTTTGATTAATTTAGCTGGTCAATTTAAGAAACTGTAATTCCAGTAAGTAGCGGTAGTCATTGACTTACAACCACAATCAGTTCTGACGGACCGGTCATAAGTTGATCTGTTGAATAAGCTAAATGACTTAGTTATTTGCGGATTTTTCCTTAGAACCTAACTATTAATTGTTAGCGAAAAGCTCAAATATCCTCCGCAATTTTTTATGGCTTTTTTCGTGGCAATACTGTGCTGTAGAGAGAACAGGAAGCAACCACTGAGGGAAATGCAGTTTGGGATGGTGAAAGTAGCCAATCCGAGAGCGTTATTCATTTCTCCTTGCTGTTGAGTGACTGCTGCCCTGTGATGCGTCTCCAGCTGAGTGTCCTCGTGTTTTACATTTTGTTATTGTATTCATTGTGTTATTCTTAAACGCATAAGATGTTGCTGAAACGCCCTGCACCTTCTAAGGCTTCTGGCACTGAGCCTAAGCACCAGAAGAAGTTTAAAATACTCCAGGAGAAGGTTGAACTACTGGATTTGCTCCGGAAACTAAAAAGTTATGCTGCAGTAGCGTGCCACTATGGCATTAATGAAAGCACCGCACGCTACATAAAGAGGAACAAAGCAGCGATCTGGAGTACCATATATGTAAGTTTCTGTGATAGTGCCAAAAAGGTAACGACCGTAAGGAATAAAAATATCATCAGGATGGAATCTGCCTTGGCATTATGGATCACCGACTGGAGGAAGAAGAACATCTCCTTGGATGGTAACATCATCCGTGAGAAAGCACAGAAATTGCACCAGCAGTTCACTACAGGAGACAATGTAGCAACTTCCCATCACAATGTTCCTGAAACCTATAAAGAAAAGCCAGCACGAAATCCCACCAGAAGAAGACCTGTCCAAAGATACGACTCCTCCTGAAGTGCCTGAAGAAGAGGCACCACCTGAGGAATTTTAAATCCTCTGCATCGTACTGCACAGCTACTTCATCATCATCATCAATATCATTCATCATTGGTGAGTACCCATACATTTTACTGTATTTTAATTAAATGAAATTATTCTGTATTTACTCTGCTTATAACAAAGACAACGACAGCGCATAACAAAAGAAAACCCGCTTGCATGAATTACAGTACGTATAGCGGTAACATCGGTATTTTGCATTCTAGCACCGTGGGAGACATAGCAGTACAGTATTGTACAGTATACGGGTTTACCTTTACATTCTGTTTTTAGGTACTGTATTAATGTATTAAGCTGAGTTTGCAATGAAATTAAAGTGTTTTGGGGGCATACTGTATTTAGGGCTTAAACTATAAAAATAGGCATTTAAAAGGCATTTGTTAACCACATCCAAAAGTCACGGTTTTTCACAATTCGCGGGTGCTCTAGGAATGTAACCCCCGCGAATTTTGGGGGTGTACTGTATATTGGTTTTTCTTTCTTCCCTGCTTGCACATACTGGAAAGAAAGGCAGACAACGAGAAAACACCATACATACTGCACAATGATTCTTTGTGGTGGTGCCACAGAATCACCAATCTTCCAAACACTCATGTGGGAGGAAACTACAGTATTCCTTAGATAGCCATGCAAGCACAAGGAGAACATGCAGACAGACTAGAATCTGAACCTAAGTTATGGAACTGTAAGGTAACACCTCGAAGGATTGAACTACCCCAGGAAGGCAGTAATTCATCTGTCACTTTTCCAATCCCACTTTTTTCAGTACAGAAATGTTGAGGTCCAGAGCCTATAATGGCAACAAGATACCAAAATCATGGAACAACACTAGATGGGACATTACTACAGAATAAAAATTTCACTCTTAATTATAATCTGAAGTTACTGATCAATATCAACCAGCATGTCTTTGGGATTGAGGAGACAAAGAGGAATACACAAAGGAGAATGAGGAAAATGTTAAAACTTCAAACCCACTGTAAGCAGGCTGGTGTTTGAACCATGAAACCCAGACTCAGCAGCGGTAACCACAGTGCCAGTGTGTTGACTTGTAAATATAATACAGGAAAAAATAGTGTTTCACTAAACATTACCATTAGTATATCCAGTTTCAGTATAATGTAACACTTAGCCCTTCTTCTGTATGTTCCCCTGATAATGGGGATTTTGGAAGTCAGGCTACCTGACTAAAAGAAAAATGTGAAAACTTTTATGAAGGGATCCAAAGTCCCATTCAATCGGTTAACCAATTCTTCAAACCCGTTGAGTTAGATTTGCACAGGTATACATTTGCAAGAGAAAGCTGGAGTGTGTCAAAAATATTTGTATTAAATTGTCCATGATTAAAATTTGCTTTGCCATTTGTGGAAGTCTGTCTAGGATAGGCAGCTGTGAATGCTGCCTTTCTGCTCCATGACTATGCCTCTGCTCACACTGGACATGTTCAGGATTCAGAAAGATACTACACCCACCATGTCCTTCAGATCTGACCCCGAGACATCAAGTGCTTGCAAAAAAACACAAAATATTTTATCTGAGTGCCATAGAAAAACTTTGTGAATATTGCAACAAGTTCATTAGTGTTTACAGGTACAGTATTCTGTTGAAAAATACAGCTTGTTCAATTTTCCTGATATTTCTTTTAAAAGGTTTTGCTCCAAACTTTTTTTTTATCAGCCCATGCATTTTACGTTTATACCTAGTGCTTATACTTTCCTGCATACTATCAGCTGCTACAAAATGCAGTGGCATTGAATGGTGACAAGTGTAACAATCAGTGACTATTTGAGTATTGTCCTCAGTAAGCATTAGGAAAAATGTCACATCTTTGAAAATGAGAGAGTGATCTAGAAGTATTTTAATTACTGTAAGATATCTGAGTGCAGCTGACAATTCCACAATATGTGCATACCAAAGCAAAATTTCTATCCTTTCTTCCCTAGAGAAATAACTCAGATTGAAGAGCCTCTGGCTACCTGCTATTAACAAGCACAATGTCTGAATTGAATTTTGAATAGCAGCTCATTAGTACCTCACAGCACTTAGGCCTGGTGTGTTTCCGGCTGGCATGCCACTTGTGTGCCGTTTTTGTGCTCTTCTCACGTTCATTTGGGTGACTCCAGTTTTCGGCCTTTATTCCCAATGCATGCTGGCTCCTCTGAATTGCCCTGGGATGAGTGCTGGTCCATACTCAGGTTTTTTTTTTATCTTCCACTTGCTGTTCCTCCAAATCCCTGTGATCATTACCAGAAATCGGTGAGGGTGGATACCAAACAATCTACAAAAACACCTGATTTATACTTTGCATTGTGTGCTTATATGAAAAGTACACATAAGAAAAAAATGAAAAACAAATTCAGCTGACATCATCCTGCACACAGTTCCCAACGATTTTCAATTGTAGCTCTCATTTCCATACTGATTGGATGCTGTGGATAGTTAAAGCACATGCTGCAGACATGTAATGTGCCATCCCAAATGACTTGGCCATAACTCTTGTCACACACATGAGATTGGGAGTCAACGTGAGGGCTCGTCCAGTGGCATTTTCACTCCAATCCTAGGGTTGGCACTGTTACCCAATGCTTCTCCTCCTTTTGTGCCTACAGATCTGGCAACCGCCAGTCCCCATGACAACCAGGTTGTCATCTTTTGGCCCCACCCCTTCCAGTCTGGCTTCTTCTCAAGACCTTCAAACCATTTTGTTTTTTTTTACTTACTTTTGGTCATCAAATATATTCAAAGGTGCCCCAAATCTTTCTAACTGACCTTTATTTTATTACACACTGTAACTCTATAACCCAGGTTTGACGATGTCCACACTATTACATTTTCATTTAAAAACAAAGACATTAACCCCCATTTTTGCCAAATGTCCATACTACCCCAACGTCTTTAACCCTGGAAAACTTTTGAAAACACTCTCCAGAGCCTTACACTTCTAAAAACATTGCAGTGTGGGCAGTGAAAACAACAGAGTTTTGAAAAAGCAGAATCTAATTGTGCTCTGATTGGTTCATGCTTATTACATGGCACTTCCTTGATTGGTTCTAACTCATTACAAAGTCTCATTCGCTGATTGGTCACCCTTCACAGCAGAAATCCATATTCCAACATAGCCGACAGAGAAGTTGCTTTCCATGGTGCTTATTGTGTTGCTCACTTGTATGCATAGAAATTGCATTTTGTACAGTTTGAATGCTGCACACATGTGCAAAAAGCAAATAATTTGCAGGTCACTACAGTTTTATTATAAATCCAGTGGCTTCTTCTAGGAGGACCCCTTCTCTTTCTCTTTTTGTTTTCACATGTGATGCGCATATGCCCAGTGTAGGCGAATGTCTACATCTTATGTATTTTTAGTCATTTTAGTTTGAACAGAGATACTTTTGTAAAAAATGTGAAAATGCTAGTGTGGACAGAGGTTGTTTTCATTAAATTTAAATGTAGTAATGTTGACATAGGCTTCGTTTTAACTCATAGGGCTGGGATCCTGTGTGCTCAAGAGCTGACAACCAAGTAGGGCTCAGCTGGAAGTACAATGCATACAAAGTGACCGTAAGAAAAGAAGACAACCTAGGCTTTTAGACCATCCAAAAAGAAGGAAGGCTGAACTGTCCAAATGAGAACAGGTGGGTTGAGACTGTAGCTGAACTCACCATTCCTGGAAAATATTTACATAGCCATTGACACTGTTACTATGTTTAATGGCTGTCAAAATGTGGGGGGCTCTCAAAAGTTCTTGAAATGCTTTCACTTTTCTATTGGATTTTACTTATTTTTGCTGTATTTTTTTATCCACTGCATATCATAGCCAATCTCAATCCTGATGGAGAAACAGAAATAGAGCAGACCAGAGTAAACTCAAAGCACACACCTATCCGCCCTGTACAGGGCTTGAGCAGGCCGTATCACACGTGCATAAATAAAGGGTCTTCTTGAAATGGTGATTCGACTTTATTGTCAATGTACAGGTACATCAAAATGTAGTTATTGCATATGCCTTGGGGTCAGAGCACAGGGTCAGCTATTGCACAGCACCACTGGAGCAAGTGCAGGTTAAGGGCCTAGCTCAAAGGCCCAATGTAGTGTTATGTTTTTCTTTTAATGGCTATTTCTGTTTTGGTATTATTATTTTTCATGTGTTTTTGTTATTATGTAATTTTTGCTAATATTGCTATGTTTATTTATTACTAAATATTTATGTATTGTGTATTTATGTTAGCCAATGTTCCTTGTTTTCTGTGGATAGATCACCAAGAGGGGGGTCCATCATTACATCACAGCTGTGGGACTGGCCTTAGCCTTTATATTTCAGGCTGGGGAGCTGGTCCGTCAGACACTCATTGAGCTTTGGGGTGTCTAGAGCATTATTATAAATACTCTAAATATTGTGGATTGTTATTTTGTTTTTGGAATATGGTTTTCACTTGATTTTGTTTTCTTTCTGCAGAAAGACTGTAGGGCTCTCGAATAATATAGGCTTGGAGGCGAGAAGCAGTAAGAAATTGTACCAAGTTCGTAACCAGGAATTCAAAATGACCTTTCAGACACTGAGCCAAAAATCAAAATCCCTTTAATCAAACATGTGTTTTAACACCAGAAGTACACCAATAGAATAATGCACTCCGGATTGCCAATATCCAGGGGCCTCATGTATGAATGGTGCGTACGCACAAAAAATGCTGCATACTCCCATTTCCACGCTCAAATCGCGATGTGTAAAACCTTAAATTTTTATACCAGCTAAATGCTTGGCGTACGCAAGTTCTCTGTTCAGTTTTACAAACTGGCGGCACCCAGCGTCAAAGCAGTTCTTTTGTTCCTGTGTGGTTTCCCTTTCTTTTTTAGATCCACATCCCTGACGCGGCTTTATCATATACACTGAAACTAACCGCATATTGTTTATTAGTTTAAGGCATCTGATTGTAATTAACCTGTAACAATATAATGGTCCATGGAATAGCCAAACTATTCCAAATACCATAGCTGCTTTAACATTGTTCCTCTCAATGCAACACTCAGACTATTTATCCCACTGTATATGAGTGTGCAATCTGATCAGAAAGAGAATTATCAGTATACAGCATCTAGCACACGCTGCCTCAGCCATGCTGCCTATTTGAACTGCTCTCATGCAACAAACGCTTCAGAGCCTTTCCTGTAGGGACACTGCCATTCAGAAACAGTTTCATCCCAAGAACTATAAATGCAATCAATCAGCCCATCAAATGCTCCTTATAGAACTGTTTGTACTTATTAGTACAATTACCTCACTGTAAACTTGCGATACAGTTATTATATTGCAGAACCTGAGCCACTTTAAAAAGCGCATATTTACATATGATGATGATATCATTTTTAAGATGAAATGCAGCAAAATATTTTTATTACATTATGCAGATAAAATGTTAACATCATTTAAATAATTCATATTGTTAATAAACATGTGAGGACACAGTGGCACAGCGCTAGCGAGGAGCTGGCGCTCTGTTCACGCTCTGTTCCTGCCTCATGCTGTATTCTTGCTGGGGCTGGCACGATACTGGAAGGGTAGATGGATAGAATAATTAAACATGTACTACGAAGATATTTCAATATTCCTTAAAAGTTTTGAAGAATCGGCGTTCTAAGCTTACAAATGGCATAATGTCTATTACAGAGCTGATTGTGTGGCAATTGGTTACTTGGAGAAAAAAAAGGAAGGACAGGAATTGGGGGTTAGTATGTTTGAAAGAGACAGTACTGCTCCAATAAATTATTTCATCGAAGGTCGTGCACTGCACAGCAAGCATCTTGCATGAGGCAGTCTCTGGACAGGGTGCCAGCTCATCACTATCACTGCGCCACCGTGTTCCCATGTTTAATAACATGCTTTAACTCCTATCATCATGAAAATGATATCAAGTATACATCTCAGTATTTTAATTATTCAGAGAGCTGTAATATCATTAATATAATGGATTCTGTGTCCAGTTGGAGGAAGAGAAAGCCCGTTTAAGAAGCACGTAGTGATTCACACACATAGAGCACATAAAACACATACAATACAAAGTATTTAACGTGCTACTATAGTTACGATGGTATTTGAGAAACTAGTAAATTAAATAATTTAAAGATGAAGTTTATGATGTTCTACTTTAATGACAAAATAAACTACGTGATTAAAGTGGAAATTTTGAGATTAAAGTTGACATTTCAAGCTTTTTTCTCACTGTGTCCCTATTTTTTTTTCTTTTCTCTGTACCCTAATAAGCTTCCATATGACACTCAGATGGTGGGCTACGACTCGCCTTTTCATGGTGACTTTGATGTCTAACAACTTCTTTTTTATTTCGGGCACTGTGCGACTTTGTGAACTTAAGCTTTTAAGTTTCTCCAATACTCTGTCACTTGATCAACATCCTTTTGTTGTTTATACCACTGTTTAAACTAACAAATAGTACGTTTTTCCTTGCCTCCACTTGGTATTTGCTGAAATTCTTCTATTTTCCCCCGTGCTTTTGCCATTGTCTTTTCACAGAATGCTGAGCTTAAGGGCTAATTATATTGATTTGCATATTCAAAGAGGCGTAATTCTGAGAGGAGATTGGGGAGTGGCAGCAGGCGCATGCACATACGTTACTTTTCATGCTGACTGGGATTTATGGAGCGGAAGAATGTGGAAGTTGGCGAACACAAAGATTTATGCATCTGGATTTTTTTGTGCATATGCACACTTCTGCTTTTGTCCTTACGCCATGTTTTAGTGTGAATTCTACGCACTGCGTTATGCATGAGGCCCCAGATCTTGGATAATTAAGGAATAGACACACAGACCTTTATATAGTTACTCTGGTGATGTCATATGTGTTGGGTCTACCAATGCCTAACAGGTAAAATCCCCATTGAAACTGCAATACTAAATAATAGAAAATAGTGACATCCAAAATAAAACATGATGCCACAAAATAGCAATACAAATTTTCTTAGGAGGCTTCTAGCAAAAAAGTAACACCAGAAACACATTTTCTGAGGTAAAATAAAACAAAAAAGACACATATGAGGGGGGCTCAAAGATTCCCAGAATCGGTCGATAGCACAGTAGTGGGGTGTAGTCATTGAATATGCTGCTAGGTATTGTCTGCCTACAAATAATAATAACAATAATGCGATTAATTGGTCCACCAAGTGGTATTGTGCTGAGTAGACCAGTTGTGTTATTTTTGACACTTAGCTGGAATCATGCTTGTGACTTCGGTGATTTTTTTTCCCCAAGCCACCAGGGCAGATTTTTAAGAGACAATAATAATGTTGTTTTTTAGCACTGGCAGACATATCGATAAAGAGTTTTCTCCCTGTGAACATTAAACTAAACTACTCAGGTGTGTATGGAAAAGCATCAGGAAAAAAAATGTCTGGAGAAATGGCACACATAAAAGTACATTTTGCACCACGATAGTGCCCTGGCACATGCCACATTATTTAAAGTTTAATCAAAAACAATGTGGTTGTAGCTATATATCCCCACCCCCGACACCAACCCGTATTTGGCAGATCTCACACCTTGCAAATTTTTTCCTTCCTGAAATTAAAATTGAGACTTAAGGGAAGATGCTAATGTGGAAAAAATACAGGAGGAAAACAACAGAAGTAATAAGAACACAGTAATAAAAGATGAGAACATGAACTGTTTCCAGGAATGGCAGAAGTGTTGGGAAAAGTGTATTGCATATCAAGGAGAGTATTTTGAAGGAAAGGAATTTATGGGTCCCCCCTTATACTTTATCCAGTCAATATGCAGAAAACTCCTAAAAAATAATGTAAATGTCTATTATAACAGTTAGCCTAAGCTGTCTATTTAGACAAACTCATTTTCTCTTATTTTTGCCATTTCTTTTGTGTTTCTTTCATTCTTTTTAATATTTAATAAATGCTTTGAATTTAAATAACACGACCTTCTGTTCAAGCCAGCAGCTTTGTGGTTTCTCCCTCTTTTTAAAGGCTTTTTTTTGAACTGGTAAAGCATGATCCCCATCTTGGGTCTGGGCAGGTTTTTAAAGGACTTTGCAGTTCCTTTAACAGAAATTGTTTTATAAAAGAATGTTTAGCTCTCTGGAAAAGGCCTTGTGTTTCACTGCTTAGCCTCTCCAGGTGAACAAAAAAGCTAGGATGCTAATACAAGTTATATAGCATACTCTAATTATAAAAGGACTATTAGAAGAAGCTCCTTAAGTATCGTCAGATAAGTGTAACTAGAAGTTCTCCTCAACAGGGGCCTGCATTTTGATACTACTGGCTGAAAACAGGAATCAACTCTGAGTAAAATATTTGGAAATGTCCCATTTAAATCCATCTGTCTTATTTAGAAATGTGATCTTTCCACTGTTTGTTCATAGCAGGTTGATGCTTTCTCTACCAGCCAAAAACTGGCCTAGGACAGCTAGTTCATCACAATACCCAATGCAGATACCTACATTCACTCAGACGTATGGAAAGTGCAGAAATCTCCACAAGGGAACGAAGGCCATGGCTAGGACTTGATGCCAGGACTCTGGAAATGTGAAACAGCAGCACTCTCTGTTGCCTCACCTACATTGTAAGCTGTTGCTGTCATAAAGCCTAGTGAATGGTAAATTTAAATATCCAAAAAACAAATTGTGCTGTAATCCTAGCAACAGGATTTATAATAGTGTATATAATGATCATCCATTTGGAATTTGTACTTTTCATGAGTCTTTAGTTTTACACACAATGATAACAACATTTATAAATATAAAATGCAAAGTTGACCGACTAGCTCACTTACTTATTCATCAACAAACATTTTGCAGAATTTCACATCTAGGGCAGTATGTATCAACTGAGAAATGACATCTCAATATTCCAATATTTAGGAGTAAAAACAACCACTAAATATCCTAAAATCTAAAAAAATGCTTTGGCATGGATTTTTTGACTTTAAAGAAAAAAGAAAATTACCTGACCTGTGTTTTTCACTTGTTGATACATTTTTTAATAATAATACTGCAGCAGTAGGCAATGCTAAAGTGCCACATAAAAGGTTGGCGCAGCGCTGAGACAGAGCTCAGTAAAGAAGCAATGGCAGCAGGCTGTTTGGGGCATGCTGGGTTATGCAAATGAAGGTCGCCGGCAGAAGCAATGGTTAGGGTACCTAAGGAGTAGGCACTGGCCAATAGGGTGGATGGACAAATGAAGAAGGGGAGGTCTCATGGACAGGAAAAAGAGAATTGTGGAATTGTGTGTGGCGTGGAGAGTGAACTGTTATGTAGAAGGAGGAAATTTGGCAAAGCTCAAGTAAAACAGTTTTTGCACGGACACTATGTGTTGTTGCTGTGAGCTTAAGTGTTACTGCTCCAGAAACAAAAAAGGAGGGAGACAGAAATAGAGAAGGAAGTGTTGTCCACAGGTCCAAGACAAGCTGGAAGCTTCAGTGTCCTTTAACCATTTTAAACGCAGTTAAGGTGCCCTCTACATTCAAAACAGAGAGGGAGTGGACACTGTATATAGTTCATGATATTATTTCTCTTCAACTGTTCTTTTCTGCACAGTCCTTCTTCTGTCCTGTTTTGTGCCTCACTATTTCATTAAAAACATTCAATTCATTGCATGGGTCATGTGATGTGCAGCCTGTAAACATCATTGCTGTTTGTAATAAGTTAAAGTAAAGCACGGGGCAGTGTTAGAAGTTTGTTATCGGGCTATGGCATCTGGGGTAAAACCACATTAATAAAATTAAAAAAAAACAATTAAAAAAATATAAGAAAAGCTTGAATATACAACTGACAAAAACTATAAAAATAAATGCTTGACCAACATAAATGAAAACCGAATACAGCTAATCTTATATATAATTTGCCAGCCTACTCACTCACTCACTCACTCACGTCTGTCTGAAGCCGAATGCGCAGTCGCCTTCTGCGCAGCTGCCCGAAAAACCTTACGAGAGTGACATCGCGGCAGGCGGCGGATTTACGGCCGCGAAAATTCAAAGAGAAAGGCAACTTCGACAGACATCCAGCCCCAACATCGCGGCAGGCGGCTGATTTACGGCCGCAAAAATTCAAAGAGAAAGGCGACTTCGATTAAGGCTCTAGAGGCCTGAAAGGCGATTTCGACTACAGCTCGAGGCCTAATTACGCATTCATTCAATACACCTACTGTATATCAGGTTTGTGGTGCTTATACTTATTACTATTCCACTCGTGCCCGTTTCATCTTACATTGTTGAAACGGGCTCTTTCTCTAGTAATGATAATAATATATGCCCAAAATTCTCATTATACCTACTGATTACTTTTTTCAATTCAAAAGAATAAAGTTTCCTATTAAAGTGTGTGTTGTAATGACCATCTACAAAAATCAATGACAGTCAGTAAGAAAATCACCAACTGATCTATGCTTGGAACATTTTACTTTTGGACAATTATATACAGCATGTTCAAGGCAGCTCCAGAAAAAAAACAGATATTGCATAAGGAAAAGCATTAAGTTAGTTACACCATACTTCTGATCAGTGCAGGCATCCCCCATCCCCAATTCTACACACACACATCCAATCCTGCACCATGACGATACACTTAATTCACATACAAAATGTAGTTTTACACAAGCTTCAGACAAAAAAAATCTAATATTTATTAAGTATAGCTTTAAAATAATAAAGCATAACATAGGCATTAAAAAACAATACAAATATATAATACACCACTGAATGTAAAATAAAACTTGGCTGTATATCACTCTTCCTGCATGCTTTTCTGAATAACTTGGCTGTTTCAAACTTTCCTGCAAGCCAAAAGACTCCTGCCTTTTTAACTAAACATGTCCAGTGTGATCTTAAGACACTTTAACAAACATTGAAGAGATTCCAAAAATTAACAAAATTAAACAAAACGGCACAATCACCATAATGGGCTTACGTTAATACTTCAATTAAAACTTTGCAAGTGCCATTCTCTGTTGTTCTGTTGTTCACTGCCATCAATGACTTGATGATTTTACTCTTCATGTTCACTCCTGCTCCTGGCAGGCTAAAAAAAATCCCCCCTGCTGGAAAAACTGATATTGAGCATTGATTAGAAGTTGATCCTGTATTATTTGCATACATTAGCAATGATATGGGAACCAGGAGACATGGGTAAATGTTTAGAGATAAACATTATACTTCAATTTCATTGAATTTTGTAATTATATAAGGCTATTCAGATTAGTTCCTGGGCCTAAATATAATTTTTATGGTTACAGTTTATAGGGCTGCATGGTAAAATTGTAATGGGGCTGGCACCATTAATATAAGCTTGTAGAATAAATAGAGAAGTATCCTAAGTTAGGTTTGTTTGTATTGCCATTAAATAATACTATAACTTGTTTTCCACTCATGTGATACAAAATGTGAAATGCAAAAAGAAAAAAGGACAGAACACCTGTCCAATTGCCACATTTTTTTGCAGAGTCACACCTTAGATTTGTATTTTTCTGAGAGAGTCTTTGCAGGTAAATTCAGTGGAGAAAATTCCATTCAAAGCATCTTTCAGCCCTTGCCATTGTGCACCAGGCAATTTGCAGATGTCCTGCATGGTAAAGAATTTGAAGTTATCATGTAACTGGTATTCATGTTTATTAGGTCGCATCTGTCTGATTTAATAAGTTTCATTTATTTTGCAAAGTAACAATGGGGTGAGCTATGGGGTGGAGAGAAAAAGAGCAATGCTATTTCTATTTTATCCCTTATACTCCAATAACCATTAGTGACAACAATACATTTCATAGCTGTATCACTTGGTAATAATATGAAATCTACGTCAAAGCTAACGTATGTACAATGCACTATCGTTAAGACTACAAAATGTCAACAAAAGTTCAGAAGAAATATTTCCAAGTCCAAATAGTGAACTTTGTAAGCTGGAATGTCAAAGATCTCAATCATGAGTTAAAGAGAAAGAACATACTCTCACACTTAACAAGTCTAAATGCCAAAATAATATTTTTACCGGAGACTCACTTATTAAGCAAGGACCAGTTTCGGTTGCAATGAGAGTAGTCTGGCTAAATTTTTCACTCTAGGTATGCAAAGAAAACCAGGGGTGTGGGAATCTTAATACACAGAACAATCCCATTTGTAGTGTCAGATGCAATATCTGATTCTGAAGGGCAATATGTCATGGTGACGGGCAATTTATGTTACTAAAATGATTTTGATTAATATCTATGCACCTAATATGGATGATAGATCTTTCTTCGAAAATGTATTTGCATCTATCCCTAAGGTGAACTCCCAAAAAATTATAATGGCCAGAGACTTTAATTGTGTTTTTAACCCAGACCAGGATAGATCCTCAGATACAACGGTGATAACTAATATCTAATACTGCAAAGATAATTACACAGTTTGTAATGGTTCATTACTTATGACCCATGGCGGTTCTTAAATCTTATCCTAACAGCATACTCCTTCTTCTCACCCATACATCATTGTTACTCAAGAATTGATTATTTCCTCATAGATACCGTATATACTTGCGGATAAGTTCTCCCACGGATAAGTCAGGGCTTGATTTTACCGTATAATTTCTGGTATTTTATACTGTGGGTCGTATAAGTCAAATGTGGAAAACTCACACTATTGGTCCAAGAGATTATGATATGCTAACGCCCACCTGAGAGAGTAACCACGGAGCAAACTGCCTTTTTTTTCTATGTATTGTGCCTATGTGACCACACGGTAATACCTGAACTATTCCGAAGCAACGTTTGCACTGTTTTGTATTTTTTGTATCTCATACCTGTTGCAACAAAATTCAATGCGTCTGAGAAACTGATGCAAGATTGGAGGAGGCAAGAAGATGTAAAAAAAAAATGTGTCACATTTTTGAAAGGGCATATAAATATAAGTCAGGGTCTGATTTTATGATCAATGTTTCAGGTTTGAAGACCCGACTTATACGTGAGTATATACAGTATGTTTATTACATTATACAGATACATTTTTAACTTAATTTAAATAATGTATATTGTTAATAATTAAACATGTGAGGACACGGTTGGGTGTGGTAGCGACGAGCTGGCGACCCATTCAGGGAGTGTTCCTGCCTCATGCTGTATGCTTGCTGGGATTGGCGTGACCCTGGATGGATAGATGGATGGAATAATTAAACATGTACTATGAAGATATTTCAATGTTCCATAAACATTTTGAAGAATCGGCGTTCTAAGCTTACAGTTGGCTTGACATCTATTACATAGCTGATTGTGTGAAGACTGGTTACTTGGAGGAAGAAAAGGAAGGACAGGAATTGAGGGGAAATTGAGAGAGACAGTACTGCTGCAATAAATTAATTCTTCGAAGGTCGCGCACGGCACAGTAAGCATCTTGCGTGAGGCAGGAACAATCTCTGGACGGGGTGCCAGCTCGTCACTACCACTGCGCCGTTGTGTCCCCATGTTTAATACATGCTGTAATTCCTATCATTATGAAAATGATATGAAGTATACATCTTAGTATTTAAATTGTTCAGAAAGCTGTAATATCATGAATATAATGTATTCTGTGTCCTGTCGGCGGAACAGAAAGCCTGTTTAAGAAGAGCGTAGTGATTCACACAAATAGAGCACATAGAAGAACACATAGAATATGATGCATTTAACATGCTACTTTAGTTACGATGCGATTTGAGAAATAGTAAATTAAACTATTTTAAGATGAAGTATATGTTGTTCTACTTTAATGACAAAAAAAATTATGTGATTAAATTGGAAATTTCAAGATTAAAGTTGACATTTGGACATTTATTTCCACTGTCTCCCTATTTTGTTTTTCTTTTCTCTGTACCTTAATACGCTTCCATATGACATTGAGACAGTGGGCTATGACTCGCCTTTTCACGGCAACTTTGATATCTGACCATTTCTTATTTATTTCGGACACTGTGCAACCTTCTGAACTTGAAGTTTTGAGTTTCTCCGCCACTCTGTCACTCGATCAACTTCCGTTTGTTGTTTATATCACTGCTTAAACCAACAAAAATTCTTGCCTCTACTTGGTATTCGCTGAGATTCTTGTTCTTCCCCTGTGCTTTTGCCATTGTCTCTTCACAGAACGCAAAACATAAGGGGCTATTTATACTGCTTTGTATATTCAAAAAGGCATAATTCTGGGAGGAGTCAGGTTGGGTTGGCAGGCGCGTGCATGAGCATTACTTTTCACACTGACTGGGATTTATGGAGCTGAAGAACGTGGAAGCTGGTGTACACACAAATTTATGAATCAGGATTTTTTAGTGCATACGCAGATTTCTGCTTTTGTCTGTACGGCATGTTTTAGTTTGAATTCAATGCACGCTGTTCTGCATGAGACCCTTAGACATTGGCACAAATTGAATATCCACAAGCCAGGTCTGCAATAGAAATACAATCTTGCAGTACTTCTTTATACTCCCTGCTGTGTGCCCCAGTTAATACAAACTACTGTCATTACAATAAAATCCAATTACCCTTCATTCTTTCAGAATATGGAATCAATGTAGGAGGCACTTTAAGAAAGAAAAGCTTTTATCTGTTGCACCTGTACATAACAATCACTTTTTTTTAACATATACACTATTCAATGTATGGAAAATGTCTGGGATTAAAACACTTAGAAACTTGTACATAGATAATGTCTTTGCATCCTATGAACGCTTCAAGTACAACTTCTCATCAACACAATTCCTGCACTACTTTCAAGCTAAAGACTTTGCTAAACAGAACCTGCCCAGTTTTCCTCACCTTCCACCTTGTTCTAATCCAGAAGAATTATTGATCAGTCTTAAAAACTCTGTCTGTCAGTTAGTATTTCAGAAATGGAATTGAAGGCAGCCATGCACAGAATACACTCAAGCTCCATATGCGCAAAGCATTCAGTCATTCACCTTAAAATCTGTTCTGGGCATGCATCAAATTAACAATGTTTTTGACAAAAATCTTTGCATGCCTGTCAGACAGCCTTGGCATCACAATCACTCCTATTTCATTAACAGCTGTGTACTCCAAGACGGCCTTAAAGTGGAGAAGGACAAACAAACTGTAGTTTTCTTTACTATGCTACTAGCATGTAGACATATCTTACTCAACTAGAAGAATCCCAGTCAGTTGGTAGCTGAAGTTCTATCCTACTTGAAATTGGAATAAATCAAATTCTCACTTGGAGGATCTGTTCAAAACTTTTTAAAAATATGGCAGAATCTAATTAATAACATTTTAGAATAAGCTTCCATTTCAGGGGGAAGGATACTCTTCTTTTCTTCTCCTTTTAAAGAGTAGTTTTTGTCGCTGGCTCCTCTCTCTCTCTCTTTCTCTTTTGCTTTTGATTTGTTAAATTTGACCTGACTATATGGACTGTTACCTGTTTATAATTAAAAACTATAAAAATATAGAAAATTGTTTTTACAGATTCAGGATAAATACCTGTACATAGTCCTATTGCATTTGAATCACAAGAAAAACGGAATCAAGACAGTTTTAATTGCAGTCTGAATATAGTCTCAGTAGGCTGTAGACACAGCCAAGATGAACTTTTCCAGTCATTTTTAGCATTACCTATGGCAATATGTGAAAATCAGGAAATTGAACTCTAATACCACGTATGAATATGTGGCTTCAAAATGCACAAGCACCGTTTTAATTCCCAGATGTTCACAGTGTGCTGAGGTGTTGCAAACTGCGTTATATGAAATTTGAAGATTTTTAAAATGAAAATATTTCTCATATTTTTCTAAAGGCATAATATAAATAAGGTGCTAGATGTGTACATAATTCTTAAAGTTCACACTTTTTTGAATTATTTTGTAATGTTTAAAAAAAAAGTTACATAAAAATGCTGCCCTTAACAAAGTGCCACCTGAGGCAATTGCCTTGTCACCTCACTCCACATGGCAGCGCTGCTTCTAACACATCCGATGAACCAAGAACACTATAACTGAGGTCCATTGTCTAAGGAAATTTCCCATTTGAATATGGGAAACACAGCTAGTTTATTTATATAGCACACTGGTTGAAGTTCCAAAAATTGCCCGGGTATATTTGCAAAATGGGTTAAGGTATGAAAGAAAAGGATTATGTGTTTTTTAAATGGAGACCCTGTTATTACTGCTAGCTGTCCCATCCCTCCTCCACACTGCCTTTCTATTACTGTCTCTGCTGTCGTGAGTTGAGAATTTGTTCTTTTTGGGTCAGATTGGATTTCAGAATTGCAGTAACTCCTTGCTGGGTTGTAACCTTGAATGATGTCCTGTGTGACTTGGCCTTGTAGTTCAAGGTGAACTGTTCTTAATGCTTAAACTATGAAGAAAAGCTGGCAAAGCAAGATTTAAACAACAACCCTTTGATTCTCCTTTGTGTTGCACTGCACTTTCACTCTCGATAAAGCCAACATCCCCTGGCAAAAATGCATGATTACTGCTTTTTATATTATAGTAAATGGAAGCAGCACATAGTGTTGACCGAGTAAGAAATGTTAAACTATTGTCATTTTGTCTGCTAGTCTGGCATCACTCTGTTCAGATGTTTCACTTACTATGAGCCAGCAGGTGAAACTAATGTGCAAACTGTAACACAGAGGGGGGAAAAACCTACTGAGACCCCAGGTGTCAAATTGTGGGTTCCAAAATAGTCCATCTTATGCATATGGCCCTAGAACTATGTAAAATTTGATCCAGATTGGTCAAAGGGGATAGGATTGTATAGGAAATAGACAGACATTCTATTTTATATATGTATATAGATTTTCATATCTTGAAGCAGCTTAAAGTGCTTTATAATAATTATGGATAGACAGAGCTACTCATGAAAGTAATAACTAAAGAAAAGGTATTTATATGTGGCATAAACAAAATTAATAATAATATAATATCATCTGAGTTGCCCTTACTAATTAATCATTGTATAATAGTTTCATGTAAAAATGAGAATAAGAAGGTGTTGAAATGCTGAAACTAACTATAAAATATACAAATGTTTCAAAGCATCTATCAGACTAATTTATATGTAAAGGACAGTTATGCTTATACATGAATCTTACGGGGTCTATTCAGTGTCGTTTTCTTGTTCATGAATCTGTACATCATCTGTTGTTCATATATCCCCTTGATTCTTTCTGAATTAGGATTAAGAAGGGTTTTGATAAAGAACCACAGTAGAAACCTAGGAGCTTGCAATAAAGTATAGTAATCTGTGAATTTTCAGTATGGAAGAATAATATATTGTCATATCATCTTTAAACTAATATTCACATAGATGTAATTTTAAGTAAAATACACGTTCACTGAAATGAACTGAAAGATCTGAACAAAATATCAAATTGCTTACAGGCACCGTTTCATACTATCAAGGTATCATCATCATTCTGACTCTGACATTATCAGGAAGAATGTTAAGATCTAAGAAAATATGATTACTTCCTAATTAGTAGACATCAGTTTGCAACACATTGACTAGAGGCTCTGCCCATAGCTAAACACTTATACTGAAAGAAGAATAAATTATTAAATGTAAAGGTATTATGAGTCAATGAAATGATTAAATCAGTACTTATAGGTATGCACTGATTTACCTAGCAAAGATTAAATCTTTAACTGCCCCTACTTGGATGATGATTTCAGCTCATACAATTTTGGATTTTATTAGGCTGAGCAGGAAACCATTTTTTACATTTCTTTTTTTGCCTTTTCACAATTTTCTCAGTTTTAACTAAAATTACACAATCCCACAAATATTGATTTCAGCTCCTGCCATTTCCTGCTAAGTATGTTCTAATCATATTATTCTTGTCAAATAAGTTGAATATTAAGTATATGGAAAAGACAATTATGACGGAAAGTGCCTAAAGGGACACCTCTGAAGCTAAATCCACACATCCTTAGGGGCACACAACTTGCTTTATACTCTTGCTTTATACTCTCATCACTCTCGTTGGCAGCATTACCTATGCATACTTAGTTAAAATTTATAAATAACAAAACTGAGAGTACTCAGATTGAACTCACTTAAATGTTGAAGACTAGAAATGAAAGAGAAGACATGGTAAGTTTTCTCAACAGTGGTTGAGAAATTCCAAACACAGCAGATCTCTTGAAGAAAACCTGAAGTGAGTATGACAGAAGAATGGCCAGTGCCTTGACTCGTGGTTGTAGTAGTTTCTGGACCTTGATACCCTTTTGACCTTAAGCTTTAAGATTGTTTCAGTTTTTTATTTATCATTTCTATTCTTTATTACTGTCCATTACTACAACACTGCTTTTCAGGACGGTGTCATTTTTTTGTCTAAAACTAAACTTTTCAATACAACTTATTTTTATATATGGTACTCTTCACTGAATGACAGCAATTCTCAGTTAAAATGCAAGATTAGATTATACCAACACCCCAGAGATATTACTATCATTAGACGCAGAAAAAGCATTTGATATGATTGAATGGAACTACCTTTTCACTGCATTGGAGAAATTTGGGTTTGGCCCGAATATTTGTGCATGGATCAAACTACTCTATACCAATCCAGAAGCTTCAGTTTGTATTAACAACATTTGCTCAGACTACTTTAAGCTAGAACATGGTACCAGACAAGGATGTCCCTTGTCACCACTGCTGTTTGCAATTGCCATTGAACCACTGGCGGTTCACTGCCGAAATTCTTTTCAGATAAAGGGGATTGTCAGAGAAGGACTGGAACAGAAAATTTCTCTATATGCAGATGATATGGTTTTATATATATCAGACCCAGAAAACACTGTCCCTGCAGTTCTAACAGCACTAACAGAATTTCAAAAGATATCTGGTCTTAAAATTAATCTGAATAAAAGTATACTCTTTCCAGTGAATTCACAAGCATATAATATTAGATTAGACACCCTACCTTTTACCATAGCAGATCAGTTTAAATACCTAGGGGTAAATATCACAAGTAAACATAAAGCTCTTTATCAACAAAATTTTGCCGTCTGTATGGAAAAAATTAAGCAAGATTTGCATAGATGGTCAACCCTTCATCTCACTCTAGCTGGAAGAATTAACGCTGTTAAGATGAATATGCTTCCTAAACTTCTTTTTTTTATTTCAAAACATTCCAATATATATCAATAAATCGTTTTTTAAACAGTTAGATTCAACAATAATCTCATTCATTTGGAACTCAAAACACCCACGAATCCGAAGAGCCACCCTACAAAGACCTCAGGCAGAAGGTGTCATGGCTTTACCTAATTTTCAGTTTTATTACTGGGCAGCAAACATACAAGCCATAAAAACCTGGACACAAATATATGAACATACACAGGCTTGGTCCGCAATAGAAGTAAAATCCTGTAGTACTTCTTTATATTCCCTGCTCTGCTCTCCAATAAATGAAAGTTATCGCAAATATACTAATAGCCCAATTGTGCTTTACTCACTCAGAATATGGGACCAACTTAGAAAGCATTTTAAGATGGAAAATCTTTTATCTGTGGCACCTCTGCAAGAGAACCACCTCTTTCAACCTTCGCAAGTATATCCAGTTTTTAATACCTGGAAAAGTTTTGGGATTAAAATGCTCAGAGATCTTTATATAGACAACATATTTACATCTTTTGAACAATTACGTTCAAAATTCAACCTCCCAGCTACACATTTTTTTCACTATCTTCAAATTAGAAATTTTGTTAAACAGAAATTGCCCGATTTTCCCCACCTCGCACCCTCCACAATGCTGGAAAAAATACTGCTCAATTTCGAGGAATTAAACACCATTTCCACATTATATAAAATCCTATTAGAGTCCCTACCTTTCAAAGATCCAAGAGGACATTGGGAAGAAGATCTCTTAATATATCAGAAAAGGAGTGGAAGGTAGCAGAGCAGAGAATTCACTCGAGCTCCATATGCGCAAAGCATAGAATTATTCAACTAAAAATTATATATCGAGCTCATCTGTCTCACTTAAAACTGTCCAAAATATTTCCAGGGAAAGATCCAACCTGCGAACGCTGCAACCAAGCTCCTGCCTCACTGGGTCACATGTTCTGGGCCTGCACCAAGCTAACATCATTTTAGACCAAAATTTTTAAGTGCCTTTCAGATAGCCTTGGTATCACAATTCCTCCTAACCCATTAACAGCTGTGTTCGGTGTTCTTCCAGACGGACTTGAAGTGGAGGACAAGCAAACGGTGATTGCATTCACTACACTTTTGGCACGCAGACTTATTTTGTTAAATTGGAAGAATCCTAACTCTCCTCTGATAAGTCAGTGGGAAACCGATGTTTTATATTATTTGAAATTGGAAAAAATAAAATTCTCAGTTAGAGGATCTGCATAAATTTTTTTCAAAACCTGGCAGGATCTAATCAATATTATTTTAGAATAAGAGAAATAACTATTACCGCATTTAATTCCCTTCTCCATTTCTTATTTACCTATATATTTATTTCTCCCTTTATTTTGTTTATTGTTGCCTTATTAAAAAGCCCTAAGCAATTCTCCTTTGGCTAAGCTCTCCTTCTCAGGGGTGGGGTTTGATTTGTCTTCAATTTTGTTTGGTTATAAATTGATCTATTTGTATAGAATGATTACAATAAAAATTAATAAATAAATAAAAAAAAAAGAAAAAAAAGATTATACTAATAACTAAGTACAGAACTATTATACATATAAATGCAGCTATGATAAAACAAACAAATAATATGGTAGAAACTGATTAAACATAAATGGAAACCAACAATATCTGTCCATTAATTAACTGATGAACTATGGCCAGTTGACATCAGAGAAAATGTAGAAGAGAAAGTCACAGTCATGGAGACCTCAGCTACCTGGCCGCCTACCTGTTCCTGGGTTTTCTACAGTGGAGTCTGTGCTGGCCATCCAACCTGATGAGAGAATCTTTCTTTCTTTCCAATGCTCCTTTATCTGAGATGACTTTTCCATACTCAGGAGAGTGTATGGAACAATACAATACATTACAATACACTGTACCTTTGTCTTTACTGAATTACTGTTAACTGCTAATTTGAATGCAGATCAGGATTTGATATGATTCATGTTGAGCTGTAATACTGAAGTGCTTTGGGCTAGTTATGATTATAGTGGGACTATGTCTTCTTATTATCCACTTTATTGGATACTCAACCTTCTCTTATGCAACTCAATGGGAAAAGACAAACCTGCCATTGGGAACAACAACCATGCTAATACTTTAAAATTTGACAATAATACCGAAAATGGGCTGCCTCCAAAACTAAGAGGCCATAAGGGCTCGGGCAGAGAAATATGCCAATTACAGTCCATCAATTAACAGCTAACTACCACAGTGATTTCAAAAAAGGCAAATCGGTATGTACAATTAATTGTATCTTGTCACAAATGGGGTAAACCAGCCAATGATCCAACTAACTTCTACTCCTATCAATGAAAAACAACACAGTGCACAAAGAGGTCAGAATATGCTTAAGTGGAAGGTAAATAGTTTGCAATGTGTGCACTGCTTATAGGTAAGCTAAACCATACAGTGTTTGAGTAACTGTATTTTTGGACTGGCAATTTATTGCATTTTGAAGGTAGACAGACAGACAGACAGACAGACAGACAGAACTTTATTTGTCCCCAAAGGAAAATTTTGGCTTTTTAAAGACACTTTTTAAAAAAATAAATACACAAATAGATTCATAAAAATATATATGCACACTGTAGTCTGGACACAAACTGGAATGACTATAAAGCAAGAAAATTTCTAACTTGGCTGTCCCAGTCCCAGTGTGGCGTTATATGGATGTATTGCTCTTGGTATAAATGAGCCCCAGTAGTGTTTCTTGACACACTTCTGTTGAATAATTTGTTGGCTTTGTTCATAATGGCACTCAGTTTTGTTTAAATTCTCTCCTTCGCTACAACCTCCATGTGTCCCATAACTGACCTTGCCTTTTTAATTAGCTTGTGTTGTGATGTGAAATTTTGCATACAACTTGATAAATATTTTGTATGTCTTTATTTATAACTTAGACAAAGCAATGTAATGTTAGTGTTACATTATAGATAATAACAGCAATGGTTTGATGGTTTAAGAACCCCTTCCCCCTTTTAGGACTGAGTCTCTTTGAATTTTATGACAGAGTTTAGGGGAAGTGCTTGAAACAAGTTTGGTAAATGTTTCTCTGAAGTCTATCAACCCCCATAGGAAAGTCAGGCTACCTAACTGGCAAACTTTAGCTCAATAAATGGTTTTGGGGGGTGGCAGGTGTGAAGATGTGTTCTGTTCCCCCATTGATCTGAAGTATGGCAGTTTGGAACTGGTTTGTGTCAGAAACCTTTAAGTACCACGACGCCCTATTGGCTCTAGGGGTTGGATAGAAAACCTATAAATTTGCTTACATTTACCCAGCTCTCTCTCTCTCTCTTACTAAACTGATGAATGACCATCTCACACCATGAACTAATAAGGACAACACAATGAAAAGCACAGCTCGGCAGCCATATTAAGACAGGCATGCGGCCTGTTCTGAAGAAAGCTGACCACAAATGTTGCCTTAACTAGAGACATTTTAAGTAACTAACAAGTCTGTGTGCCGCCTGAAACTACACATCACCATTTATCAGGTTGAATGTTTGCCAATATTCAAATGTACTTTGCATATTGTTATTATTTATGAATATTATCAATAATACATTATTTTATGTGTAATGTAACTCCTGCTTGTCTTTTACTACCCCTTAATTGCCTGAGGTTATAGATTTAGAAAGGATGGTGGGGAGAAATTATATGGTACAATACCTTATAAACAGTGGTAAGTCTGAGATTTGAGGCATTCTGACAAAGGCTACATATTAATAATACAAAAGGGGAAAGTAGAGTAACATATTTCTCTACCAAGACAAAACAATTGACGTAGTTGGCAGGATTTTGGGGTAACCATATTTTGCACCCTGTTTGAAAATACTGTTGATGTATATGTGTGTGTGTGTATGTATGTAAATTTTAGGGCACCCAGTGTACAAATGCGGTGGAAGTAAAACATTGTTTGGTTGCTGAATGGAATATAACCAACAAAGTGTTGAGACTTCATGTGTGTCACGAGGACACCTGCATGTTTGTTAGTTCTGGTGGTAGTGACTCACTAATTAAAGTGCTAAGGAGTGGTGGGACATGCATGCGTCATTCATACGGCACTTATTCATTTAGGATCTTTGTGTATGTTTGCTTACAGGGGCAAAAGTAGGCCAACCCATAACGAATTTGGCAAATTGTATTAGAGTAGCATTGTGGAGACAGAAATGCCTAAATTCATGTTAAAGTCAGCCATCTTCCAGTGGAGTGGCAGAGACAAGCAGGCTAAAGCTAGGAAATGGAAACCTGTAGTGCAGGTAGAGAAAGCAGAAGCTGAGCTGAACATGCCTCAAAATGGAAGGGGCTGGAAGGATTAAAATCAGGAAAACGGAAATCTGGTATAAAGAAGACAGCTGCTGTTCTAAGAGGCTTACTATCTTGTATTATTGGTAATAAGGAAGATCAGTATGAGAAAGAAAATAAAGTAGATGAAAGTGAAAGTTGTGGAATTTTGTGTGAGAGTTTTGAAAGATGTAACAGTTGGTGTGAAGCATGTGAAGTGTTAGCATGTAGAACACTCACTGCTAAAGTAGAAAGCAGAGAAAGCAGGGGAAACAAGGAGTGTAAACTGCTCATGGTGAAAGTTAGGGCAGTAGTAACAGGGTCTGACTGGATCCCTAAAACACGGGTGGGTGACTTACCTGAGACAGATGAGTGCTCAGAAAAAGAGTGGGAATGTGAGTGTGAGCAAATGCAGAGGGATGAAAGGAAGGGAAATCACAAAGGGTGTTGCCTTCCACTATTCTCCACTGCACCACAATCTCCAGGTAATTCTGAGGTCTGACCTGTATTTAAAGAACATGCTACACTGATAGATATTTCACCACTGTTAGGAAAGGTAACCAGTGCTGCACTGAAATTTGATTTAGGACAAAGAAATCAGATAGAAGGCAGAGAAGCTGGTGAGTTTGAATGGCAATTGTTGACTGAAGGGCATGAAATGGATAATGGCATATTGGTACTGAGTAAAGAAAGTGTGGAATTAAAGCAAGGAGCATTGGAAATAAAAGAAATTCGAATGCTTGTGTGTGAAAGGTCTGAAAGTGCTAGTTCAAGAATGACTGAGTTGGAAAGAAAGTGTAGTTTAGGAGTTGGTTTGAATGAAACAGGACTAAGAATGAGATCACTGCTGAGGAGGTAGGACCGACTTAAACAGAATGACTACTTGGACTACTGTTAGATGCAACATTAGTTGATTATTTTGGACTTTCTAGGTGTTTTTTAGTATATCATTTGCACAGAAATCCATTACGAGTGTTTGCACCACTTTGTTGTTTGTTAATTGGACATTAAGAAATAAATTATTTGTAGTTGATAATACAGTGTATTTACCATTATCTACCATTCTGAAACAACTGTTGTTAAAACTTCAGTACCCCTACTAACTGTGATCTTTGACACATGAAACTAAGGAACACAAATACTTGACCATACAAGATTGTCAGGACATCCCAGAGGATATGATTAAAATACAATGTGTCTACAGACCACAAGTGGTATCAGTGTAATGTCATAGTACACCATTGCCAAACATATACTGTCCATCATGGCAGCAGTGTACCCATTTGTAAATAGACTCTTCAATAAGTTAATACTCCTTGCTATAAGACTAGAAAAGTCCTAGAATAATTCCAGAGACATCACAGTGAATTTCAACTGAGTCAGATATCTGTCTGATTTATGGAAGAAACATTGCTGTTTTGTGATTCACCACCTGAGATACTCATGAGACATACTGAGAATCTGGGGGTCCCTGTGTCCCACTGTTGACACCATGTCTAGTTCATACTCGGTGAAATCGTAAGGAAAAAAGGAAGCCCATTGTTTTACACTTTTAATGTGGAAGGCAGAATCCAAATTCATGTTGTAGAGAAGGAGCAACACCAGGCAAATGAAGCCCATTTTGCAAACTCTACAGAAATGGCACTTTAGATGAGTAGATACACAGCAAAAAAGCAGTGATAGACACAGTGGCTGTGCTGCGTTTGTATTTTTGTATTGTATCTAGAGAGCAGCAGATTCCTGAGCTCTAATTTATCAGTGAAAGGCACTCAGTTTAGATTTTATCCGGATCAAGTTTTCTTTCTTAAGGCAACATTATCTCTTTGATCTTGACATACTGACTGAGCCTTATTAGATAGTTTTTATTCAAACATGAATGACTCTTCCCTACTAATAATTTAAATTTGCATTTCATTTCTGCAGTTGTCCTTTTTAGTGTTGTTTTTATTTCCACATTTAATCTGACAGATGTTCTGACAGACTTTCATTTCCCCATAAAATGCCAAGTTGTTAGCGAACAGTGTGCTCTTTATTAGGATGCAAAAATGAAACAAGTACCAATTAACATTTAAAGTGAAGACGAGGGTGAAAATAAAAATGTGATCAGTGGGTGTGGGTGCTTAGCTAAGACTAGAAACGCCCAGGAGGAAAAGTTCATCTACAAAGCAAGAAAGGGTCAACAAGGACACAGATTTCATGAGGCAATCCCTGGATGAGAGCTAAAATCACCCAACAACAACAACAAGGGGAAGAATCTGTTGGATTGTGGTATAGAAGGGCCTACAGCAGTGTCATCTGACAACGGTGCACAATCCATTCAGACATTTGACAATATTCCTTTGCAGTGATTATGACCAATGAAACAAAGCCTAAGTGGAGGTGAGGAAAAATCGACCAAGCTAATTTCAGAGTCAGAATCTGAGCAGACATGATCGAAATACAAAGAATGTGCAGGAGAAAATGGAATTATTTCAAGGTAAGAAATGTCTACTGATATATACAAATATCAAAAAGCAGAAGACCTCAGGGGAGTCTTTTCTTAGTTTCTGTGTTTATAAACACAACAAAAAAAGACATTGATGGACATTATTCAATGGTGTCTTAAAAGGGACCCTTATAGCAAAGAAACTGTGCAAGAGATTACATTAAAATGATCAGCATTGCTCTACTATTTATATTTCACTAATACAATCTGTTGCAGAAATTAAAATAAATGGAGATGATGCAAACAAGCTACTGTTTTCTTTGTAGGCCAACAGTCTTGTTCAAGAGCTCCATCTCCTTCTCACCATTTACTTTCTATTCTCCTTCTTGCCCTTCGCAATCCTGTCTGTGGTTTTCAACCCAAATAGTGAGACTGTTCATTTCTGAATGCTGAATCTGATTATGCTGATTATGGCCATGGGGTCCCACAGCCTATCTATGCAGCAACAAGTTTAGGGCAGGAACCAATGAAGAGTGCACACACACACGCACACACACTCAAAAAACACACATGCGCACACACACACAGAGCCAAAATAGAATCTCCATGATGCAAACCTGCCTTTCTTATTAGGTATTTTTCCTAAATAAACTTTAAGGTGTTTGAAGTAGTTCAATGTTAATATTGAATATAATCAGGTAAACACGATGCAGGATGGGTGAAAATGGAAACTACTTCCCATAGCCACTTTCTGTAATAAGACTTTAGATACTTTTATTTTGTTTAGATAAAATATTAGCATGGAGTTTCTAACAAATACTATACTTTTAGCCACAAACAAAGTGATAACACAAGAACAAGAACACAGGCAATGGACTCCGTTAATGGCACCGAATACACTTGTCCATACAGGCTTGGCAGGCCTCAAGAACTCTGTGCAAACTGTCACATGCCTCTTTCAGTCTATTCATTTAGTTTAGCTCAATTTATTCTTATAAAGTCTAACCTAAGGTGAAGATGTGTTTTCCTTTTTCTATTCAATTACTGTAATTTACTCATAGTAGTTGCCTGGCAGTTAACTGCTTCTGCTGGCTATTCTGATAATATGCGTGTGCATAGGGGACAGCTGAAAGGCTGGCGCTGTGCACTGATGCCTTTTCTCCTTCCCACTCTGAAGACTGAACAATTGATGGCTTTAACATCAATAAGGTCACTTTCAGTGTCTAGCCACCTGGACCTGCCTCTTGCTGCCAGAAGAAAAGAAGCCGCTATCTTGGGCAGTCAAGAATTAGACGTTCATCTGAAAAGAAGTTATTTGCTCAACACCATTTGTACAATGTATTTTTTTTTTCAATTGTATGGGTTTGCCTAACGGTGACCCAAAACATTATGTGTCTCTGTCTTATATATGTAAAAAATAGGCAGCAGATGGAAAAAGGTTTGGGGACTGCCACCCCATATACTGAAAAATCTCTGCAAAATAAAGAAAACATGTCTTTACAGATGCAGAGTTCTAAACTGAACTAACTAACAGGATGAATCTGGTTACTAATATGGTTGATTATAGGAAGAGGTAGAATCAGGGAGGCCAGAACAGGAACTGATGTAGCAGGTAGATGAATTTTGGGTACGGGAAATGACATCATCAAAAGGTGTCAGAAGTGATAACATCAATGGATAGACCAGTGGTGATATCACTGAGAGGCACAGTTTTCATCTGGTCTGCATATATATATATTTAGGGAACACTTAAATCACACACCAGATCTTGATGAATGAAATATTGAAGTGGAAAATCTTTACTGAGCAATAAATATGTAATTCATTGTGAACAAAATGATTTAACAACAGTCAATGGAAACCAAAATCACCAACTCATTGATGGCTGAATTTAACATGACAATGGAAATCAAAGTCAAAAATCACAATCACAGGCTGATCCAACTTGCATGAGTTTCATCACGGTATTCCTAATGTGACTCAGTAGTGTGTATGGCTCCCACGTGCATGTATGCACTCCAGATAATGTCTGGGCATGCTCCTGATGAGCCAGTAGATGGTGTCCTGAGGGATCTCCTCCCAGACCTGGATCAGGGCATCAGTGAGCTCCTGGATAGTCTGTGGCACTACTTGGCAGCATTGAATGAACCAATACTGTATATAATTTCCCAGAGGTTCTCAATTGGATTCATGTCTGGGGAACGTATAGGCCAGTCAATGGCATCAATTGACTTGTCATCCAGGAACTACCTGCACACTCTGGCCACACAAAGCTGGGAATTGTCCTGCACCAGGAGGAACCCAAGGCCCACTGCACCAGCATAAGGTCTGACAATGACTCTGAGGATTTCATCCTGGTACCTAACAACAGTCAGAGCAATGTAGCTATACGTCTATTGTCTAAAATTTTGTTAAAAGTTAAAGAAAGAAAGAAAGAAAGAAAGAAAGAAAGAAAGAAAGAAAGAAAGAAAGAAAGAAAGAAAGTGTTCATATTTTCATCTCTAATGTAGGAGAACTGGATACTAGAGTTTTGATAAGTAGACCATAACTACTCGGAACAGATGCATGGCTCTTAAGTGTTTAGTAAGTACCTCCGTGGTGTAAATGGTGTAATGAGCAGTACATTATCCATAAACGTATACACCAGTGTGTTATATAGCCTTAAAATAACCTCCTTGACTTGTAATCTACACATCATGCTCTATAACCTTATATATACTATAAGCTTTCTTAACCTCCTTTGTATTAACTCTGAGTGTTACTCAAAATTCTATGTTATGGCGATTAAGCCCGAGTCAGACTTTGGTGGAGGTTAAATGATCCGCTTTACAGCTTTGCAAGCCCGAATAACTCTCAGGACAGTATTCTATTTCAATCTAGAGGAAAAATATTATGCTGCATAAAATCATGAATATTTCTATGTGTTTTGCCACACTAAGTTGACTCTCCAATATTTATGACTGGGGCAGAGCCTTTAAGCAAAACACAACTGCATGTAAGTAGGAATCTGTAAATCCAGATTCAGAAACAAACTGAAACTGAACCAATAGTTGAGTTATATAATAGTGATGACGATGGAAATTGGTCATCAAGTTTTGACACTAATAGTGAAACTGATGCATACAGAACTGTAGAACTGAACCACTATGAATTTGGTTGCTTTAAGATTCACCAAAGTGCAAGTAGGCACACTGCAAAAAGGCAAAATGATTACAATGAAGTAGAAGGACAAGAAATACTTTAACCCCCTAAGCACCGTTTACAATCCAGTAACTGTTGTTCATGTCAGGGGAAATGTGAAGAGTCACTAAGTCTTGACCCTGCTGTAACCTACAACAACGCAAGGCGCGCATCACTTGTGCAGATCATTCTATCTTCTTATACTCAAGCAGCGAAAAAAATATTACAAGAAAGTGTGCAAAGAAACACACTTCTATTGTCTTGATTGCTACGTCAGGCGGTGCAACTATTGTGTGACAATTTCAAAATATGTCACACGAAGGACATGTACTAAATCTGCCTCAGTACAATAGTGAAAACTAGACATACCTTTCCGTGCTGTACACGTTTGAGTTTTAGACACTGTAAATATCATCCATTGAGTTTTAGATGCTGTAAATATCAGAGCTTGTTCTTGTTTTCTTTGATTTATGCTCCTCTGATTGTGATTCAGAACATTACATTTAACTTGGTGTTTTATATCAGAACACAAAGTTAATTATACTCCATGAACATCGACAATTTGCTTTCAGACAAGACACACAGCTATCTCTTCACTCATCACAAATATACACTCCCTTCCCATCTCTTCTGAAACTGTCTTTATCGACTTTTCTTATCTCTGACATTGCTAGTGGCCTTCAGGCAAATCTAAATGACTTTGGATTAAAAAATTAACATTCTGGAAGGGTAATGAGAATAAATGACAAAAGAAGTTTTGAATTATCACTTCAGCCACTGGGACTGTCAGTAGGACTAGGCCCTTTTTCTCTGTCTGTCTTTCGTTTCTCACTCTAAACTTTCAGACACCTGCTGTCTCTTCTTCTCAGGTTGCCTAGTGGTCAGGGGTCTTTTTTAAGGCTAGTGTAATGGGATGTGTCCCAGGGTGGGATTTAGAATACAGATTTTGGTGGGTAAAAGCCCTAGACATATTTAGAGACGTCACTCTTTCCTATGCTTTCCTCAGGTAGACCTCTGTAGGATGGGACTGATGGTCAAAGTCATGACAATATCAAGTTTTAGAGCAAAAAATTATAGTGAAATGCATAGGTAAGGAAAAAACTCATAGGTAAGGAAAATGAAACCGACGAGCTTGTGCATGCACATGACTCTGACCTACATGGCACAGCAACAGCATTCAGCTTTAATGGTCTTCAACACTCCTCAATGATATTATCATAAAAAGTAAAAGTGTTAATAAGCCAAAAGAAATATAGAATTTAAAGCTGCTAAAGTAAGCAGAAAAATCATCATAAATGTTGCGTAAATTAACTGAAGTAACTGTGATAAAGCCTAAACTCAGTACTGGACTATTGTGGCTTTATAGTTCAAACCTCCACAAAGAGAAATATACAAGAGCAATGCCTTTAACATACCTGTAAAGCTGGAAATGCCCTATAGAAGAGAGAACATGGAGCTTTTGTGAAAAGGCTGCTGCTTGCAAAGCGCCTGGAAAAGAGTTCCGTTATGGAACTGTTTTGTCTTGGTAACCGAGTTCTGTATTATTCTACTTTCCCCTTTTGTATTATTAATGTGTAGCCTTTGTCAGAATGCCTCAAATCTCACAGACTTACCACTGTTTATAAGGTATTGTACTTTATAACTTCTCCTCACCTTCCCTTCTACATCTGTAACCTCAGGCAATTACATAGAGTAAAAGACAAGCAGGAGTTAAGTTACAACTTTAAATAATGTATTATTGGTAATACTCATAAAATAATAATAAGCAAAATACAAGTGAATATTGCCAACCTTACAACCTGATAAATGCTGATGTGTAGTTGCAGGCGGCACACAGACTTGTTAGTTATTTGAAATTTCTCTAGTTAAGCCATCATTTTATGGCTTTCTTCAGGACAGGCCGCATGCCTGTCTCAACATGGCTGTTGAGTTGGTCTTCTTTTTGGTTCATGATGTGTGAGATGTTCCTGCATCATGATGGTGAGAGAGAGAGGGTGGGGTAAAGCAACCGAATTTATACATTCTTTGTCCAAATCCTTACACCAGTAGGGTGTCGTGCTACAGAATAGCCTCTGATTCAAACCAGTCCCAAACAGCCATACTTCAGACCAATGGGGGCACACAATACCTTTTGAACCTGCCCCCAATACCATTTGTTAAGCTGATGCTTGCCAGCTAGGCAGTCTGGCTTTCCTGTGGGGGTTGATTGAGAAAGTCCTGCAGAGAATCAATTGCCAAACTGGTTTGAGGCACTTCCCTCGACCCAGTCATAAAATTACAAAGACTCAGTCCTAAAGAGTGGGGGGTCTTAAATATCAAACCATTGCTGTTCTTATCAATGATATAACACCTCTGGACCCCCTGGAGATAGCAGCAAAGCAGAGAATTTAAACAAAGCTGAATGTCATTATGAACAATGCTGCACATCCTCTCTGTGACACACTAACACTTTCAACCAACAAATTATTCAGCAGAAGTATGGGGGCTCCTTTATACCAACAGTAAAATGCTTGCATAATGCCTTACTGACTGTGACTGCAAAGACAGAAGTTTTTCTTTCTTGTTCATTTTCTTCCTTTTTAGTCGTTCCAGTGTGTGTTCAGACCATAGTCTGTCTATCTATCTATCTGTCTATCTATTGAGTGTGCATGGAAGGCAGCTTAAGGGCTCTAGTGATTTTAATTACCTGCCGAACCAGGGGTTGCTGCTGTGTTCTAATGCTATCTTTCTTCCTCCTTCAACAGAACGTAAGATTGATGGCTGTTTCACCACTGATGTTACTTCTGTTGTCCGCCCACCTGGACCTGCATCTTCTTGCCGGGAACCCATATTACCAGAAGTCCAGCCATTTTGTCAGTTCTGTTTTGAGACTATCTATCTATCTATCTATCTATCTATCTATCTATCTATCTATCTATCTATCTATCTATCTATCTATCTATCGTCACACACATGCGAGTTGGAGGCAGTCAAAGAGCCTAAAGGTGAGTGAAATATCGTGAAACAGAGGGTCATCATGTGGTGCTTACCTGAATCTCTTTTCACCTACAGAAAACCTGAAGAAAAATAAGAATCTCCATTTCCGGGTTCAAAATGGCTGCAATGACGTCACTTCCGTTTCGCCACGATGACGCCACTTCCGGTTCCACAATCCTTTGCTTCCCGTCACATCCTGCCAACCATTTCCTGTCCCATCATTCACTCTGTTATAAAAACGCCATTTTGTCTGCAGTAAAGTGTTCAGTGTACTTCAAAGTCATATGAATCAGCTTCTTTATTTATTGTCTGGACGACAATATACGGGGATGGTCCCCAAATCTTTATCTGTTTTGTTGGAGTATTTTTTTGCTCAAGACTCTATCTATCTATCTATCTATCTATCTATCTATCTATCTATCTATCTATCTATCTATCTATCTATCTATCTATCTATCTATCTATCTATCTATCTATCTATCATGTATGCAGCAAACTGCCTGATGTTCTGTCAGTCCATAGTAGCCAGTGTGGTGTTCTACGGGTCCCCTGGGGAAGCAACTTGAGCTCTAAAGAAGCACAATGCCTGAACACACTTATCAGTAAAGCCAGCTCCATCACGGTGTGACCTCTGTACACACTGGAAGCTGTTGTGGAAAAGAGGATGGTGGCAAAATTGGATGTCATCATGATAAATCTCCTCCAACCCCTCCAGGAGGCACTCTCTTGGAGCACTTTTAGCCATAGGCTCATTTCACCACAGTGGAAGCACCTCTGGGGGTATTTTCTGCCCACTGCTACCAGTTCCTCCCAATGTACTCATTACGTTCATTTTGAAATTTCTGCACAATATGCTTTTATTTATATATTAATTGATTGATCAATTGAGTGGCTGCATTATCAGTATTGTCAGTTTATATCCTTGTTTTTTTATGTTTCTGCTGCTGCATGCATAAAGTTTATTAATCTAATCTAATCATTTCCATGCCATTTTGTATTTTTTCTGTGCTTGTCACCGTTTTGTTTTTAAAAATGACACCCTTGCAACACACAAGTGGAGATGACAGCAGTACATGTGATAGATAGATAGATAGATAGATAGATAGATAGATAGATAGATAGATAGATAGATAGATAGATAGATAGATACTTTATTAATCCCAAGGGGAAATTCACAATGACTAACACTATTTAAGATGGCATTGCAATAACAGCAGTGTCCAAGTTTATAGATTAAAAACTCCTAACAAATGGTTTGCATATAGTTATCTGAGGAAAGGATTTCAAGGAAAATTGGATTTTTGGTTCAGAAGTTTTCAACTATGATTGTGGCCTGCTAATTTTTTTCAGACCAAAGAAATTTCTTCTGTAGTGTTCATAATTAGTTGTGTCACTGAATTCAAAGATTGAATGAGTGATAACAATTTGTCTTTGAATACAGAAAAAAGCCAACAGGTGTTATTTTTTGGCACCAGCCTATTTTTTACCAATCTGCTTTTTCAAGTTAAAAATACAGGAAAATTAAGCAGGATGTAGAGAAGCAGATTTGTGTATTTATTCTAGTAGGATTGACTACTGCAATGTATTATTCATAGGCTGTTCAGATTATTCTTTCTTGCTTTTCAGTTTATTCAAAATTCTTCTGCAAGAATTTTTAGTAGAACTAGGAAGTGCAACCATGTAACTCATGGTGTTACACTGTCATCCAGTTAATCCTAGAGCTGAATTTGAAATCGTTCTTCCCACATACTGTATAAAGCTTTTAATGGCCTATAGACCATAATTATTATTTGAACAATATTAATGGCTGCTATGATTTCACATGACACATGCATCATGAGCATAGCATGCATGTAGAATCACGGCAGCCAGAAACACAATGAAGAGCTCATTCAAAGTAGAAGCACAAATGGCAGAACACATGAAAAATATTCTTTAAAAATGATGATAAAAGGACATCAGTAAATAAAGTAAAAAAAAAAAACAATTACATAATAAAAAAAGACGTTTACATGCTGATGACAATATCCTCCTGGATAACATCTCAGCTATAAGCACAGAGTGCATCTGACTCTTCACCCCAGCTGGTTATGTCATGTGTGGTGTAAAGCAACTTTGGAATCCTTTGTCTTGTCCGAGTGACATTGATTGAATGGAGCTGACCTTTAAGTTGGTGATCAGTACTAAATACCCTCTGGAATTGACCCTCTATCTGCCACAGTCAGGTGTTACATGGGCGTCCACTAGGACTCTAAACCCCAGACACAACCACACAGGCGCAAGTCCCAATGCAAGGTTTCAATACATTAATATTTACACCAGTTGCACAAGCACAATACCAGACAACACAATTCTCTCCTTGTCTCATCGCTTTACTGCTTTTCTTTTTTTTTCCTTATTACAGTTCTTCCAGGCGAGCTTTGACTGTACTCCATGCCCGACTCCAGCTCGCCTGGATGATGCAGAGCAACTGCTAAGACCTGGGAGTACTTTCTGTGGTAGGACAAAGTTTGTTGGAAGTACTTCCAGGTCATGTGGAATCCACATGAAGCAAGGATTGCAGCTCCCTGCAGTGCCCTCTGACAGCACCCCTGGAACCCAACAGAGCATCACCACAGGATTCCAATTCTCAGCATGCCCGTGGGTATCCGAATGGGCACCACAATCCAGGGACACTTCCAGCATATCGGGGGAGAAAGCATTCAGAATCTAATGGCTTCCCCAGTCTTTTCATTGCACTGACCTCCTGGCTGGGTAAGGCTCCCTGTTCCACCTCAGCTGGGACACCAGCCCATGCATGCTATCCATTACAGTGGATAGCAGCAAAAACCACAAAAACAGCATATAAGGTTATGAGTAATAGAGAAAGGGGGACAGAGTATGCAATCTCAAAGCTTATGCTGCGTTCCATTTATTTTGGAAGTTGGAGCTCGGAATGACGTTACACCTAAGTTGACCACATTCCAGTAAAACATTTGGAAAAACAATAGGGACACCTACAGGAAAACTTTTGTTGTGCTTGCTCTTTCAGAATCCAGACAACTCCTGAACAATGCATTACATGGTATTCTGCACATCCAAACACTGTAGCAGCATGTCCACACATGGAGGCTGGACAGTACTGTGAGTATGACTGGACTGATTTAATGAGACACAAACAGACAAAAGTGCTAATAAACAACATAATATGATAGCTTTCTCTAAAGACTGCAGTGTATGTCACCATTTTGGATTGGCATCATAATCTAAACAAACTCGGACTTAACAGACCAGCCCTGAGTTTCCAAGTTGGAAATCCAACTTAAGCAGTTGAAAATACAAACTTCCCAGGTCAAATGGAAAACAGCATTAGAATTATACTCGATAGCCATCAGAGTATAGTACAGCATGTGAAATATAAAAAACAAAAAGAGTGTCTCATCGGAGAATTAGAAAGGGAGGAAAAAACACTATCCTGGCACCTAATTATTTTCACAATATTATGGATATTTAAGAAAAATGTGAAAACAAAAGTAAACATGGATACAAATATAATTAAAAATAACATAAAAAGTAAAAACACCTCAGCTGGTTTGGTTTTTCATCCATACTCTGGGCACTTTTGTTCAGCTCCCAAAAAACTTCACCAGTTGTTCAGTATACACAAATAGGGCCAACTGAGTGATTGTACACGGTGCAGTAACAGTTTGTGGCTTGTCAACAACAACATTATTCCCATGTATGCAAAGTGCAGAGAAGGATTTAATGTATTTTTTATTACCGTGTGAAGTGACATGTAAGGAGTCTGTTGGGCCCTTGAGCAAGACCCTTAATCTGAAAATCTGCTGTACAATGGCCGACCCTGCATTCTGTTCTCCTAAAGTTATACGAAAAGACAATTTCTCCTCTGGGATTAATAAAGTATTTCATCATCCTCATCATCAACATCCATGATAATGCATAAGGCATTTCAAAGAAACGTTTTGTTGATCTTCACATTTCAACTTTCTGTAAGGGATCATCTCTACTTGTATTGTATTGTATGTATCAATACAATTTATTTTTGTATAGCCCAGAATCACACAAGAAGTGCCGCAATGGGCTTTAACAGGCCCTGCCTCTTGACAGCCCCCCAGCCTTGACTCTCTAAGAAAACAGGGAAAAACTCCCAAAAAAAAACCTTGTAGGGAAAAATGGGAGAAACCTTGGGAAAGGCAGTTCAAAGAGAGACCCCTTTCCAGGTAGGTTGGGCGTACAGTGGGTGTCAAAAAGAAGGGGGTCAATACAATACAGTACAATACAATACACAGAACAGAACAAATCCTCAATACAGTATAAAATAAAAATATTACAAGTACGGAGCAGAATTTAATATGATTTGATTTGATATGATTTGGATTTGTTTAGATACATCTGCCTTTCGCCCAAGAGATTAGTGAAGGGCAGCTTTGCAAATTACTGTAAATATGCAAAATCATCACCTTTGTGTGCTTCATTATCACTGGAAATTTGGAACTTTAACCTATAATGCTGTCAATATTAAAACACAACAAATCTTTTTTTTCCTTCATGTTCTGAGAGCCCATTTTCAACACTCCTTTTGCTGTAAATGTTGTCCAATGGCCGCCTTCCATCACTATCTGCAGTTCACTGGAGACGTGCAGTTGACGGGCTTCTCAAAGGATGAAGGTAAAGGGGTTAGTGAGGGCTGCATCTGCCAGTCTAGTGGCCGGGGCAATACTTTGAAAAATAAAGATGGGTGCAAGAAGCACATACTGTAGTCTACAGCATGTAACGTCCAAGACAGAGGGAAACTGGCTTGCTAAATCAGCAAAAGAAGATGGTGCCCACCTAGGTCGCTTAATGGGTTGACCAGCACTGCAGCCACATTGTTCAAGTGACTGTAAACTGGCAGTTGAATTATATCATCACATTAATTAATTCAAGGGTTTCAGGTGTAAACAGACCATATGTGAAGAAGCAAGAAAAGACCCCACTTGCTAAAAAAAGCTGTAGTTTAGTGAAAATTGGCATAGCATATTACAGTGACTAATTATTTGTCACTCCATTGGTTAGCATAATTATACAGCATCAGCTGGAATGTGATTAGCGTGACCAGCAGAAAAACACTTTGCTGTTAAGCTGGTGGGTTCTGATTGAACTGCCATGTTCACTCAATTGCATGCACATTTTATGTATTTTTTATACATTTTATCTTTTGTACATTAGGCATTCACTCCAGCTTCATATCACTAAAATGTATTCATGTCTTTTGGAATGTCCCATTTCCAAGAATTACTGTCAGAAAGTGCAGATTTTCTTCAAAAAATGTAAGGCAATAAAAAAGCAGAACCACACACTTACTGCACTGACACACATGAAATAAAGAACAGAGTCCTGAAAAGAAATGATGGCACTTCATCCTCCTGGGAGATAAGCAAACTTTGCACTTAAAGTAACTGTGGCAAAGAAAGAGATGAAAACGTTCTTAATACCACAGCAGGTTACAGATATCCTTTTATTGTATCTCTTATCTTTAGACTGTAAATAGCTAACCATTGATCACTGGTATAAAGTTTAATCCCGGAAGCTCAGCACAGAGTCCTTTTGTTACAAAGCACAGGCTCACCACTTAGTGCAGCCACACAGGCTTGATGGGCTCCGAGGTGTGGCATTTACCTGGAATTCACAAACAAGACGGAATTAGCAAGGGGCTTCCCAAATATTGTTGACGATTCATTTGTTTCAGCATTCCAAGAAAATTGCTCTGGTGATTAAGTGTTGCCATAATGAACTGTAAGTGCATCAAGATAAAAGGAGAAGAGCCAAAGAAATGAGGAACAACAAACTGCAGCAGGCAGGTCTCCTTCGCTGGTTCAATTTATGTCATGTTACAGCCATTTTAATCCATTTGTCATGGGAAGCACTTTAGGATTTATTTGAATGTGCATATTATTTTATTTTTATTTTTTAACAATTATTGATTTAGACAGATCATTTTACTCAGTTTATATATATTGTGATGGATGGCCAGGACGTCTCCACTCTTGAAAGACTGGGGGAGCCAACCTTTCCAGAGTGTTACAACAACAACAACAACAACAACATTTATTTATATAGCACATTTTCATACAAAAAGTAGCTCAAAGTGCTTTACATAATGAAGAGAAGAAAAATAAAAGACAAAATAAGAAATTAAAATAAGACAACATTAGTTAACATAGAAAGGAGTAAGGTCCGATGGCCAGGGTGGACAGAAAAAACAAAAAAAAACTCCAGAGGCTGGAGAAAAAAATAAAATCTGTAGGGGTTCCAGGCCACGAGACCGCCCAGTCCCCTCTGGGTATTCTACCTAACATAAATGAAATAGTCCTCTTTGTAGTTCGGGTTTTTCACGGAGTCACTTGATGCCGATGGTCATACAGACTTCTGGCTTTTAATCCATCCATCATTGTTGGAACATCATGGTGCTTTGGGTAGATGGTGGTGGCGCACGCCACCACCAACAGGACACCGGAAAAGGAAACAGAAGAGAGAGTAGGGGTTAGTACAGATTTTGAAAGAATAGTTATTATAATGAATTGGATATACAGAGTATCAGGAATAAATTACAGTGAAGTTATGAGAAGGCCATGTTAAAATAATGTGTTTTCAGTAGTTTTTTAAAGTGCTCCACTGTATTAGCCTGGCGAATTCCTACTGGCAGGCTATTCCAGATTTTAGGTGCATAACAGCAGAAGGCCGCCTCACCACTTCTTTTAAGTTTTGCTCTTGGAATTCTAAGGAGACACTCAGTTGAGGATCTAAGGTTACGATTTGGAATATAAGGTGTCAGACATTCCGATATATAAGCCGGGGCGAGATTATTTAAAGCTTTATAAACCATAAGCAGAATTTTAAAGTCAATTCTGAATGACACAGGTAACCAGTTCCCCCGGAGTGCTAGATGGCAGCCCCCCTGGGTTGCAGCGGTGCTTCAGACTCCCGCAGGGCTTCATGGGAGTTGGAGTTGGATACAGCCCTGTTGGCATCCGGGTTGGCTGCCAGGGGGTGCTGTAACAGCTGCTGAGCCTGGAGAACAGCTCTTCTGCCACACCCGGAAGTGCTGCTGGAAGGGGGGCAACGAGCACCTAGAGCACTTCTGGGTGCCTTATAAAAGGAGCCAGCAGCCACCACTCCGGGAGCCAGAGTTGGGAGGAGGGAGACGAAGCTGGCCAGGAGGAGTGGAGGAGAAAAGGAAAAGGAAAAGAAGGAAAGAGTATTGCGTTGTGCTTGGGACTGTGTTGAGCTTGAGGGAATGGGGAAGGTGTTGCCCACAAGGTAAAAAAGAAAATAAAAACTCATGTGTGCTTGAACTTGTGTTCTACACCTATCTGTGTCAGGGTTGGCCTTTACAATATATAATATATACAATATATTTTTTTTATCTGGGCAATTTCTTGGCCTCAAACCTGGGGACAAAGAATCCATCCATCTATCCATCTATCTATCTAAGATTGGGACAGATTAACAGTTTGAACCTCAAACAAAGGGAAGTCTCTACGGGCATACAGGATAGGTAGAACATGACAAATGATTGAGACATCAAAATTAAGAACCCTGATATGTAGAATCTTATAACTGAAATGGATTAACTGTCTGTGGGAAATTCACCTACAGTAGCTCTTCTGATCGGTAAAAAGTAAATGCTGACAATGTGAGGTTTTCTTAGGTCAAAGAGAGGGAGAGGACAGGCATGATGCAAATCCTTAAAACCATGAAAATTAATGGCAGCCATTGGGAACACTGTTTCCCCAGTGAAAAATATTTATCATGGATATTCTAGGATCATGACCTCAGCATGGAATGCAAACCAGAGGAATGAGAAGTGATGTCATGGACTCCAGGGGGTTCCTTACATTTCCTATGACTGCTGAAAGATGGAACATCAAAATACAGGCGAGTTTCAGCAAGTGAATTAATTCTTATTAAGACCTGATCATAAAGTGTTAGACTTAACAGGTCGAGAAGTACGCAAGGAATCTGGATCAATTTACAGAAACAAAAGACATGGCCATTAACAAGTAAAGTTGGCACACAATAAGATAGCTCAAGAACAAGAGGAAAAATAAAATTTGTCTTGAAAAACTAATACCACATATTACAATGCTGTTCATCCCAGCTCTGCCAAGATATCTGAAAAAGAAATTAAATTCAAGATATCTCAAAAAGATTGTAGCGGTCCGGTGCCGCTAAGATTCACACCGTCAATATGACGGTGATTTATTTATTTTTGTAGAGGAGATCCCAGGGACGCTCCCAGCCTTGGCCCGACCCTCACACACTCACAAACAGAGACAAAATACACTGGGAACTAACAACAATTAAAGAATATAATGAAACTAAATAATATACAGTAAATGAAAATAATAATACCACCCCTGTACCCCTACAGCGATATTACATTAAACATATAAACACAAACAACTCCACACAGCAAAGTCCATGGAAACAACACCGGATGCAATGAAAGATGATGATAGTGAGTCCAGAGATCTGCACGCTGAAAGGGAATGAAAAAACAGTCCTTGCGGTAAACACTGTAAGGGTGAAGACGGATGGATGGTTCAGGAGCGCTCCTTTTCTTGCGGGGAAGCCAATGAATCCACTATCAGTCCTCAGCACACAGGTTGACAGAAGACGATCCAGACCTCAACAACGACACAATCCAAGACACAAAGACTAAATCAACAGGAGGCAGTCCGACTGGTAAACGGAACACAAAATACAACAACAAAAAAACACCTTTTTTCCCTTGGACACCTGCCCTCCTTTTAAACCCCTCTGACCACCTTTGACCCCAACAGCCCCTGCAGGGACTGCTGGGAGATGCAGTTTTAACTAATAGTAGCACTACTACAAGATATTATGTAAATTTGGTTATGTTTTCAATAGGATGTCCTGTGTCTTTAAGATTATTAAGAAAGTTATTTTAAGATATCAGGAAATGCATTAAAATATGTCAAAAAGGTATTATTAAAGGTGTTATTTCAAAACATACAGTACATTGTGTCACAAAAACGAGACATAAACAGATAAAGGTTTGGGGCAGCCACCCGTATAATGTGGTATCCTGGCTACAAAGTCGTTTTTCATCAAAATAAACAGCACTGATGTGCATACAACGGAGTCCAAAACAAAACTGACAAATAGGGAAAAGGTGTTGACTTTTAAAGGGGAAGACAGGAAGTGAGGTCATAGGGATCTGGCTCATGTTCTTCAGCCATTGGTTCGAGCCCTGAGGTGACATCACAAGGGCTGGAGCCGGTAAGGTCTTCTTCCATTGGCTCGGTCCAAGTGATGTCAAGAGAGCCAGGTGAAATCTCCCGGGACTGGTCTACAGGTAAGGGAAAAAAGAGTCAGTGCACTCTGCCACATCCCGGCATGCCTCAGAACTGCCCTCACTCAAGCCCTTTAGCTGCCTCCCATGCGCACGTGTGTGAGGCAGCTGAAGGGCTTGGAGAATAATGGTAACACATCTGCCCAGGGGGCGACGGAGTACACTAAAGAATTTCCATTGAAAGAAAAGGTAATTACAATAAGTGATTTTAAGATATCTTGAAGTGAATTTCAGATTTTCTAGCAGAGTTCTTTCAATTAATCAATAAATCATGTACTTGCCCCCCTTGCTCTGATGCACTGTTTAATACTCAACAACATAAAGCAAAAGCAGTCATTCTGTAATCTTAGAAATCAATTCAGTCTTCACTGCACATATTTAAATGAGCTAATTACTGGTTGCCAACAATTACTTGTATGCCTTGTTTGATGAAGCAAGTTATGGTGGGTGGAGGAGACAGGAGGAGACTTATGATCACCTTCACTTTTATCCACTTTATTATATTTGCATTTTTAGATGTTATTGGTTTCAGCATCTGGTATTAGAAATTTTTCAAAAATTAAATTCAAGCAAAACAAAATATCTCTTCTTAAGGGACACTCAAATATATAACTAAAACAGATAACAAACACTCATGTCACTAAGAAATATAAAGTGTAAAAAGAATTCTGATTTGTTCTTTAACCCTTATAATTACAAATCTCAAAGGTCTCATCCATGAATTGCAAAGAAAGAAGTGCTATCAATCTCAGGTCATTAATATCAGATATAGTTTTTTTATGGGCTACACTCTCACTCTCTCTGCCCTCCATTCAGAACATTTTCATAAATGTTGTATCCACAAGTTTCTCAGCATTGTTGAGGACCCCTGTCACCCCTCACACAGCAGCCTGACATCGTTTCAGCACCTTTTGAGTTCAACAATATTCATATTATTTTGCAGATACTTGTTTTTGTTAGACATTTGTTTAGATTAAATGGGGTTACCAGGGTGGTACCTTAACCTTTTTCCTGCTGATTCCTTGCTGCAGTTCTGTAACGGGCTGAGTTGGCTCCATGCTCCGTGTTGTGTCTGGGAGCATCATGTTGTCTGGCAGAAGGTACCACAGCATTCAGACTGCCACCACCAGATTCTGCAACATCTTCTTTCTTAAAGCTGTTAGACTTCTTAACAGCCTTTCATCCTTTCCTGACATAATGACTTAATGACATAATTTCACATCTTGCTTTAATACTGTGTAGACACTTTCATTTAATCAAACATTATAATTGTATATCCAATTTACTCTTTGGTTGTTAGACTACAGCATAGTATATGCACAGTATATATATATATATATATATATATATATATATATATATACAGTCTTCCTCTTCTTCTTCTTTCGGGTGCTAACATTAGGGGTTGCCACAGCGGATCATCTGTCCGGATATGGATTTGGCAAAATTTTACACCAGATGCCCTTCCTGACGTAACCCTCCCCATTTATCCGGGCTTGGCAGTATATATATATATATATATATATATATATATATATATATATATATATATATTCACGGCATTCGAAGTCTGTGTCACAATCTGATTGTATGGGTGGTTACCTACCAGGTAACGCTTGTGGTTGACCAGCAATCTGCTAACATCCGCCACGGTGCCCTCAGTTTGTGAAGAGCAGATCATAGAATGGTTGAAATAGTTTACTGTCAAATAATGCACAGATTACGCGACACGTGTTTCGCCCTAATTCTGGGCTCATCAGGCGTACACACTCTAATGCACTCCCTCTCGGGAATCGAACCTCGGACGTCAGCGCCAGAGGCGATGCCCCTAACGTTGCGCCACGGCGTGTGGTTCGTTTATTTGACAGCATGTAGATCGGGGTAATTACATTCACGGCATTCGAAGTCTGTGTCACAATCTGATTGTATGGGTGGTTACCTGTATATATATATATATATATATATACAGTAAATGCACTATATATGGGATACAGTAACGGAAGGACAGCATGGAAGTAGGCATAATCCATATGGGATGGGACTGAAGCAAAGGAAGGAATTAATGGATAATGTGGGGAAGTTGGTGCATTTAGGGCAGTTCCTTCCCCAGTCTAATAGATGGCAGCACTCCACTGGCGTGGACCTAGTAGTGACGCCCGCATGGGAGTTGTAGCCCTGAGGGCCAATCCCGTTGGGGTCCTTGGGTGACGTCAGGGGGTGCTGCAAGGAGAGATACTCCCTGTTTCAAGAGGCATAATTAGAACTTAAGGGCTCTCCTAAGTTTAATTTTTATACAAATTCATATGGTTGTTGAAACTAACATATTTGTTGGAATATCTGCCAGAGATATCTGGGGAGACAGTAGAAACTGATCTGAAAGAACAAATAATGCTTATGTTTCTAACAAACATAAGTTGCAAATCAAAAGGGTAATAGAATGAATCAATTATATCTGTAAAATTGACAATAAATACAAAAGATTGCACTTGAAAAACAGAATGTCTCTATAAACACAGACAAAGGAGATAAAAAGACTCTTATTTTACTCACGCCATTCTTATTATCAGTTTAGAGAATAGGCTAAATGGATGCTAGCTCATCAAAAACCTAGGAAAGAGGTTTGGAATCCTATCTGAGAAATGAACAATGTGCCTGTAACCAAAGAACACAAAAGGATACCGTAAGTAATATGTTAAAGGAATACTTTAAGATGGTTTACTCATTAAAATATAATGAAAATGGTGCTCTTGTTGAAGATGGAAACACCACAACTTGAGGCATTAATTATAAATAAGCTGACTAAACCGTTACTACTCCTGGAAATCCTGATTTGACAAACTAGGAAAGCTTCAGGCCCGGATAGTTACCCTCAAACGTTTATCTTAAAAAGGAAAACAAAAATACTATCTATACCTATTGTATTCACCCTGAAAATGCTCCTACTAAAACATTACAAGTACTGTATTAGGAATTATTTTTTCAAAAGTAAAACAAAAATTCACCAGAACACATATTTTCCAGGACAGTTTTCCTTCTTTACACTAATGTTAAAATTTTGGAGAGAGTTGCTGCAACAAATCAAAGAAATGCCTTAATTCTATCATTCCAAATGATGAAACTGGACTTGCTAAGGCCAGATAATCACTATGAGATGTCTCAGGCCTGCTGCATTAAATAACGGTGCCCAAGTCAAGGTGCATTTGACGCAATATACCACCTGACCTCTGTGTAGTATGGCAGGCAGTGCACAGCGAGCAGCAGCCACACAAAGAGCAGAATTTAAAATGCTTTCGCTAGAATAATTAAATAATAACTCAAAACATAAAGAGAAATGACCTTACAAGGCAACTGTTATAATTTTGTTTTTAAAGTCATTTGTATGACATTTTTGATTTAATGGGTAATTCAGTCCTATTTTTGGACTCATTTCAGTTATTTAATATCATGAGTTTTTCTGCCCTAGGTCATATGTTTTGGGAATGTGTGATGTATAGATCATACTGGAATAAAGTCTTTGCTTATTTATCAGGCAGCTATGGAATCATAATACTCCCTAATTCTGTAACAGCTCCGTTTTAAACCTTACTGCTTGGTGAACAGTCTACCTGATCATTTACACTGTACTGTTATACTGTAGTATCTTGTTCTTTTTGATGAAATGGGTAAAGGATGATCTATTAAACTAATAATATTTTTTACAAGGAACACTTTAGAAGTTTTTTAGAATATGGCAGGCATTTATTATTATTACCCTAAATTAATTAAACATACTGAACCATTGCCAAACGTTTGGATGATTTAGTGTTTTTGATTGATTACTTCATATTAGGTACTTTTTCTTCCCCTGCTCTCTAGATGAGTAGGTGTTATTATACCTGAATAAGACCTGAATTATTGATTTGTAATGTTTACATTGTATTGAAATTGTAACATCAATAAAATAATTTTGAAACATGATCATGAGGCAAATTTTTAGTTTGAACTCCTGTGTTTCATCTTTTGTTACTTGTTTTAATATACAACAATAAACACTATTTATTTATATAGCACACTTTCATACAATGTAGCTCAAAGCAACTAAGCAAGAAAAGAAAAACAAATAAGATTACCGTATATATTCGCGTTTAAGTTCTGTCATGGATAAGTCAGGACTTGATTTTACCGTATAATTTCTGGTATTTTATAATGTTGATCGTATAAGTCAAATGCGGAAAACTCACGATATTGGTCCAGGAGATTATGATATGCTAATACTCACCTGAGAGAGTAACCACGGAGCACACTGCCTATTTTTGCTATGTATTGTGCCTACATGACCACACGGTAATACCCAAACTATTCCGAAGTGACATTTGCACTGATTTGTGTTTTTTGTATCTCACACCCTCATACAGCTTTATCATAAGAGCATCCCTTATCTACAAAGGAGCATTCGATCAGAAGAAAATATGGAGCTGGTTTTAAATTAAAAGTTGCTGGAGTGGTGAAAGAAATTGGCAACTGTGCTGCTGCAACAAAATTTGATGTGTCTGAGAAACTGGTGCGAGACTGGATGAAGCAAGAAGATGTACAAAACAAAAAATAATTAAGTGTCGCGTTTTTGAACGGGCATAGTCGGGGTCTGATTTTATGATTGATTTTGTGGGTTTCAAGACCCGACTTATATGTGAGTATATACGGTAATCAATAACATTAAAAAGTAAGTAACAAGGAAAATAAATTCAAAAAGCATTACTACTAAAGATATTAAAGAATAAGTAACAAAGAAAAAAAATCTAAACAATCCTGAAAACAGATGAATATAAAAGAGAAGAGTAGCGTCCTTTTGCCCAATTTAAGGTCAAGATCTACTGTAAGTCTCTAAAGATGAGTCTGATGATAAGTTAAAAAAAAAACTCTACTTAGGCTGGAGAAAAAAAAAACAAAATCTGCAGGGGTTCCAAGACCAAAAGACCATCCCTGCACCGACTGGACATTCTAGCTAACATAAATGTTCTTAATTCATTCCTCTTTATGTCCAGGCTTCATTTGATGATGCTGCTCTTGTGGACAGCTGCTGTTATCTAGTATTTCTGTTCTTCAGTTTGATTCTTATTTACTCCTTTTGTTACTGTCTATGCCTTGTTCACCAATATCTCTGCATCCTCCATTAGTTCTTGGGACAGCCTTGAATCTTTCTTCCACCTGCACTAGTCAAATGCACACTTTATTAGTGACTGTAACTTTTCCATGTTATGAGTAAGTGTGACATTGAACTGGATTAAGCAGGGTAGATAAATTATAGATGTCAGAGGGGGACATTTTTTGTACACCGGGTGGTTCCATTAGACACCCATTATTGGGACTGGGGGTGAGAAATTACAAGGCAAATTTCCTGGGTAATCTGTTACTGATATTGTCATGGCTTTCTGAAGGATGTAGGTATTTGCTGTATTGCAAAGGAGTCACTGCTTTGAAGTTTTTGGCTGGTTGAGATTACAAACAATACCAAGTTGTGACAACAGAACTGCTCCTTCCTTGGAGGATGTCTGTATTTACCTGACTTGGAAATTAACATGTTTGACAATATTGGTTTCTAATCAGCAGATCTGTACTCATTAATGAATGGTAACAATACATTTAGTTAACTTGTGTTTTCATTAATTGTTAAACCCAGGAAATTTAGATGTGCCATTGTTTAAACCGATTGTCCAGGACTGACAATGGCAGGGACTGAAGGAGATTTAAACTTCTGGGCAGGAGAAGGCAGAGGAGGGACGGTCCACTGAGAATGCTGCCAAGACACTCGGACAGAGCACAGGGGTTTGCTGGCAGACTGGGGTACGTGGCTGGTGTGACGTGAGGGACACGGACGGCAACACTTACCCCGAGGGAGGAAGAGACAGCTCCACAAGAAGACGGTTGAGGGTCCAGCGAGAGAGGGAAGCTGCATAAAAGGACTGAGCAAAGCTGGCAGACGAGAAGTGGGGCGTGCCTAGGTCTCAGCAACACAAGGAACCGAGAGTGGGAAAAAAGAACGATGAGGAGACACTGACAGGCATTCAACGATTTGACAAAACTTCTGTTGGGAAACGAGTGTCCTGTGAACAGAGTGCATCGGTGGACAGTTGGACGATTAATTATTGGGGTAACAGTGCGCACTCTGGACTCTGCACCATTAAAGGTTGTATTGTAATTCTTGTTTTTAACTGACTTTTAGAGTGTGGACTGTGTGTTTTTCTTTTAAAAAAAAAGGAAATTTGTTCCTGATATTTTTAGATTTTGTTATGTTCGTTTATCTTTTTAATGTACTTTATATTGTCTTGTGTCATAGAAGTTACTGTTGCTTTTCCTGAAATTACTGTTGTGTCTTTCATTGTGTGTTTACTCACCACCCAATTTAAAGAAACCTGTGTGCTATTATTGGTAAATTTCAAGAGTTCCCAGTCTCTTAATAAAACTGGGTGGTGTAGTCAGATATTTTAATGGTGCCTAAGTTAGATTACCTGTAAGTATGACCAGACACCTGTCACATAGATATGGGAGAAAATGCTAAAAATGTTTTGGAATGTATTAACTCTTGTGAAGCCTGTAATAGAATCGCATTCCCCAGTACTGTATGTGACTTGCTGTATTTTTTTATGTTTTGCCTTAAAGACAGTGCTCTAGTATTTATCACTTTTTTTAGTCATTTGATAATGTTTTATGGTTGTACTTTATTTAAATACATTGCATTCTACCCCAAAGTTGCTAAATATCTTCAGTCAGTATAAGTAACATATCTGTCATTCGACTGACATCACAATCAACTCTTACCCTTCACTTTGTGGATGCTGTGCCTGGAAGCCAACTTTATGTGGTTTGCTTAGGTTGAGTGTGATTGGTCTTTACAGGCCTCCCAAATGCCAGGGGTTCAATCACAAAAGCTCCCCTAAGTTTGGCTCCAGATATTTAGTTGCTGAGCTCATTCTCTATGATAGGGTGAGCAGTAACGGAATATGTCTTTTTCAGTAAGACTAAAGGGACTCAGTAAAGGTTGTTTGGGCATATAATAAGAATGCCACCTAAACAATTCACACAAGATCTTTGCAAGGCATAGTCCCATGAAAAATACCTGGGGGAAGACTCCAGAAATGTTGAAAAGATTGTATCTCTTAGCTGAAGCTGGGAATTACCCAGAAGTATGAGGTTATAAAATGTAAGACTAGTGCCCTATATTTGTAGATAATGTCAGGCCTGAGTGGTCAATAGTGTTGTGTCTGTAAACCAACAAGAATTTTAGAGGACAAACTAGGGGACTTCTTTGTAAAAGTTTACATGGATATGAGTCTGAAAATATACGTATAAAAACAGGAAAATTGTATAGCAAAAAAATAAAATAAAAAACCAGGAGTGTGCAAATTTCTACACAATTTACCTTTTATAAATAACAGTCACCTATTAAATTTGTGAACATGAACATGACCCAAATGGCGCCCTTAAATTATCCATATGTGGAGCATGCTAATCAACTTTATACATATGCAATCACGATGCTGCACAACTTCATTGGCTGGTAAAGAAGTCACCTACCTGACGCATCAAGACACCGTCATCTGCATTCAAAAGTATCTGACTGTGCTCCACAAGAGCACAGATCATGGGTGTCATTATAGCACTTCTCCTCTGCGTTATGGGGGTCAGGGGAAGGCATATGGTGCCAGCATCTGAGTGGGTAGCTGCTATTACCTGGAACATGTAATGCCGTGGTTGCTGTTACAAAGAAATATACAGGCCATATTAAACACTGTGGGTTTGGCCAGTTATTAGCAAAGAGCCAGCCACCACATGCAGCAACATCACGTCTGTCAAAGCTGCTTTGCCTCAAAGTAAATGAATGACTGGTTGACCTGTGCCACAGAGACACAAAATTTGTCAGCCACATTTTGGAATTAAACATTACTTGTGCATTAATGGAATGTCACTGCTCACTGTTTAACAAAAGTAACATTCTCGCTAGATGCCCTTAATTCAGTATGAGTACAGTAAATTGCTCCGATTACGTTAGAACAACCAGACACTGCTACAAATTACCTCATGTATGTGCACCCACAACATATGAAACCTGGATGTAGCACCTTTGTGGCTGGTTTCAGGCATGATGGAGTAAAGATTGGCTGAGATATTCCTGACCTGTTGACCAATTCCCTGACCACTTTCCTGGCCAATATAAACTGACAAATAACCAAAAAGGTTCTTCATTGCATATAAGCAGCATTGGCCTTCTTAAAGGGGAACTAAAATAGAGGCTGTACATCATATTCATCACTTTTGAGGGGTAATCAATGTATGTAATAATAATGGCTCAGTGATATGAATTATTATGTGTGCAAGTCATCATTTAGCTGGTTTGGTTGCTTTTCTCTACTTGATCAAGGTTGGTCTCACTTTCCAGTTTCTCCAAAATGTAGGCATGGGTTTGAGTTGCAATAAATAAACGCATGGTCCCCCATCAAGTTTTCTTTTAAAAAGCTTGATGCTCGTGTGGGAAGTTGTGTATGCATATTTTGAACATCTTTTGGTGCTTTATAAATGAGGGCCCAGGAGAGAGATGCAAAACAAAAGAGCATCAAAATCAGAAGATGTATAAGTGACAAAACAACAAAGCCAAACAAAAAGACACAAATTGAGGTCAGAAGGACAAAGCAAAAGTTAAGAACCCAAGAGATCAAATCTTGAAACAGAAAATCAAGAAATATTTGCAGTAATAATAATTCTTTGCATTTATATAGCGCTTTTCTCACTACTCAAAGCGCTCAGCAATTGTAGGTTAAGGGCCTTGCTCAAGGGCCCAACAGAGCAGAGTTCCTATTGGCATTTACGGGATTCGAACCAGCAACCTTCCAATTGCCAGTGCAGATTCCTAGCCTCAGAGCCACCACTCCACCAGAGGTTTAGCAAAAGTTTTTTATCCAGAGCTTGGGTAAAGACACGGCAAAGTGGGTGGCTATTTGAACTCACCACAAGCATTGCCAACAGTGACGGGAAAAGTTACCTGTCTCAGCAAGCATACAGCGCAAGGCAGGAACAATCCCTGAACGCAGCATCAGTTCATCGCTAGAACTGTCCACTGGTCCAGGCGTTTAATTAATAGCAGTAAACATTATTTAACTGAAGTTAAAATGTATCTGTATAATGTAATATAGTATATACTTTACTGTATTTCATCTTAAAAATGATATCAAGAGCTCCAAGAAGATAGCACCTGGAAATCTAAACCTACTTATAAGCCAGTCGTCATCATCTGTAAATACGCACTCTCTTCTTGTTATTGTATGGCACAATCAGATTCAATATGCAAATCCTCCATTAACTTATTTTCCTATGGTAAAACAACAACAATAATAATAATATGATAAAAAAGCAATGAAAAATATACAATATGAAAGCATAAGTGGCTCAGGTTGCACAATATTACAACTGTAATGCAAGTGTACAGTGAGGTAATTCTACTTAAAAGTACAAATAGTTCTATCGGGAGTACATGATGGACTGATTGAGTGCGTTTTGAGCTCCTGGAATGAAACTGTTTCTGAACTGTGAGGTCCGTACAGTAAAGGCTCTGAAGCATTTGCCAAATGGGAGAAGTTCAAATAGTCTATGCGCATGGCTAAGGCAGCGTGTGCTAGATGCTGTACCCCGATAATTTTCTCTGCTCTTGACACAATCTGTCGTAGAGCTTTCTGATCAGCTGCTGTAGAGCTGTGATTCCCCACTCAGATACAATGGGTTAAAATACTGGTGCACTGAGAGTAACAATGCTAAAGCAGCTATGGTATTTGGAATAGTTTGGCCATTCCATGCATCATTATATGGTTACAATCAGATGCCTTAAACTAAAAAAAACAATATGCAGTTAATGTCAGTGTATTTGATAAAGCCACGTCAGTGAAACCACACAGGAACAGTAGCACTGCTTTGACGCTGGGTGCTGCCAGTTTGCAAAGCTGAGGCGAAAACATGCGCACGCAATGGTTTGATCCGGCGTGAGAATGTGTGTGGCTTTACGTCAAGTTTAGTTTTTATACATCGCAATGTCACATCTTTGTGTGTACACACCGTTTATAATACATGAGGCCCCAGGTCTTTATTGCTTGTATATCTGCCATCTAGAAATAAAATTGAAACTTAGGTAGTGGCATGCCCCCTTCTGCTTTAGGTTGTAGATTCACCATCTGGATGCATGGATTTTTCGAATTCCAAATAAATGAGAATATGATTGAATCTAATTTCTTAAAAAATGATTTGTTAATGTATATGGGGGTACTTTGAAATAGGAAAAGAAGCTTGGAAAGGATGGTCATCTCAACAATGTTGATTCTCCCTGCTAAAGTAAGATGGAGGGTAGATTATTCGCTTCTTGTTTAATTTTTTCCATGATTACAGCAAAATCTTGTTGGAGAAGAGCTTTACATTTACTTGTAATATTTACAATATATTAGGTGTCCAGTCCACTATTGTGTGCTAGAGAATTCAATATATACAATTTATTAATATTTAAACTCTCCTCGCCTGACTCGTCGTTGGGGGGGATGGGGGGTTAGGGGGGGAAATTACCACTATTTTTAAAAGTATGTTCTTATGTGGGAGCCTTACAAGGGGTCCGTTTAGCAACTTTGAACTTCAACTTTTTGAAGTGTGTAGCTCCCCTTCTCTGCTGTTTGCCGTGGTTTATAGACCTCCTATAATTAATGATACTTTCATCTCTGAATTCTCTGATCTCTTGGCTGATATCACCCTCTCTCATGATAAAGTATTTATTGTTGGTGATTTCAACATTCACGTTTGTTGTCAATAGAAACCTTTGGTCAATGACTTTTTATCACTATTGAACTCATTTGATTTATACAGCATATTAATACGCCAACCCACTCTCTCAGTCACACCCTTGATCTCGTTCTTACTCATGATATTTCAGTGAATAATATTGATTTATGTGATGTTTCTTTTACTGATCACTTTTCTATAATGATGGATCTGAATATTACTGTTGATGTCCTGACTAATAGCTGTCCCCCACGCTGCTCGCACTTTTTAAATTCTTCTGTTATATCTGATTTTAAAACCATTTTCTCTAGTCTTTATGTGCATGACCAAAATAATGGTATCGATGATTCTGTCGTAAAATTTAACTCTTCCTGTAAAACGATTTTAGACTCAATTACTCCGCCCAAGATACGAAGTAATAATGGTAGACCTGCTCCCTGGCTAAATGAAAATACACGATCACTGCGCCGCGCCTGTCGAACTGCTGAATGGCGTTGGAAAAAAGATGGACTGATTGTCTCTAAACAGATTTTCAGGACTTCTCTTTTCAATTTCCAGGCTGAAGTTAAGATAACAAAACAAAACTTCTTTGCCGATTTAGTATCCCGTCACTCAAAGAATCCTAGGGTCTTATTTAATTCAATTAATGCGGCCATTCACCCCCACTCTGCAATGGGATCAAATAGCATTGTTCATTCATGTGAGCAGTTTCTATCATTCTTTGTCAGCAAAATCGATACTATCTGCCATGGCATTGTCCAAACGGGCTATGAACTTTCTACTGTTAATCATGACATTGTCTTAGAATCCTTTGATCTAGTCTCACTTTCACAGCTAAAAAGAACTATTGACAGCCTTAAACCAGCCCCCAGTCCTCTGGATATTGTACCACCACGTCTCTTAGTGGAAGCCTTTGATGTGTTGGGCCCACACTTATTAGTCATTATCAATGATTCTATTAGTTCGGGAGTTGTGCCCTCATTTTTTAAACATGCTGCAGTCCATCCCCGTCTAAAAAAGGCAGAATTAGATCCTGGAGTTTTAGCCAATTTTCGTCCAATTTCCCAACTGCCATTTCTGGCTAAAGTTCTAGAAAGAATTATTTATAATCAGTTGGTTGATCACCTTAACTCCAATAATTTATTTGAGATCTACCAATCTGGCTTTAGGCGTTATCATAGTGTTGAAACGGCACTCCTGAAAGTGTTCAACGACATCTCTCTTATTACTGACTCAGGTGATGCGGCAGTCCTTCTCCTCCTTGACCTGTCCGCTGCCTTTGACACCATTAACCATGAAATATTGCTGATGCGGCTTGAACATCTTGTTGGGCTCAAAGGGGCTGCTCTTAACTGGTTCAGGTCATATCTAACTGGTAGACACTTTTCAGTGACTTTTAATTCCTCTTCTTCATCTACTGCTCCTCTTAAATATGGTGTTCCTCAGGGATCCATTTTGGGTCCTATTTTATTCTCTATATACCTTCACCCTATTGGATCTATTTTTAGGAAATTTAACATGCTTTTCACTGCTATGCAGATGATACACAGGTTTATATTCCTGTCTGCAACTCTACGACAAATCAGCTCCACAACTGTCTGTCTGAACTAAGATCCTGGATGGCTAATAATTTTCTTGACCTAAATCAAAATAAAACAGAGGTGCTTATAGTGGGTCCATCGGCTAAAACCCAAATTGGTCTGGGACTTCTCGGCTCTTTCTCTGTCTTTTCCAAACCTCAAGTCTGCAATCTTGGTGTTACCTTTGACAGTAACCTCTCTTTTGAGAAACAAGTAAATTCTGTAGTCAAGAGTTGCTTTTTCCAACTTCGTCTATTAGGTAAGATAAAGCCTTTTTTATCTTCTAGGGATCTTGAGATAGCTACTCATCCGTTTATTTTTTCTCGCCTCGATTACTGCAACTCGCTGTATTCTGGGATTAACAAATCTCTGATACGCAGGTTACAGTTGGTCCAAAATGTTGCCGCTTGCTTTCTGGTTGGGGCAAGAAAGTATGACTCTGTATCTCCTATTTTAGCTTCTTTACACTGGCTGCTTGTCAGTTTTCGAATTGATTTTAAAATCTTGCTGCTAGTTTTTAAATCTTTACATGGGCTTGCTCCTGCCTATTTATCTGAACTGTGTGTTTTACACCAGCCATCCAGAGTGCTTAGATCTTCTGGTCAGCTGTCTCTGGTTGCCCCTCGTACCAAGTGTACAACCAAGGGGGACAGGGCTTTTGCAGCTGCTGCTCTTCGCCTGTGGAACTCTTTACCTAATCACATAAAGGAGTCGTCTACAATTGAACTGTTCAAAACAAGATTAAAGACTCATTTCTATTCACTTGCATTCTATGACCTTCAGTAATACTGATGGTTTCCTCTTTGTGATTATATAACATTACTTCTATTTTTTATGTATATAACATTACTTCTATTTATTATGTATTTTATTTTATGTTCATATATTTTATTTCTATTTATGTTTTATGTTAATTATTTTTGTTTTTCTTTTATTCTATTATTGTAAAGCACTTTGGCCACAGCATTACTATGTTGTTTTAAATGTGCTATATAAATAAATTGACATTGACATTGACATTACCCCTAGATATTTAAACTGATATGCTAAGATAAATGGGAAGGTGTCCAGTCCACTATTGTGTGCTAGAGAATTCACTGGAAAAAAGCACACTTTTATTGAAATTGATTTTGAGTCAAGATATCTTTTGAAAACCTGCTAATACTTTTAGGACTGCTGGCACATCATTTTGTGGGTCAGATATATACAGTACCATATCATCTGCATATATATACAGGTATAGTGATATTTTCTGTTCAAGTCCTTCTCTGATAATCCCATTTATCTCTACTGCATTTCGAAAGTACACAGCCAATGGTTTAATCGCAATAGCAAAGAACAAAGGTAATAAAGGGCATCCATGTGGAGTACCACTTTCTAGTCTGATGTAGTCTGAAATAATGTCATTAATAAAAACTGAGGCTTCTGGACTGGTATAAAGAAAATTGATCCATGTAAATATATTTGGGCCAAAACCAAATTTGTGTAAAGTGGTGAATAGGTAGTCCCATTCAATCATATTGATTGCTTTTTCTGCATCTAAAGATAATAAGATCTCTGGGATGTTAGATTTTATGAGTGAATATATTACATTAAACAAATGTTGAAGGTTAGAAGTTAAGTGTCTTTAATAAATCTGGTTTGGTCTTGCAAAATTACAGAATGAAGAACTTTATTAATCCTACTGGCTAGAACTTTGGAGAGTATCTTAATATCATTATTCATAAGTAAGATTGGCCTGTATACACATTGTAGTAAGTCCTTATTTTTCTTAGGAAAGATGGTAATTGATGCTTGGTAAAACATTTGATTTAGAATTTTGTTGTCTTTAGCTTCTATAAACATTGCTCATAATAGTGGAGCTAACTTACTTGAAAATGTTTTATAAAATTCCATCAGGGCCGGCTGCTTTCCCACTTTAAAGTGAGTTTATAGCATCTAGTAATCTAGTGTCAGATGTTTATCCAGGTCTACAGCACTAAGAGTATATTGCTGTGGTATCTGTAATGAATCAAAAACTCATTAGATTGTATCATATCTTCTTTAAACTGAGTAGAATATAAGGACTTATAGTAGTTTCTAAATGTGTGGGTTATATTTTTATGGTCTATTATTTTATCTCTGTCTATGTTGGTAATTGCTGTTATTGCATTGAGGACTCCTGCATGTGGATTTGTTGGGCTAAGCTCTTAATAGCCTTCTCTCCATGTTCATAGTAATGATTTCACCATTTAAAGATGAGCTGTTCTGTTTCTTTAGTAGGTTAAATTTTGATTGTGGAACCTGTCTTTTCCGATAATGTGCCTCATTTGGAGACCTGGCTTATTCTAGATCTATTCTGATAATTTTGCTGATTAACTCAGATGCCTTCTTGGTTTCTTATTTCTTTTTTATGAGAAAGACATGAAACAATATATCCTCTTAAAAATGCCTTCAGAGTTTCCCAGAGTATACCTGCTGAGACCTCTGAGGATGCATTTGTCTCAAGAAAATAATCATTTTGCTTGCATATAAATTCTGTACAGTTCTCATCACCTTGCATATAAATTCTGTACAGTTCTCATCAGCTAATGACAGAGGGTTAAGATGTCAGCTATGTGATGAGTGTGTAAGATGCAGTAATTTAAGCTCTATGATCAGAGGGGCATGGTCAGAGATAACAATAGCGTTGTACTTTCAAGATTTGATGGTGGGCAAAAAATGATTGTCTATAAGGAAATAATCAGTTCTTGAGTAACAACGATGCATGGTTGAGAAGAAGGAGTATGCTCTAAGGTTAGGATTTATAAACCTCCATGGGTGTGACATGTTATGATATGTTAGAAACTGTGTAATTATCTTTGCAGTATTGCTGCTGTAGCTGAGGATCTGTCCAGATCTGGATGTAAAACAATTAAAGTCTCCGGCCATTATAATTTTGTGAGTGTTAACATTAGGGATAGATGCAAATACATTTTGGAAGAAATTTCTATCATACATGTTAGGTGCATAGATACTAATCAAAATCATCTTAGTATTAGATAAATTGCCCGTCACCATGACATATCACCCTTTGGAATCAAATATTATATCTGACACTATAAATGGAATAGCTCTGTGTATGACCTATTAAAAAGACAAATGGACAATAAATTAGATTGCTTATCATTTGTCAAGTTATTTGTGGAGTACCATTTGTATTTCACTAGTTATGAACAATGTATTTAAATGCTGAATATGTATTTACTGTTATTTGTTAATATGTGCTATTCAAGGGATATGTTAACTAGTTTACATTAAAACTACTGCTAATAAAGGGTCATCACTGAACTAAAAGATAAAACTGGGTCCTAAGGCCCAAAACTTGAGAATCACTGGTCTAAGGGATAGCTGGTTAGTTTCAAATTAGAAATCAGCTGTAGAATTTCAGTTTTGTGGCTCCTGCTCTCTAGATCAATCTTCATAGTTCTATTTATAATATCCTGTTTGTCATGCAAACAAGTTTCTGATGTGCATACAGTATACAGTACTATACTATGAAATACTATATATGAACTATTAACGGAAATTCCTGTGCTCTGTGCTGAAATACATATGTATGTAAAGTACCATACACTATAGATAACTTACATTTATACACAGTACAAAAATGAATGCTATATCTGAAGTGTATACACAGTACTGTAAATTGAAAATTATGAACTGTACATTGAAATGCAGATTAAATACAGTATAGTGAGCTACTTAAAATCAGCCCGCAAAATGAGGGGCTGTCTGGGTCACACCACCATAGTAGCAAATTTGTTGTTTCTTTAAAAAGCATACTGGTCAATTAGAGATGGACAAAATCAAAAGGAAAGCCTTTTCAGGTAAGGAAAAATTCTGTTTATCACACACAGTGACAATAACATCTCTGGGTCAATTCCCACTTCAGACTGGAGTGGCTCCATATTTATGTCTGAACGATTCCCTTACTTTGCACGTAAATTGGGATGAAGTCTTACTTTAAAAGCCAGTGTCACCACACATGAATAATTGAGAATCTGTGACAGTACTCTTATTACCAGGCACAAGAATTTTTCTCTGGTTCCTAAAGATTTTAAAATAACTGGTCACTCTAAATTAGCCCAGTATTTATATGTGTGTAGTGTATGAGCCATTATATCCTTCAGTGGACTGAGTTTTTTTCCAGGTACCCTAGTTTCCTCCTGTATCTGAATTTTATCTTTGAAAGCTGAATGGTGTCTCTGTACTTGTCTGCTTTGAATATATGAGTGAGTATGGCCAAGGCTGGATCCAGGATCAGTTCCTGCCTTGAGCTTGATGCTACAGGAACATGCTGCAGCTCCATTAAGATGTGAAGTGGAAAAAAATGAGGGGTTCAGAAAATAGAGGGATAGTTTTCTAGGGTCGAATCCAACCTTACAGCCACTCTTGCAGATACAGCCTTCAACTCTGTCGTTTAATCAGTGGAAATCGCTAGTCACAGTAACTCAGTGTGTTACTTGAAAACATCTTGTGCACTGCATACTAATTTATAATTGCTGATAAAACTGAACTGATATGCATGTGCAGCATCACAGACTCTCTTGAGGACAAGCTAGAATAACAGCCCACATATCAAGTGCTCTCCAAGCTCTGTCAGGCAGGCACTGCATCCCCCCTCATACTTGTCAAAGTGTTCATGACATGTCACGGCTGGTACAGTGATATGCTGTCCCTGGTGAGTCATTCTGTTGTCATCCAGAAAGAAGCGGTACTGCAGAAGACACAAGCCCAAACAGCTGCTCAGCCACATTAGCTAAGTCCTTGCAGCTTCAGTACATCGACAGGCAGCTGGATTCCGGATTGCAGAGTCTTTCCACAGTGCTCTGAATAAGCTATTGTATCAACATGGCTCAGCTTCTTGTATTTTCTTGGCCTTAGCTGACTTGTTTCTCCATTTCACTCTTGAGGGCATCTTTTTGCAGATCAAATCTATCTATCTATCTATCTATCTATCTATCTATCTATCTATCTATCTATCTATCTATCTATCTATCTATCTATCTATCTATCTATCTATCACATATCACTCAATAACTATTAATTAAATAGTTCATGCTAGAGTTAATTAAATAAGCAATGCAATGTGTGCTCCTGGCCTGTGGCCCTAAGCTGAATTGAATAATGGATGGATGCTGGAAGTATCTCTGGCATGTAGTCCAAGCAGTACCACCAAACTAATACATTGTTATGCTCTGTGTGTTTATTAACTGTAAACAATTTCTTTGAGAATATTAAGGCAACAGACAAAACATATCTGTGTAAAAGAGGGATAAAATAATGCTAATGCGGGTGCTTCAACACAGGTGGAGTCAAGGAATAATTAAACAGTTACCACCTTTTTTTTCTCAAGGCCACATAATAATATGCTTGGCGTAGCCAGTAGCCTGAAGAAGAGGTCTCCGTGATTTCGAGAGAGGCCTGACTCTTGGATAATTCTTGAACAATCTGTTGATATTTGTTGAGGGTCAGTGGCTAAGTCAGTGGTTCTCAAACTGTGGGGCAGGCCCCCCTAGGGGGAGCAAAGTAACAAAAAGGGGGGGTGCAAAGATGTGAAAAAAAGAAAACAAGAATCGAAAATATGAAAAATACATCTATTGAAACCAAAACAAATTAACTTAAACTACATTCTGATACTAGAAAAATAAATATAGAGTTAGATAAATGTCGATAAAAGTTAAGTAGGTATAATAAAATATGCATCTATGACATATCATTAATTAAAAAAGAACAAATTGGTATTAGTGGGCTCCTTTCAAAAAAACGTTAGGAGGGCGCAATTAAAACTGTTATGAAAACTCTGGTCGCAAATACTTAAAAGGCTGAGAAACGCTGGGCTAAGGGGATGCCAGAACCAAAGGACATCATTGAGTCAAAGACAGACAAAAATGCAAACTCTCCGACTGTAAAATTGGTACATAGATTTAAGATGCAAAAAAAAGAGGCGAGCATCTCTAGATGATTTGACTGTAAACCTCTATCTATGTTTCATCATGATCAGGTCATCAAGAATTTCAAAGAGAGGGATAATGTGATCAAGTAAAGCAAGGAGTTGTGTGAACATAAGCAGTGTTCTTTATTGTGCTGAGACTGCATTGGGAGCACTTGGGTAAACCAAAACAAAAAGTCAATAAAAAGATTAGAATTTCAAGATATGCTGGAGTTTTTCATTCAGCAGTTGCTACATATATACTGAGCAAATTCTGTCTAGTTAACTGAGCTGAGCTTTTGCAATGAAACACATACCTAGAGGTGAATTATATAATGTCTGTTCTATAATAAAAGATACATGAAAGAATAATTGGCAAGGAACAGCTCCTCAGTCTCTTGTAGGTACCATAGGCAAACTGCCCACCATCTTCTCTGACTTTCCTTTATAACTTTCCTCCAATCTGCTTGGGTTGGACTTGTCATAAATGATCTAAGTGACTGTTTTGGGCCTCCTACCCATACTGAAAAGAAAGATGAAGAGCAGATGGGATTCTAAAATAGGCAGACTGCTTATGGGTCCCAAAAAGTCTAAAAACAATCCAGTCTCCCAGGAATATATGGCTATGCTGTTGGGGTGTATTCTTTGCAGCACATTTCTCATCACTTCCTGCAAAGATCACAGATGGCTCTGAAACATCCAAACTTCTCAGGCATTTTATTAGTGGCTGTCCCCTGAGACCCCAGCTGGTTTCACATAGAGGGGCCGAGCAAACTATTACAGGGCATGTGCATAAATACAGTATGCAATAATTATTTTGTTTCTTTATGTTATGAATCATGTACAATCCCAATAGTAGAGAAAGATGAGGTCTCAAAAAAGATCCATAAACTAGGCTGGGGCCTTTCTTAGCTTGCCTAGTATAGGCCTCACCCCAGGCAGCATAAGCTCCCAACTTCATAGGCAGGCTCTGGTCAAGCCAAGCTCAAAAAATGGACAACAGACTTTTAAGGTTTAAAATAATTTGAATATCCCAAAATACACAAAAATATTTTTAAAATGCCCTTCAACAGAAAGTAAGAATGTAAAAGCTTCTGGATTAAGCATAAAGCAATCGATAACATTCATTTACATTTATTTGTAAAAAAAAAAAGAAGGACAAAATGGTGAAAAAGTTAAAAAGGCAAAAGAATTTCCAGAGAAAACAATTTCCTTTACGTAATCTAAAAGTATAAATCCACAAAAAGAAAAGAAATAAAATTCAGAAACCAGAAAATCAATACTTACAATTATTAATCCACTCTAAGAACTTCAAAGAACCATTGAAGGATCCATTCCCAGCTGCAGAATATAAATGTTGAGGGTGGTCTTTGAGCAGTGACATCAGGATGGCCCTGCCTCTTGGGGGTTCTACCCACAAACCACAAGGAATGTCTTTAAAGAACATAGAAGTAGTAATACTTACAAATTAAAAAATCAAACGAAATCTAAATAAAGAAAAAAACAAAAATAAATGCAAACCAAAAACAGAATCAACAAAAGATGGAAATGTCCTAAACAACAAAAGTATTAAATATGCAAGAAATAAACTTAATAGCCCTGGCTGAACCGTAACACTTTAATGATTGAAAAAATGTCACTTTTTAGTGTAGTTTATGTTATAATTTAGAGTCTATTGATGTGGTATAAATAGTCTTTGCGAGGAAGTCGGACATTTTGCACTTTGTTGTTTGGATGAATTGCTGACTTAAGACTTCAGAAATATTAGGTTGAGAGGTTAAAGGAGGGCAAGCTTGTATATATTCCATGACAGTCTTCAAAAAATAATTCTGCTATTGTTCAATTTACTCTTTCATTACCAGATAATTGGAAAGGCAGCTGCAAGTGCAATATCATCTGTTTTTGCTTTATTAACTATACATTTTTCAGCAAGCCCAAGGAACACATGATGCCTGTGAAGAAATTACTTTTCTGTTTGCTGAAGCCTCCATATTATGTGGACATATTGAGTATAATTGTAAATATTACTATTATAAACCTGCATTCCCTTTTCTACATTTTTTAAATAACTAATTCCATTTGGGACTTTGGGAGTCCATCACATTCAGCATGTCACTGTGATGTTATTTCAGGGTGTACATGCACATAATGTCCACTGGTCTGTTCTTTATTCAAAGGTGGTACAATTGTAGCCTCCTAGATCCAGTGTCCCTGGTTCAAATCCCACACTGTTTATGGTCTGTGTGGAGTTTGTTCAGTCTCCTTGGGTTGGTTTTTGTTTGGGTACTCCAATCATTCTCCCACATTGCCAAAGAAATGCATGTTAAGATTATCTGCAATTCTAAAATGGGCTCCTAAGAAAGTGAGCGAGAATATGCATTTGAGTCACCCTGCAATGGATTGGTGTCATGGTGCTAATTTAGATAATGTGACATCATTCTTTATGGAGCACTGGACATGTGCCCCTTCCCAGGTTAGTCTCAGTCATGCGGCCAAAACTGGAGTAAGCCCCAGCTCCCCATGATCCTTGATTTATAAAATAGGTGCATTAATGGCACATCTTATTACAACACATACATTCCCTATAATTAAATCTTTGTACTGTAAAGTGTTTGAAAAATTATTTGACAATATCTGTGAATTTTTTTTCAACTGCATTTGCTTACAATTTTTCCTCCACTGATAGTGAAACTCACCCTTTCCAAAAACACGAGCACATAAAGACACACTTTGGTGGTATTTAGCACTTCTTAATAACAGAACAGCAGTACTGTAGGAGGCAACTTTCAGTCTGTGTCTGAATTACGGGGCTCTTTGTGACTTCACTTTCATTTGCAGTCTAACAAGACATTTTCTGTGTACGGCAATCAAAATCAAACATCTGCTATAAGCACCCTTTATCTGTGATCCCTTACTCTTCATAACTGCGTCTGTGTTGTCCAGCAAGTGAAAGCAGACCTCTTGGGAAAGACCATTCTCTCTCCATCACTCGTTGGTCAAGAATCCTGTCTTCAATTCAAATCCTTTCTAAGAGGCTTTACATTTCCTGCTTATGTGCTCACTGATAATTCTAGAAGTAATTTTTTTGTATGTTTTGACCATATAACACAAGTAATTTGAGATTGTTTTTTCTTTCCCACATGGACCTTTTTCACACCGTTTGCCAGTGTACAGCACTGGTCACTATTGTCTTCTATTATGTCATATACTGTACTTCCTTCTGTCCATTCTGGATGAAAACACGAGCTTAAAAATTTTTCTCAACTACCAATACAAAGTACATGCGCTAAGTAACATATTAAAACAACACCATTTTTGGCTGGAGTACTCCTTTAATTTGTTGTTTTTAAATGTGTAGAATCTGTTTCTAATATTTATTTTGCATTTTGAGGTGAAATATAAAAGTCGAACATTTTGATTTTTCTTGTTTATGCGACACAATTAGGTTTGATCACATGGCCGTAACAGTAGCACCATTGATGTAACTACATGTTGCACACAAATAGTGATTGTTTCATGTTATTTCTTGCTGTATGCAAAATCACTACTTCTCTTCAAATGCAAGGAGACTCTAGAACCAAGTTTTGATTCTCTGGTTTTGAACTTTTGACTTTGACTCTCGTTTTGCCATTTGGTTTAGGTTGCTTATTATTGTTCTGTTTCTTAGCTTTTGCCCAATGCATTCCCTTTGGATAACATCTGCTCTGCATTCTGATCATCTCTTGGTCTTTCCAGCTCACAATAATCTTGAGGCACTTTATGTGTTCATAACAATTTCCTACCAAGTCTAGAGCTGACTGAACATGAAGATGAAAAACAGCAGGAAGAAAAAGACATGAGTTTTCAGCTCCTGGTCAGTTTTCTCACAATAATCTCAACAGACACTGTGTCTCAAAACTGTAGCCTTTACTGATTCTGGATTAGCAGTTATAATGTGCACCAATAGCCTGTCTGGCATTAGCTGTATCTCCCTTTCAATTAATATGAAGGAATTATAGAGATGTCCATAACTGAATGCCATATCCCCCGATAATGTATAAAATAGCACTTGAAATGAAAACAATAGAGGTTTCATGTGCCATTTTTCAAGGTCTAATTGAAACACTCCATGCCACAGTTTGCTTGTGATAACTGAATGCCTTGAACTAGTGTCTTTATGGTCATAAAGAAAGGAAACATATAGCTGATAAAAATTGTAAAGCTTTATCTGATGTTGTGCTGCAGGCTATCACCAACAAGAAAAGAAGCTACAAGGGTCATATATGATAAACCGGAATGCTATTGCCTCTATTGTGGTCTATAAACAACAAACTAAAAAGAGATGAATGTGTCACATTCTGTGGTGCTCTACAGAACTACATTCAGATGTATTCAAGCATGGAATAATGGGCCTCACGGTCACATACAAGAGCCTCAATATCTTAATCAATTCACGTTCACAACCCATGCTTCTGCCGTCACTGCTTGACATTAACAGTATTTCTGTGGCCTTCATTTGCTCAAAAGAAATCTCAAATGCATCAATTTGGGCGATACATGGTCTCATTTCTTACATCTTCTGTGTGACATGAGAAAATGGCTTCTGGTCCTCAGAGATCTAGGAAACCACTCCGGTTACACTAGAGGGAAGAGAGGCACTGTCTTGAAGTGGCTACTACAGTAGACAAGTGTGGTCCAGTTCCAAGAACAGAGAGTTAACAGCAACTGTGTTTATGGGAGATGAGAGTGAAAGCAAATCAGCCAACATTTTTTCCTGGCATGCACCTTTGACTATAATTTTGTTGGCACAGCCAGTCGTTCCATCTGCAGAGGCTAAGTGGTGGGTGATCTGTGCCCACGGTGTCCAAAAGAATGCTAAAAGCTTGATATTTGTGCTAAATGTAAATTATCTTGCATGATGGTAGCTTTGCCAGGACACTTGTCACAAATGTTGCTATGGGGCTGAATGCATTGGAATTATAGGCCACTGGTCCTTAGACCTCATTTTGCATCTGTAAGAGGACAGCATTGTACTGTAATAAAATCTCAAAGGTGACAAAGCAGTGCTGGTGACTCTGCAATATGCATGGACCCAAGAAGTTGTAAGCTGATGATTCAGAATACACATTGCTCCGCTGAATCCAAATCTAAACAATTTTCCAATAACTGTAATGAAGGAACTGCCATTGAAGAGCCCTCAGACAGAAATTAGAGCTTCTTTGGTAAGGAGCTGGCATTTTAGAGGCATTTTTAAGGTGCTGGCACCTAGAAGATGGCTTCAAGTGCAGATTGTAGAGGACAGAAGTTATTAACTGAGATATAAAATTAGAATCAATTTCCTGAGCTACAAAATGACATTTCTGCATATTGATGGTGAGGTTCTGCTTGAAGTGGATCACCAAAATGATATCAAGGAGTTTTTGTGGCAGGTGGTTTACAGACAATGGGCATTGTATTGTACAATTACATTACAACTGCTGAAATGGTCTTGATTTTATTTTTTAAAACACTTTGGTGTCAAATCTACAGGATATTATTTGTAAGTCTAAAAATATCTATGTTAGTCATAAAAGCCCTGAGATTCATGAAACAAATTTATTCTACACAAGCCAAGCTCAAATAAACTATTGTGTGCTGTCCCTGAGCACCATCATAAGCAGTTCTGCTGTGGACAAGGTGCATTTATCAGACGGGACAACTTTATTAACCACTATATTTATATGGTCATTATTATACAGAGTACAGTGAAATTCAAGATGCAACACATCACCATGATTAGTGGGTATAACAAAATTACCTCAAAATTTCTGCCTTACTTACCCGAGAAAAATCAGAACACACAGTTATTTGTCATTAACAACCAGAGTAAGCACATTATATTGTAGGTTAGGTGACTCGTACAAAGTCATAAAAAGATCAGTGAATAAAATTAGAGCCTTGAGGTCTGCTGTCCAGATTTTATCGAGTACTCTGACATGACACTCTTACTTGATTAAGTCGGGTTGAGGAAAGTAGTAAACTCAAACATAAAATGACAAAAACTTGAGTAATATACACAAATATTTGGCACAGAAAAAAATATTTGTTTTTAAAAAGGCTATATAGTAGTCTTCATCATACAGTAATATACACCCAAGGTGAACACAAATGCAAGAATGCTTTCATTTTCATTTCCAAGCCTGTTGGAATTTGTCCTAGGTAAACTAAAGTATTAGTAGTAACCCATGTTACATCCTGGTGTATTGTGTACCAGATTAATGCTGCCTAATCATGCAGTCTATGTGACTGATATCTCTTCTTCTATGCCATACTCCGATTCCCCCATAAACATATCGAGTAGGCTGGCCTCTACTGGGAACAAACAGCACTTCCAAATACCTGTAGCTGAGGGAAGTCCATGATAAATGAGCTCAAACGCCTAACTCGAGTTTCTTTTAAAGTTTTGTCAGCGTCTGCTCGGTGAAATGGAGGGTTTTGTTCTCAGCCATGACAGTTAAAGGTGTTTGAAGTCTCCTCAGTTATCTGTGGGTGAGCATCATTAGCCAGTCATCCACTGAGTCCTTTAATACTAGCTCCACCAAGCAATCATTTTTGGCATAAATTGTTGATTGGCCAAAAAATGTGGTTGGTGACTGGCAATTCTAAATTGGCCGTGAGTGAATGCGGGTGTTTGAGTGTGCCCTGTGATAGACTGGCATCCTGTCTAGGGGGCTTGTGCCAAGTGCTGTTTGTATGGTATAGCCTCTGAAGCACACTAAAATAGATGAAGTTGGTCGGAAATGTTACAGTATTTTACATTGTTTACTGATAATTTGTTTAGTTATTTGTTTTTTCCAAGCAATGTGTTGTAGTAGGAAAAAACTTAAAAAAAACTTTTACACAACAATTATAAAAGTGAGTTTAAGAGATCTATTTATATATATTACTAGCCATCCACCGCGGCACCACCCACGCAATAGTGAAACAAGAAAAACTTTAAAAATGAATAAACAAACAGGTATTGCTCGCTAAACGGAGGCAAGGTACACTCCAACATGCAGAGGTAGAGCAACTTGAACAGAGGCTGGCGCGTGAATGAGGAGGGCCCTGCCTGGCTCTCTACTCCTAACGTCACACTTCCCTCTCCCCATGGCCTGCAGCCTCTGTCTCGGATTAGCGTAAATATATCGCTCCTGCAAGCGAACTATGATTCTTAGCATGTTGAGAGCAGTCGCAAAATCAACCGGAATGTTCAAGCAAAGTATAGAAAAAAACCACGTTTTAAATCCATTAAATAGTTTTCTTGTTTGTTAGCTTTGCAGAGGTAAGGTACGTCCTGAGGCTGGAGTGTGAGTGAGGTGGGCTCTGCCCCACTCCCCTTGGCCCACTGCATCTCTCTTGGATTAGCGCAAATAAATTGGTACAACAAGTGAACTGTGATACATAGCATGATGAGAGCAGTCGCAAAATCAACCAGAATGTTCAAGCAAATTATAGAAAAAACCCGATCTAAATCCGTTAAGTAGTTCTCTCGTGAAAAGCAGACAGACATACAGATTTTGGATTTTATATATACAGTATATATATATATATATATATATATATATATATATATATATATATATATATATATATATATATATATATATATTTTTTTTTTTTTTAAGGGCAAACCAAATGAATAGGAGGCAGGTAAATTAGTGGCTTGGATTGGCAACAAACATTCTTAGGATTAAACCAACCAGAATCTGAATTTAGTTTATTTTTCCCTAATACTAAAGACTCTTGTCAAAGTTTTCCATTTATTTTAAACAAACACACTGTTTATTATGCATGGCCATCTTTCACAAAAACGGCAGGACTCAAACAAAAATAAAAATCACAACATTCTCTTGCATCATGAAAAAAATAATCTTACAAAATAGGAACAAATGGCATCATCAAGTTAATGTTAAAAGTAATAAATTAAAAGCTGAAAGTACACAGCATAGCAACACTCTGAAGTGCAATGCTATGGCACTGGGTGTTTATTATAATGTGGAATTTCGGGATCCCATTCCTTAAACCCGCCATGAACTCTAAGTGTTAGTCATTCATTTTTGTATTCTAATCTGCCAAATGGGCTAACCTCACACCAGCTTCCCTGGCTTCTCATTATGCTTTAGAGTATAACACAATTTTAATTTTACTTATTATCAGTTATTTTATTTTTATTTTTATAAAAATATAGCTTCTTGACCCTTCTGGTTCAATTAGATTCATTTTGGGCATTTCAGAACGTAGTTTCACTGGCTTATTCACATTACTGTTACTTTGGCAACACCAATTTGTGCTTTATCATGGCTGCCATGTTGTAACTATCATTGATTATATTTGCTAAGACAACTGCTGATCATGTGGCATGAAGCTGAACATGCCATGTCATTACGCTCTGCCCAGCCGGGATGCCTCTACGCAGGAAGGACCAGGGGAGGGAGCGTATCAAGAGCATTACCTCTCCCTGGTATATGGTCTCACGGTCTGAATGACTCAAGAATGGAAGGTGAGACATCACCCACTCTGTTCTCAGCAAGGATGGGAAACATTATGTTCAATAGCAGAATATTACAGAGAGTTGAAGAAGCATTTTGAGAAACTCCTAAACCTGGCGAACATATCCTACTAGGAGGAGACACTGTCAGAAGCACTACATACTTTCTACATTATTTCGGGTTTCAAATAGTTGTCAAATATTTTTAATGTTATGTTTTGAATCTTCCATGACCAGCACACACTCATACAAGGACATACAAGGGATGCTGGAAGGAAAATGGAGCACATGAAAAAACTTGCTTACCTGCAAACTGCACATAAACAGCTATTAGGTGGAAACAGAACCCAGGCAATTGAAACTGCAGGGTAGCAGAACTGACCACCAGGACAATGTGCAGTCTGAACTTGTTGATTTTAAAATAATCTATTTGAAAGGTTACCATTTTTTGTTTGCTGAACCATTTATGAGTATGTTTTCATGAAAGCTGTCTTGATTAGAAACACACAAAATGTCGAATAGGGCTGCATGGCTAAAAATATCCTAAACCAGACCAGTACACAACTGGTGTGTATAATCAAGGAGCTGAATTAAATCACACATTAACCATTATAGTAGGACAGCATTTTTTCATTTAAGGAGCACTGCTAAAGATAGACCTCTTATAACACTGTAAGATGCTAAGAATTAATTTTTTTTATTTTTAGTTAACTAGATTACTAACAGGACTACCACATATACTCACATATTAGTCAGGTCTTGATACCCGAAAAATCGATCATAAAATCAGACCCCGACTTATATGCCTGTTCAAAAATGCGACACTTAAATTTTTTTTTTCATCTTCTTGCCTCCTCCAATCTCGCACCAGTTTATTCAGACACATCATTGCAGCAGCGCAGTTACCAATTTCTTTTGCTACTTCAACGACTTTTAATTTAAAACCAGCTTCATATTTTTTTCTGATCGAACGCTCCATCGTAGATGAGGGATGCTCTTACGATAAAGGTGTATGAAGGTGTGAGATATAAAAAAAACAAACAAATCAGTGCAAACACCGCTTCGGAATAGTTCGGGTATTACTGTGTGGTCACGTATGCACAATACATAGAAAAAAAGGCCATGTGATCTGTGGTCACTCTCTCAGGTGGCCATTAATAATCATAATCTCTTGTACCAATAGCATGAGTTTTCCGCATTCCGCAAAGTCAAAAGTCAAAGTGAACTTTATTGTCATCTCAACCATATACAAGTATACAGATAGACGAAATTGTGAAGCTCAGGGTCCACAATGTAACAACATGACGTGCAAATAATAATTTAAAAATAGAATTAAAATTTAAATTAAAATTAAAACACAAACAAGACAAGACATTGTGCAAAGACAAGACAAAGACAAAGAAGTAGCAGCAATATTGATGTGTAAGATATGTAATATAATAAATAAATAATAGATCTAGATAATACAGAAATTATCAGTGTATGCTAATAATTGTTTAAGACATGTGTAAACAATGACAGGTCAGAATGTTTTACAGCAGAATAATAACAAGAGTATCAAAATACTTAAAGGTCAGTAGGAGATTTTCAGTTCTTCTCTAAATGCACACTCGTCTTTGCAGGTCAGTGGCTCACATGTATAAAAGTTCTGTTTTGGAGGTGGTTGAGGCAGTGTGGAAGGTCCCAGTGGGCAGCCTGATGTTAAGGAGTCTAACAGCTTGGGGGTAAAAACTCTCCTGCAGCCTGGCAGATCTGGCTTTGATGCTGCAGTATCTTCTCTTGGATGGCAGAAGTGTGAAAAGTCCATGTGAGGGGTGTAAGGGGTCCTGCACAATGCTGCAGGCCTTGCGGACACTGCGTTTGTAAAATATGTCCTGTAGTGAAGGGAGAGGCACCCCAATAATGTTCTCTGCTCTCTTCACTATCCTTTGCAGGCACTTGCAGTCAGATATGTTGCAGTTGCCATACCAGACTGTGATACAGCTGGTCAGAACACTCTCAATGGTGCCTCTGTGGAACATGGTGAGGATGGAAGGGGGAAGACTTGCTCGCTTCAGTCGCCTCAGGAAGTGTAGTCTCTGCTGGGCTTTCTTGTTTAGTGATGAGGTGTTATGTGTCCACGTAAGTTCCTCAGTTATGTGCACACCGAGGAACTTGGTACTCCTAACAGTCTCCACATCTCAACCGTTGATGCTGAGTGGGATGTGGGCAGGACGTGATTTTCTGAAGTTTCGGCATGATTATCTCTTTTGTCTTGTCGACATTGAGAGATAGATTGTTGTCTTCACACCATGCAGACAGCTGTTCCACCTCATCTCTGTATTCTGTTTCATCATCCCTGCTTATCAGTCCCAGCACCGTTGTATCATCCACAAACTTGATGATGTGGTTGGTGTTGTGCGTGGCTGTGCAGTCGTGAGTCAGCAGGGTGAACAGCAGTGGACTAAGCACGCAGCCCTGTGGTGCTCCAGTGCTCAGTGTGATGATGCTGGAAGTGTTGCAGCCCATCCAAACTGACTGGGGCCTCTCTGTCAAGAAGTCCAGGATCCAATTGCAGAGGGTGGTGTTCAGGCCCAACCTGCTCAGTTTTACAACCAGCTTTTGAGGGATGATTGTGTTGAAGGCAGAGCTAGAGTCTATGAATAGCATCCTGACATATGTGTCTTTTTTATCCAGATGTGTCAGGGAGAGGTGAATGGCATCCTCAGTTGACCTGTTTGAGCGGAATGCAAATTGAAGAGGGTCAAGGGAGGCAGGGAGATTAGTCTTTATGTGTGACATGACTAACCTTTCGACTTATATGACCAATATTATAAAGTACCAGAAATTATATGGTAAAATCATGTCCCGACTTATCCACGGGTAAATATTGTACCTAAAAACACATCAGTCATTTACAATTAGTTCAGAATGCAGCAGCAAGAATCTTAACCAGTAAAAGAAAATCTGAGCACATCTCACCAGTCTTAGCATCATTACATTGGTTACCTGTGTCCTTAGAACTGATTTTAAAATACTAGTAATGGTATGTAAAGCTTTAAATCATTTGTCTCTTTCCTATATCTTGCAGTGCCTGTCCCCTTTCATTCACAGTTGTAACCTTAGATCCTCTAATAGCGGTCTGCTCATCAGTTGAAGGGCTAAGAATAAAAGAAGTGGTAAGGCACCATTTACTGTTATGCACCAAAATTCTGGAATACTTTACTAAAGGAGAATACTGTGGATCATTTTAAAAAACTCCTAAAAACCCACTTTTTAATTTGCCTTTTTCATAGCTATATTTTAGTTGTACTACTAATAGACTATACATGGATTGAATTATCATATTCTTCATGGATTTATAATTATTACTAATCTGTACTTTTCTCTGCATTCTTTTCCGATTTTTAAACACTACCTGATTTTGGCACTGTGCAGCCTCCTATGATGCTCAAATGAAGGCGAGCACCCCAGCTATCCAAGGGGACCACTGCATCAGATTGTCTTGGAGGAAGCCTGGAAATAATGAGGAATGACTTAAGAACATCTATATTAGGTAGAATGCCCAGTGGGGTCTCGGTGGTCTTTTGGCTTGGGGACCCCTGCAGATTTCTTTTCTCCAGCCTTTCTAGAGTTGTTTTGTTTTTTAAATTTTTTTATGTTCTCCCTAGCCATTTGATCTTACTCTCAGACTAATTTTATATATATGTATTGATTTTTTTTTCTTATTATTCGAATTAATTTTAATTTGTTTTCTTTTATTGCAACTATTTCTTTGACATCATGTAAAACACTGAGCTACATCCTATTTATGAAAATGTGCTATAGAAATACAAAAAATGTTGTCTGGGACCCAAAAGCAGGCTTCTCCCCAGGCAGCCTGTCCCCAAATTTGAAAGGGCTTTTACAGTTCAAAAATATACTGTAAATGTCCAAAGTCTGCAAAAATGCCCATCAAGGGAGAGGAAAGTGTAAAATACTCTAGCTTTAAGGACAAAGTCAATGAAGAATCTTTATAAATGATAATAAAAAAGAACAAAACAGCAAGGCAAAGAAAAGGGCCAAAAATAAGTGTGCTTAAAAAGGCAACCTGAGGCTACTGAAGTTTAAGAACACTCCATGAACCACTAAGGGCCTCTGTTCCTCCACCTGAATTTATGAAATTAAAGACGGAAGGAGGCCCTATGGTGGTAATGTCATGGTCACCCCATCTCTTGGGGTTTCCACCCACCAAAAACAAGGAATTTGACTTAAAAGACTGCATACAGACTATATAACAATTAGGCAATATTTACATATTTCAATGTAAACAATAATTACATAACAAATACATGAAAAATAAGAATTTAAAAACAATAAAAAAAGGAAAATATACTTCAGCCAGGGCATAACAAAAGCAGCTTCAAATGTTCACATCAAAACAGTCCAATTTGTGCAAGACATCCAAACATGTAATCCAATTACATATTCCTAACTTGGCCTAACAATTCAACTCCATCATAATGTCTATGGAACAAATGTCATGAAATCGAAACAACGGGAGTGGTGATGCTTGTGGCGGACAATGAGAACATCATGTCCTACTTCTGTCTTTTCAGCAGATTAGAAGAAGACTGAATGCCATTGGGCAGCCCTGTATGGGCTGAATGTATATATTTTTATGTTTTACATAATGTTTGTTATTTATCTGTAAAAAAATAGCAAAAACATGTCGATTCCAGCAGTTTAAGGAGTATCTATCACAATGGAGCTCTTCTATAGCATGTGCCCTGTCTCCTGGCATTTCTCCCAGTTACTTCACTTTGTGAAACTGCTCCCATCTCTGGAGCGCCCAGGATAAAGTGTCTTTTCCTTGATGGGCCAAGAGGGATTATTCTGCCCTTTTCCTTGGATGGCATGTTCTCATTATGGTTTACATAAACACTGTTATGAAGGTTCACACTCTCTAACTAAGAGCTTACTAGCCCCGTTTATGTAATCTGATTCAGAAGTACTGTATGTTGAATGTTACTTTGACCGTTTTCTCTTTAACGATAACAATTAGTAATTGCAATGACTGAATTATTGGAGTTGTTCATAGGTCAAGCCTGTTACGCTTAACTACTATACAATACAGCTCTCCCAGATCTAATTTGAGGGGCTGCAAATAGGTCACCATTGATCTTTAGTACTGCTACTGGTTTCCATGACTGCTCATGTGCAGCGCTGTCACCTTCTCATGCTGAGCCTTGCCTCACTATCAAATAAGGAAGATTATGTCTTGCTGTTTCCTCTCCCTGTGGCAGCTCTGCCAGGTGCAAATGTAATATAGATTTTCTTTGAATAGGATTCTGAGCATTTTGGATTCTGTCTTCTTGCAGACTGCTTTGTGTATGGTACTCGATGTGCTCATGAAAAGTGTTTATTCAGCTTTATTGATAGAATCATTACTTTGATAATATTCCTGGTATACAGTACATGTTGACAAAAACAGTGTTTTGTTTTAGGAGTTTTAAAGTGGGTGCATCGTTTACAGTTTCAGGTCTCAGAAGGTACTATGAGACTGGAGTTACAATTACATATGATTTAGTGACAGGTAACGTAAAGCACATCCAGAGTCAAGGGTTCAGATCCCATCCTCAGTCATTTGGGTGGTGTTCGCCATAGACCTGTATAAATTTATTCTCCAGGTACTTCTGTTTCTATCCCAGATTTAACTGGCAATTCTAAATTGACCCACATTGGTGTGTACATGAGTGGGTCCTGTGATGGCTGCCCACTGATTATGCTGGGAAAGGCACCCCTGCAGTAGTAAATTAGATTAAGCTGGTGGCAGAATTTCATTTTATGTTTTGTTATTTAAAGACTAGCTGACTAGCATTCTGTCTTGTATTGGCTCCTGCCTTGCACCCAGTGCTGCTGCCAATGGCTCCAGCCCCCGCTATGAATAGGATTAAGTGGGTCTGGGAATTCTGTGTTATATTATGCTATGTTACGAACATATCAGTTATATATATACAGTATATATTTCTCTATTATAAAAAAAATCTTGCGATGATACAAGACTTTTTTCCTGCAAGGAGATGTGATCTTTTGAAAAGAGCCAGAGAGACACTTTCACGTCCTGCGATACAGTCAATTCATGTCATACTTACAACCTTTGGAAGCAAGTCCCATGATACACATGCAGAACAGGTTAGAGATAATGGAAGTAGGAAAATTCAAAAGTCTCAAAAAAATGAGAGTAAAGATCGCATTAGTGCAAACAAACGTAAAATATTACTCGGTGAAATAACAGAACAGCGAAAAGAGATTGAATAGGGTTTGAGGATGTCTGGGGAGAAGAGAGACAAGGCAGTGAAACAAATGGAAAACAGCCGCTGTACAGGCTTTTAAACGAGATGCAGATCACGGGGCATGGCAGAAGCAGCAAGCCAGCAGCTGATCGAGCAAAGAGGAGGTAAAAAAAAAACCCGATTTGTTTCCCATTGTATCACCATTTAAGAGGGGTTTCGGAGGAGCGGCCACATCTCCTTGGGGTGCGTTCAGCTCCCCTCTTCACAATGGCTCATAGTGCTGGCGGAGTGGGGTGGGGTGGGGGGGGTAAATGGTTGGTGAACAAAGTGAGCAGGAGTATATTAAAATGTAATTCCATTGTGAAGAATTAAAAGCATTCTGGCTGCTGTGGTACACAATAATGTTTTATAGACAAAATTATGTATCTGTATATCTTTGTAATTCTCAGCATGAAATTAATTGGAATGCTTTTGTAAATATACTCTCACGTAATCATCATTTAGTGCTAGTTTGCCAAATCAGATGATCAAAATTGAAGCCATCACATACGGTTATGAAAGGCACCACAGAAAATAAGAATGCGGTTATTTCTCTAATTTGGCGCTGCCTGCAAATGGCAGCAGACAGTCTGCACAAATGGTTTTCATTAACATTTATATTTGAGACTTGTTTAAGAACAGTTTAAAACAGCATAAGGAAAAAAAAGATGTATCATGTAGCTAAACTTCTGTTTTGATTCTCACGTGCACCACACTGCTTAGGTTGTCACACTTCATGTCCTTCCTTCCCTGCTTATTGCTGGTGACGGCTCATATAAAAGGCATGCATATATGAAAATAAGAAGAAAGCACTGATGTGCAATTTTGGCTTTACAATTATTGGATTTATGCTTCATTAATATTTGAGTCAAAACTAAAGTGCAACAGTTACTGTTTCCATTGATCACTAATATGTCCTGTTTCACTGTTAACTAATGGCCCCTATTTCCCATCATGTCAGGAGTGGTTTGCATTGTAAAAGAACTGTAAGAAGGCTTTAAAAAATACGTTGCTCTTGCTCTTTACGGTTTCCTTATTCTTGTATTTATCTGTTTATTTTCTCTCACAGCTTGTACTCCTTTGCTGAGAGAGGACAAGCAATGAAGAGGGATGACCTTTGTCACTCACAGTTTCCCTGGAGTCTTTTTTGCTTTATAGATCTCTGACACTTTGCAGGAAGCTTTGCTATCTAGTCTGTATTGACTTTTTTTAGAGAACCTGAGCTGCATCTGTTCTTTTTAACCCTTAGATTTATGTTAAAGAAATTTGGTGCATCCTCAAAGGTTAGACTGCCACAAATCCAGGCCGTATTAGCAACGTTGCCAGTTTTGTTTACATACTTCACAGTTACATTAAGTCATCAGACACCAACAAAAGTTCAGTAAATATCACACACATGAAAAGGGTAAATCCAATATACACAAATACTGCACATGAAGTGGAAAAAATACTTTTTTCCAGTCAAGTCATTTGTTTTGAATTCTCTTGGAGTGATTGATCCAATGCTTGCATAACAAGTAGCTGTGTGGTGCCATCTTATATGAGCAAAGCATGATGACCTGGCACAACATGTGAGTGATAACGGGCATACTAACCCTAAACAACATGTCTTATGGTCATGCAAAGGCAATCATAAAATGGCCGAAAACAAACAAGCAAAAAAAACAACACTAAAATGTCACCAGAATAACAATAAAATTAATAAACCAGTTGAAATGCATATACAAAAATTCCAAAAATGAAATAAACTGAACCCGGCAGTTCCAAAACTGAAATTCATGGCACCCATAACCTATCTTGGCGACCCTGAGTACAAGGCAGGAGACAGCTATAGATAGGATGCTTGTCCATTTCCATGTGCACTTACACACACCGCCACAGGTCAGGTCAAGTCAGGTTGGGGAGCATGCACCAGTACAGTGCGTTGCTGCACCCACCACATGGCGAAACAGCTCAGGATCCTAGTTGGCAACCCCACCCCCCGGCAGACACACAGTCCAGTCCCACCCTCCGAAAGTGACCCTCTATCTGACACAGCCAGGTGTTACATGGGTGGCCCCTTGGCCTGGTCCAGTTACTTGGGTTTCCAACAATGAGGATCCTGTGAGCCAGATCACCCTCGGGGAAACACACCACATGGCCGTAGTGTCGTAACTGACACTCCTTCACAATGCTGGTAATGTGCCTCATTCGGGACTCAATGAGCAACCTCTCATTCGACACAAAGTCAAACCAGCGGTACCCAAGGATTCTCCAAACAGACACAGTACCAAAGGAGTCCAGTCTTTGTCTCAGGTCACTGGATAGCGTCCATGTCTTGCAACCATATAGCAAGACAGGAAGAACCAGGACTCTAAAGACTTGGACCTTTGTCCTTTTGTATAGATATTGGGAGCGCCACATACTCCTTTCCAGTGACTTCATGACCCACCCTTGCACTACCAATCCGTCTACTGAATTCATAGGAAGAGTCACCAGAGACATGAATGTCACAGCCGAGGTAAGTAAACCTGTCAACAAGGTCGACACTCTCTCCGCAGACAGACTGCTGATGGCTGTGCCACACTTCCGGTAAATTCACACTGGGGCCAATTTACAGTTGACAGTGAGCCTAACAGACACTCTTTGGAGATGTGAAAGTAAAACCCACACAGACAAAAGAAAAACATACAAATTCTGCACAGATAACAACCTGGCATTGCATTCAAACCCAGGAAGCTAAATTCTTGATACAGCAGCACTACCCAATAAAACCACCATACCACAAATTATTATATCTCTCTATTATATAAAAAAATTCCTGCGAAGAGACAAGACTTTTTGCAAGATTTTTTCAAGTCCCACGAGATGAGACTTTGGCCATGAGATTATTTCAAGTCACGCTCGCCTCTCAACCATATTCAACCATGCAGACGGTAATCTCATCTCTCATTCATGTGAATGCATTTGACAGACACAGTTTCTGCTCACTCAGCTCTTATAAATTTTAATGTTTTCCTCCCTTTAAGTTCCCAATTAAAGAAGACATATTATGTCCAAATCTTATTGAAGAATTTCATCACGAAGGGTTATCAAAAACAAAAAAAAATTAGTACACGGGCAATCCTAGCACCAAGAAACGATGAACTCAAATGAATTAATGCCAAAAATGTTGATCAGTTACACGGCAAATTGGTTAAATGCGTATCAACTGACTATGCTGAAACAGTTGGTGGTGATCGTGCGGAAGATGAAAACATCAACTTACAATATCCCAAAGAATATCTACAACCGTTAACACCGGCTGGTCTTCCACCGCACAATTTACTGTAGAAAGAAGGACGTATCCAAGAAAGGTAATGTAGTACATCTCCCGCGGATAACATTACACAACAAAGGAGATCTTGATATGCCATTCGTATTAAAACGTTAACAGTTTCCCTTTAGAATAGCTTTTGCCAAAACAATTAACAAATCTCAAAGCCAAACATTCAAAAAAGTTGTTTTATTTAATAGAGAGAAAGAAACGAAATTCAGTCACAGACAGTTATACGTTGTGTTGTCACAATGAAAGTTCAAACACAGAATCACAATTCAGTGTGATATTGATGAAAATTTAATTCAAAAAATTGTTTTTACTGAAGTTTTACAGTAAAAGTGTAAGTTTAAAAGTATTTGTGTGTTAATTTCAAAGCCAAACAGAACGAATTTGTATTACGCAACAAATAACTCAAATGCAACATGAAACATACGTTATTACGTTTTATTCTTTTTTAATATGGTTAATTACTCACTGTAATGTAAAATAGTTAGTTCTATTATGCATAAGTAACAATTCCCATGAAAATAACAATCTGTTTAAATTGTACATCCGCATCCCCATACGCGAGCAACAGAACCACAAAGAGGCTAGCGCTTAGCGCAGGCACGGGGGTTGGCGAGAGAAGCAAGCAGGGGGCCCCCTAGTGAATCATAATAATCAAAATGTATGGATGTTAACGGACAAGAGACCAAAAGTCTCTGTAAGTATACAAATAATACTATACACTCCATTATGAGACAAAATAGAAATACGGTATCAAATACAATATAAACTGTGTCACGCATGCACTTCAGAGGGACTCCTCAAAGACTCGATCCAGGTATGTGATAACCCACCAGGGTGAAAGGGGGGCACTGTTGCTTACATTCTCTTCTCCTCCTTCTGCCCCGTAGCTCAGAGAAGCCGCCCAGTGAGCGCCTTTAGCCCCGCCCCTTCTGGTGCTTGCACTGTAAAGAAGCCCAGAGGTGTCATTCACTCATGTGAGTGAACCGCTAGAAGGAGCTCCCAAGAATGACCTGCCATTTTCTTAAACAGCCAATAGTTATTTCCCAAGATGCTGTTTTTCTTTTCCGTCTGCTTTCTTTTTTGGTTCCATTCGAAGTAAATGGGACAACCCAGTTGGTGTCCCAAATATTCAAAGTTGCCTTGTCTGTCATTCCGTATCCAGGCACAACTGGCATAAAATATTACAAAAATAATTCAGAATAGATAACTATTTGTAAAGAAATATTTTAAAGGGTGCACATTAACCGGCAGCATGTTGGCTCAGTGGTATCCCATTCATTGACTTTAGCTGCTTTCAGTTAGATTTGTGAATAATCCTCATTTTGACATCTTGGGTAATTGTCTGTTGAATTTTTCACGTTTTCAAAATGGCACCACTGTGATGCCATCTTGGATAGCTTTTTGCCATGGACACTGCCATCTTGTAGGTGTTTTGAGATGGCCACAGTTATGTTGATGATGGTAACAACATCCAAAGTTTGCAATGTGACTCATGATGTCATCCCATCAACCTAACTTAAGATGGCAGCATGACACAGTTCTTTTGCCAATCTTTATTGGGTCCTTATTGAAACAAATGATGTCATGCTAGTTATTAGTGAAATCTAAAAATAAAGAGTTAAAATGAGGACATTCCTGTTATGTACAAAATTTTGGTTTTATGTTTTAACTTTGATGACTTCTTTTGGTTTTGTGACTTTTCCTTGTGCCTAAACAACAATTCTAACAGCTCTTATTTGTTCCTTCCTTCTGGTTATTTTTCAATTGCTCCTGTTATTCTGAGTACACCAGTTCTTTCCCTGAGAATCATAAAAGGATTATTAAGCAGGTTCTGAAAATGGATGGATGTGTTCTTTATAAATTATCGGTTTCAATAAAATACTGTATTCTGGGAAAAATAAGGGAAAAAAATAAATAAATGAGCAAGAAGTTCTAATCTGCTCAGGACAACAAAGTATTTGTGGTGATGTTCTCAAACAATTCAAATCGGCAACATCAGAAATCTTTTATGGCAGAATGAGAAGGCATAGAATTAAATTAGATGATTCACCAAAAATAAATGAGTTCTGTTGGTCACAAACGTGTAGATTGATGCCCCACTTGCACTTGAATTAGGTGCATTAATGTAGTATAGTTAGAATCGACATATTAATGATGCACAGTGAGTAAAATAACATAAAACATGTTGTTATAAGTGACACATTGAAAGCCACAAATGCACTTTGTTTACCCCCAAGTCTGTCTTGTATGGCCTGCCAGTTTGCATTGGGGTATACCAGGTCCTGTCATTGCGTCAGGCAATTTGTCTCTCTAAATTGTAGCAAACAACTTTACTGAAGAGTTACCTATTTTACTGTAACAGCACACACATTATACAGGTAAGGAAACGATTGTTCTGTAATTTACGTGGATGAGGTTCATTTTAAAACTGGGCAACATAAGATACAGCTGGTCTGTGGAACTAAACAGAAACAAATTGTGCTTCTGCAGTAGGTCTGAGTACGTAAAAAGTGCTAATTTAGTGATGACATGAGGGATTTACCTGAGAGTCATGTGTAACTACCAGCACCACCCAAACAAAATAACTTCCCCTGGTAACTTTCACTTTTGTCCCCTATGTCAAAGGTCATTGACGCCTTCTGGCATCTTGTATCTGTTTCTTACTCGGCCATCTGGCACGTCTGTTAGATAATCTACTGATGCCTCCTCAGATATACAGCAGGTACAGGGAACAGCACTGCTGTTAACACAGGATGCAGTTTCTTCCTACCAACAGATTTTACTTATGACAAAACTGTTTGTTAAATATTAAATATCTGTGCAAGACTACAAATGTATGCTTAAGCTTTAGCCAATTTGTTATTTGTGTCTATTTAAATGATATCCATGAGTCCTTCGAGGCATTTTAAGTGTATTCTGAATTATAACTCGTCTATCCAGTCATCCATTTTCTCCTGGCCAGGGTCGCCATGAGATTATTACTATTATTATTCATAACAAAGTGTCATATAGTAGTTGCCATTTAAAATAATGCAATCTTAATATAAAATGATGGCGAACTTCAGCTTTCAAAGCTGCAAAGACAAGAAAGCAATTAAAAATCTCTCCACCACACTGTGTATTATGGGATTGTGATAAGAGTACCGAAAGACAGGCAAGTATTACAAATCATTAGGAGCATATTAAGAAAACAAGATAGGGCAAAGCCCTAAAGAATTAGCTTATGTTTAATTTTCAGCTGCTGCTGGTAAATCTTCTCCTTATCTGTAGGCACAAACTGCACTTCAGCAACTGTGAATGCTCGTGAACTATACAGCTTAAACAATGGGACCTGCCTTGATTGTATGAGTTACTTGACATAATATTGTTTAATCCAAAATAATGTGACTTCCAAACAATCAAGAGCCTTGTAGTTTCATATTAGTTGAGTATTAGTTGAGAGTAGCATGGCGGCACTGTGGTCAGAGCGGCCATCTCACAGTTCCAGGAGACTCGGTTTAGATTGTAGCACCCAGCTGCTTCCTATGTGACAGAGTATTAGAGAGCAATCAACAGCCAAATTTGAGTTGAGTAAAAGTAGTGAGATCATTCTGAAAAGTTACTCAACTAAAAGTAAAATTTGGTGATGAGCAAATTACTCAGAGGTTTTAAAGCATCTTATATTAATTGTACTTAAGTGCAAGTAAGAGGAGGATATCTTCTCATATTATATCCATCCAACATGCCGGCTCCACGCAGAGAGCACCCAGGGGCCTAAACCCCAGTTTCCTTGTAGCCAGGCAGAAGTCTACCACTCTGCCATTTTATGTATAGTTAAAGTTCTTACCATCTTAAATACTTTAAACACTAAAGTGTGAGCCACGTACCTGCAACTTGAAACAGTGACATTCAGCATGAGTGGATATCTTAATGATTGATTCCTAATTCAGTAGGATCTAATATGAGAGGCATACAGACTTTCTTCACTTTAAGAAACAGTTAATCCGGTCCTGAAAACGCGAACACCTAATTAACACCTAAGAACGTTTCTTAAGCATTTCCTGGCCCCCATTTTTGTTCATAGAACAATACATTGCATGAAAAATGACAGAATTATTTCAATAATAACATTTGGCTTCAGAAAAACCCTAATAATGTTTAATAAAGCGCTTTACCTTTTTTCCCCTAAGAGCTACTTTTACAAAATGAAATGGCTGAGAGCTACTCATGTTTTCTAACGTTTATTCTCATAGCATTTTTCAACCCAAACAAACAAAAATGTTGGTGTCCACAACTCATATTTTGCATTAAAACATCACAAAAATATTTAGTTCACCTGCAAGTGCATTTTGTATGTCTGTATGCATTTTCTAGTGTATCTCACACTATTGAATTAAAACATGAATGCTGTCAAAACAAAACAAAACAATGCAATTCCAAATACACAGATATTACTTATCCATTTGTCATTTTGTTCCATGTCACTGTTTCACTTTATTCACATGTCCAGTTGCATGTGTGATGTGTTTTTTAGCTAGTTACATGGCTGGTACTGCATGGAGTCAACAAGAGAGGAAGGTGTCTGGTGGAGTGTAGCCACTTAGGTTCGCTCTTATGGAGTCATTTATATGTTCATCTGTTAGTCTTGTTAGACTCATAGAGGTATGTAGACCCAAACAAAGCAGACATTTTCAGAGCTGATTGGTGAAGATTCTTATAGTTATCTGGCTCCAGAAATGCTGAGAATGCTGTTGAGACTTTAACTGCACATTATTTTGAAGGTTTACTAATATATAATACAGTATATAAAATCCAGTTTCTGTCTGTCTGTATGTCTGTCCACTTTTCACAAGAGAACTACTGAACAGATTTAGATCGTTTTTTTTTTCTATAATTTGCTTGAACATTCCGGTTGATTTTGTGACTTCTCTTATTTTGCTATGTATCATAGTTTGCTTGCGGTTTCGATTTATTTGCTCAAATCCAAGTGAGATGCAGCAGGCAGAGTGGAGTGGGGTGGGGGGCGGGGCCTCGGCCTCCTCACTCACACATCAGCCTCGGGGCGTGTACTTTACCTTCGCGAATCCCTGAGACACACAATGGACCGAGGAGAGGAGCCTTCCTCACTCACTTGCCAGCTTCGGAGTGTGTTCCTTAACTCCGCTTAGCTAGCAAACTAGAAAACAATTGAATTCAACTTTGTTTGATATTTTAAAATAAAGTGTTACTTAGGTCTTGATGTGTTTGACTCCGGATATTCTCTTAAGTGTATGCCACATTGAAAAGACAGATTGCAATTCAGACTGTGGATCGTGAGTTTGTGTTAAAAGGATTGTGATATGATTTTTTGGAAAGATCGCCCACCCCAATTTGACTAATCCATCCATCCATCCATTTTGCAACCCACTGAATCCGAACACAGGGTCACAGGGGTCTGCTGGAGCCAATCCCAGCCAACACAGGGCACAAGGCAGGAACCAATCCCAGGCAGGGTGCCAACCCACCGCAGAATTTGACTAATCAAGTTTTCAAATTTATGTAGGATTCATTAACCCTTTGGCAAGCTACTTGGAAAGGGGTTGTGAGCTACCGGTAGCTCGCGAGCGACGTGTTGGAGACCCCTGGCTTAGACTATATCACTTCTAGTTTCACATTGAAAGGAATGGCCTTTTGTTTTTTTTTTTGGCTTTTTCCAACTAGTTCATGAGCTGTTTTTGAGCTGTGACGCCCAGGATAATGTGAGAAGACATGTAAGGAATACAAGTGACAAAGTGAGTGAACCACAGCTCCAGTCGCCATAGACAGCTGATCAACAAGCTGCCATGAGGACAGTGTCTGAACCCAGAAGCATGAGCTGTGGAAATAACTGAGACTGAGATTGTGTGTGAATGTGACACTCCAAGGGTATGACCACATCTTTGGAAAAATTTTTGGCCCTGTTTTTATTTATGTACTGGCTGTTGTACAGTTCTTTGAGGCTGTGTTAAGTTAAAATAAGAGAATAAATTATTCCTGTGACAACCAGTAGAGGGAGCAGTGAGATACGGTGAGTGCTGCTCAGACTACGCTATGCCCTCAGTTGCCACACTGATGCCTCATTCAAATGAACGCAGCTACCGTACAGAGAAGGGCAACACGGTTTCACTGTCTCTATTTTCCTGGTTGCAGGTGGGTAATGTAGAGTGTTACCATACTAATAGTCACCGAATTACACGGTAACAGTCAGTCAGTCATTTTCCAACCCGCTATATCCTAGCACAGGGTCATGGGGGTCTGCTGGAGCCAATCCCAGCCAACACAGGGCGCCAGGCAGGAACAAATTCTGGGCAGGGTGCCAGCCCACCGCAGTACACGTTAACACTTTAGATTAAATGTATTAATAGTTCTAGTGCAAGGATGCCTATTTTGTATTATTGACAAGTTACAAGTTTACTTCTAATTTTTTTTAAAAGGACGCCGAATCCCCTGTGTTAGCAGCGTTCCACCTTCCCACCTATGCTCAGCATATTGTTATGTATGAACTACTGTACATTCTTAGTAATGTACCCCCATATCTCGACAGATTAATCATTTAATGGTTTCATACCTTATTGTGTTCTGTAGTTTACGTTTCTGTGTCACATATGTATTAACAAGTAGAAAAGTTCATGTTAATGGCTAAAGATGAAACGTTTAGTTAAACTGTTAAACAGCTTGAATCGATAAACTATACAGTATATTGTTGTATTGCATTAAGTTTTGAACGTGGGCCAGCTCAGTTCTGTATGTTTAATAAGTGCTAATAATCTTATATAGAATGACACTTTACAATATTATTTTTAGGTTAATTGCTATGTATATGGCATGTGTACATTTAAGTACTATTTTACATTGGAATGATGCCAATGAAAGAAATGGACAGTAATTTAAAATTACGCTGTATTTAATAAAGTTTCAAATGAACGTAGCTACACAGAAAGGCAGTACAGTTTCACCATCTCTGTTATCCTGGTTGCAGCTTTCATTTAGCTTTACTGCTAACACTGCCCCACAGCCTGGGAGGTGTTACTTTATCAACATCCAGTCCCGCCCTGAAACATCCAGCCCCACCCATATATTTGGAATAACTGCTCTCGATGACAAACTATTAACACCAGTGCCTTGCATTTCAAAATCACTCCAGATTCTTCATACGATATGTGTGAATTTTCCTAAAATAGGGGAAGCCTACTGTATATTTTAGATAACTGACCGAGCAAAGTGTTATGCATATTCACTGAGCACTTTTTTGCTTTCTAGTTTAATATTGTATTAATGAATGTGTTCAACAGAATATATTGGAGTAAGAGTAGGCAGACAGAAAATTTTATACTAAAATGAAGTAAATATATTCCGAAAACATACTCAAGTACAGTAACAGTACTTTGTTACAGTACGACACTGGAATTTGACAGTGTCTATAGGGGATTTTTTTCTGGCTGTCCTTTTACACTGTAAAGGCAAACAGGTTAGACTAATTGCTGAGTATAAATTGTTTTCCATTTGACCACGTGTACATGTTGTGTGTGAGTGTGCACTATAATGGATTTTTGTTCATCCAGTGTTTTGTCTGCTGGGAGCACCTGTATTAGAGCAAATGAGTGATGAAAATGGATTAATGGATACTTACTTCAGGTCAGCTTAGAACGTATAGAACAGAAAGTAAGAAAGTGAAGCTAGGAGAATAAGTAAGCTTTAACAAAATAAATACCAATAAATCAGGCACCACTCTCCAAAAGGACACAGTGGTGCAATCCTTCAAGTTTATTACATCTTACAACATAAAATGTAAAAGCATCTCCATGCATTTCCCCTTACCCATGTCACCAAGCAGCATAACTGTGATCCATAAGCCCAAGCTGGACATTCCATTATCAATATTTTTCTGACAGCATCTTCAAGTTTCATGTCTTTTTTAATATTCCACTTATTGCACAAACCACAACATAGCTTATTCATATGGAAAAGATTGATGTTTGAAATTTCATGTTCAAGTAGCGCACAAAGCTTAGCCTCGAAATAAAGGACTCTTTCAGTCTTTTCCAACACATGCGTCCATCCATCCACTCTATTTTTTTAACCTTGGTCAGGGTCATGAAGAGCCAGAGACTATCCCAGCAGGAGCCATCCCTGTAGGAATGCCAGTTTATTATAGGGCACCCATACATTTCTACTGTCAGTCACACCAGGCCAGTTTAAAGTTGTTAACTGAAGTGGCAGCATGACAGGACTGTGGGATAAAACTGAACTCCCCAGGAGAAACCAAGCTATCACAGAAACTGCACTGAAGACACTACAGATGGAAACCATACCTGGGCTCAAGTTCTGTGAGGCAGTAAAACTACCACACAACTCTAAATTAAACATTTTACACGTACCCTGTCTATCAGATAAACAACATTTACAAACTTAGAATCGACAATAACAGACTTAATTTCTTCATCAAATAATTTCCTATTTTATGAACCCCTTACTTTGATTTGTCCCTAAAAACATCTTCATGATCCACACCCATCTTCATATCCACAATCAATGCATCTAAAGTCTCATACCTCCCACACAATCAAATTTGGCAAAGCAGCCTGTCTTGAAATCCCTACACCCCCAATCATAATGATGAGAATGACTGTGGACTAATGAGTTCATGTTTCAAGCCAAACTGGCCTGAAGAGCTGATAAGGGTCAACTACCCTGCTTTTTATAACATCTTCTCATGACCGACTATGGGCTTTCTGGGTATTTTGTGTTGGCATTAACTGTGGTGTCAATGTAATCATCCATTGGGAATGGCAAGCTGTAATAAGGCTAAACCAGAAAGAAAGCAAAACTGTTTATTTGTACGTATGGGATGGATGAGTAAGCCTCAGAGACTTGAATGAAGCAAGCAGAAGCAAAAGAGTACAGCATAAATATATAGTCGATGACAGAGCCAATATTTTTTAAAACACTCAGCAACCAGCTGGGGACCTCTCTTCTGATTTAGTCATTATTAGGACTAGGCAAAACCACATTATCAGGAGGCTGCCAACCAAGCAGGAAAAATAAATATATAAAATAAATGTATAAAAAGGCTGTCAGCTAGAAAACAAAGAATAATTATGAATTATTACACCACTCTGCGCATGTTTTATATATTGACATTATATTTGTAACCTTGACATTAGAAGAAGCAAATTCAGAAAACAGATGGATAAAGCAAAATATACGATTAATATACAGTATGGGCAAGAGCACTAAAAAATTAGCAGGGTAAAATTCCAAAGACAATCTCTAGCAGAAAGACGCAGTTGGATCACTGACAAAAGGTGAGTCACCTCCGACCCCATAAATGATACTGGGCTTTGGCTGGAAGCAGCCGAGACAGAGAGTTTAATGCCACCTTCCTACAGTGATTCAAAGGCTCACTGGTTAGAGAAAGATAACTCAAGACTGTGTATAACAGAAACTGAGAAAGAGGTGGAGGGAGGGAAAGGAAGAGTGACAGAGAAGGACAGTGGACAGGACAGGACAGTGAACAGTGCGTTGGTGGTAGTTTTGAAGTGTGGGAAAATTTGTGAACCATCCCATCCATTATACAATACCCGCTGAAGTAGAGTGTTCATAGGGTTGACGTTTTACTTCTCTTTCACTGTATGTTTAATTTTCTCCCTTGTAAGTTTCTCTCCCTTGAGTGTGTTATCAATAAACATAATATTTTTGTATAATTTTGGCCTCTGGCATCACTCTGGGTGTAGACATTTGCTACAATATAGATTGCTACATAAAGCCAGGTTTTCAGGTAAATTTATCTTGTATAATCCACCTATGTATATAATTTTTGCAACAGCAGGTGAGGAATGGTATCTTGTTAAAAAAAAGATGGCTTCTATAGAATTTTAGCAAGGGAAAGAGTACTTGACATATGACTGAGACGCAGTGACTGAGCAAAAAGGTGAAAGCTGCACTGCTGAAGCAAGAGCCCAAATGTTCAGTGAGGCTACTGAGAAGGAGTTTTGGGTGGCCTTTTGAAGCGTTTAATGAATGAGGAAGGGTAGTGGAGAGTGTTCTCAGAAAGCATGGAGACATCTTGACCCCAACTGGAGACATTATCAAGAGCTGGAAGGAGCACTGTGAGGAATTTCTAAAACCATTGCATATGTTATCAATGAAAGATGACATACTAGAAGTATTGGTTGAGGCTGAGTCCATTTTTGTGGCTATGGTCACAGTGTTTGCTCAAAAACTGAGTGGGGAAGAAGATCCAAGTGGAAATTTTAAAAATGGTCATAAATGAGTCACTACATCAGTTTTTCAATTATCCATACTCCACATAATTTTAGCCCAAAGATAAAGGTCTCTTTTCTAAACAAATATTCAAATAATGTAATGCAGTATTCAAAGTAAATAGCGCTGAATGGAGAGATGCAAGGAATGGAAAGAAAGGGTTGGGGTGGAGACCAGGAAAAAAAACACTTTTGGTGAAGGTAGAGGTCACCTTCCTAGGAAGAGTTAAATGATGGGTGAGAGGCAAATACCACTGATGTCAAAAGGAGAGAACAGGATAGACAATACAATACAATACGATTTATTTTTGTATAGCCCAAAGTCACACAAGAAGTGCCGCAATGAGCATTAACAGGCCCTGCCTCTTGACAGCCCCCCAGCCTTGACTCTCTAAAAAGACAAGGAAAAAACTCCCCAAAAAAAACCATTGAATGGAAAAAATGGAAGAAACCTTGGGAAAAGGCAGTTCAAAGAGAGACCCCTTTCCAGGTAGGTTGGGCGTACAGTGGGTATCAAAAAGAAGGCGGTCAATACAATATACAGATCAGAACAAATCCTCAATACAGTATAAAAATAAGAATTTTACAAGTGTGGAGCAGAATTTAACAGTAGATGATATCATATAATATGGCATGGATTTGTTTAGAGTCCTGGAGACCTCAGCCATCAAGCTGCCTCCCCCAATTTGCCATTCCACAGCTGAGACAGCCAATATGATGAAAGGACCCCTTTACCCAACAATTCCTGCGATCCTCTATCAGGGATGACTTTACCTTAGGCAGGCAAAACAACTTGGCAGGTGGGCCGTGGCACCAAGTGCCACATTGGAGTACCGAGAAGAGAAACAGAATAGGTGAGGGTTAGTAACAGATTATAACTATCATGTTACTTATGTTTTAGTGCTAATGACTAACAACAGAGATGCAGTCTGTACAGTTAATCAGCAGCTCTAGTCAGGATATGCTAAACTGAAGTAGTGAGTCTTCAGCTGGAATTTAAAAGCTGAGACTGAAGGGGCATCTCTTATAGTAGCAGGCAGACCATTCCACAGTTTAAGGGCCCTGTAACTAAAAGATCGACCTCCCATTGTTATTTTATTAATCTTTGGAATCATAAGCAGATCGGCATCTTGAGATCTCAATGTGCGCTCAGGTTTGTAAGTCATGATCAGTTCAGATAAATAAGCCAGACCTTGGCCATTAAGGCCTTGTATGTTAAAAGGAGGATTTTGAAATTTGCCCTAAACTTAACTGGGAGCCAGTGTAAGGATTTAAAAACTGGAGTTATGTGTTCGTATTTTCTTGTTCTTGTAATAATAACAACAGATAGACCAAGTGAAAGATGAGTCTTTTAAAAAGATACATACAAGGAAAAACAGGGAGAGAGGTAAATGAGCAGGCAAGTGGCAGATATGTCAAAGGCAGACTTGTTTAATATGTTGAAGGTGTCCCCATGACCCAGACAGCTGGCAATAGTAGGGTACCATTCATATTGCAGCATTAGTAAAAACAATAGACTTAATCCTGATGTCCTGGCTAAACTGCCTACCATGGCCTGGTCGATCTGGCCCTCTAATCACCCCCTGCCTCCAACTGGCTAACTATCTCTCTCACTCCCTTAACCACCTAATAACTAATGTGTGGTGAGCATTCTGGAGCAATACTGGCTGCCCTCGCTTCATTCAGGTGGATGCTGCACATTGGTGGTGGTTGAAGTGGACTCCATCTGTCCATGTAAAGTGCTTTGAGCAGTGAGAAAAACAATAAGTTAATCTAATTAATTAACTATTAGAAACAAATGTCGGTTGGGGTTCTTCCCTGTGGGTTACTCAGTTCGGTTATCAGTAGGGATAAATGAAACAGACAAAAAATTTTTACAGACATTTTCCTGAAATTGCCCCTAAAAATGGTTTTAAATGTGATTTTACAATTGCAATTAGTCAGTCATTAGTTTTTTTTTGGTTGCTTGTTATTGTTGTCTGTTGAGTTATAAGAAGTGCCTTTTAAGTTAATAATAAAAGTTCCTTGTGTGAATTCAGGAATAGGGTTTTATCCCATAGTACGATGCTCTTGCCCTGGAGCTTGGCACCACTGGACACGCTGAGGCTCCCCTTCATCACCTTGACCACGGCCTAGAGACAGGCAGGAAAAGTAACATATTGTACATTAATAAACTCAATTTTGCTGGTCATGAAACAACATTTTGTTTCTGAAGTTTTTGCGAAGCCAAACGTTTCACTGTGGATTCTATTTTGGTGATTTGTTTTGCTCATCACAAGTCATCACAATATTGTCGTGAAAATAAAAGTAACAGAAAGACGCATGTACGGTATATGTTCTAAAGAACGTTTCTAATGGTCTGAAGCCCCTGCAAGTTAAATGTTGCAAAATCAAAATCTAGAAATGCCAGTGGCCCATATCAATGTGTTTTCCCCCCACACACTGTACTGAACTATTTCATCGGCATGTTAGGTAGTGTGTGAAGTCAGTCTTATCACATAACAAGCATAATAACCAAGAGTAGCCTAATATCTAATTTCCCCTAGAATATTTCATTCAACAGACCCTGGAATTTGCTGTTGTGCAATTCCAAGCTCAACATAATAATCCTTTCCGCTATTGGCTTATGTGTAGCTAATGATACTATGGGATGCTTAGGAGAAGGCGAATACCAGACTTTAGCTAAAGTTTGTAGTGTTCTTTTAAAAATGATACGTTGGCTCATGTATGTAAATGTTACTTTATTATGTTGAAGTGATATTTTCGTATTAAATGTCTTAAATCAAAATTAACACTCAGCAATGGACATTTTTTAAAACCACTATATATTAATTAAATGAATAAAAATGAATGTCAGCAGAAATCACTGAAGCTCTGTCTTTGGCCACCACAATATTCATTTGGATAATTAAATCACTTGAGACTACGTGAAAAGTGATGCCACTTTTGTAACAAGTACTTAGGAACCTCTTGATATTTGTGAAAGTGGTAACACTTTAGTTTAGGTACTGCAAAAGTGCATCTATTACTCATTTATTCTTATGTAACAAGACCTTAATAAAGGCTTCTTTTGGTCTTCATAACACTTATAAAACCTCAGTAGATAGGATATTCATCTCTAGGCAGTTTGGCACATTGACAGGATAATAATTAATATTTCTTTGCATATATATAGTGCTTTTCTCACTACTCAAAGCGCTCAGCAATTGCAGGTTAAGGGCCTTGCTCAAGGGCCCAACAGAGCAGAGTCCCTATTGGCATTTACGGGATTTGAACTGGTAAACTTTCCGATTGCCAGTGCAGATCCCTAGCCTCAGAGCCACCATGGGCTGCAGAGGATGGTAAAATTACTTGTTAATATGAATGATTCACAGTTCTTATACTAAATATGTAACATCAAGAGAAATTTGTCACAGGCCGCCTCACACCACTCCAGAGTGACGTTGTGTTAGCAGGTCACATTGCAGGGATGAATAAACACTTTATTGATGCTTTATAAGTGTTATGTTGACCCAAAGAAGTGTTTGTTAAGTCTTCTTGAGTAAATAAGTAATAGATGCATTTCTGCAGTATCCAAACTAAGGTGTTACCATGACAAGTATGACATCTCTGCCTAATTTTTAATCTGTGTCCTAGAGAGACAGCAATGATAGGACTATTCTTTAGTGCTTCCCAGGGAATCTGAAAGAGTGAGAGCTAAAGGTGAAAGAAATAGGGGTTTACTGGTATAAATGGCATTATAATGCTAAAGTTTTATTATCTTTAAATTAAACAAAATATTTATATGATCTCTATGTTTTATGATTTTAATACTGCTGCATTACAAGCAGGTTTTCAGATGACAGAACGTGCCAGGATTGTGTGGATCATCTTGGCGCACGGCCATTCTTTAAGCAAAAAGAAAATACCAAAGCAGTTAAGCTCAACATGCACACTATAAGTGAAATACTGAGAGCAATAAATAGGAAAATAATGGCTCTGACCCTTCTGTGACACTGCAGCGACAGAGGCTTTTACTTCCTTCACTCGATATGGTGATTGTCATGATGCGTTGGTGGAAGACACGCATACAGCAATCACATTTAATCAACTACCTAAATATAGGAACACAGGAAACACCTCCATAGACTTTATGAAAATGGGTAATATTACAATTAATATCCCTTTAATTTTGAAAGATGAAGCAAGACAATCTTAACATTAAATGTGTTATTATAATATACAATAAATGGGCTTGCAACTTTTAAGTTTACCAACTACAAGGCAAACTGCTTTATATAGTATATGCTTTGTGGGATTGTAGGTATCAAAACAAGATCACAAAATAATCAAAATAAACACAGATACTAGAAAAAGTAAAATTTACTAATATTAATCTAGATTAATCTAAGTGGCCCAGTGAAATTCTGTGGATGGTAACCTCCAAGGGGCGGGTCCACCTTGACATCATTTCAGAGGGACCACCCTAAGCCTTTGTAGTACCATGGAAAGGAGCATCATTGGAGTTTGGGGAGCAGACATCTTTCTGCTGCGAGTATTATTAGATTTTCTAGTTTTTGTGAATTTTGCTGCTGGATTGTGGATTTTGACTTTCTTGCCTTAAATTGCCTTTTTAGGCAAATTACTTTGCCTTATGTTTGCCTTTTTGCCTTATTTTGTTACATTTCTTCTTTTGCTAATTTAATAAAGTTTTGTTAATGGACTCAACCAGAAGATTTTATGGTCCCCGTTTCCCTTAAAGGGCATTTATGTATATTTGGGACATTGTTTTTGAACTAGTTGAAGCCCATGCCCCTTTTATGGGCCTATGAAGGCTTGAAGCCTGCTAGTTGATGTTTGGGTCTGGCTGCCTGGGGTTAAGCCTATGCCTCCAGACCAGTGAAGGCCCCATTTTGACTTTAATCTTTTTTGAGGTCTTAAGCTTTTTTTTACCATTTTGTGTTGCAAATTCATTTCACATATGAGGTACATAACACTAGCATTAACATAACATAATTTTTAAGGGCAGAATAGGAAACCTAAAGATAATTATGAACACTTAAAGAAACCAGGAGACGAAGGAGGTAACAACGGCAAGACAAACAGAAATTCTGGGACAAGCACAAGACGAAACTTATTTAAAAAAGTAAATGTCAAAAAGTCAACAGAAAATGCAAATTCGTAGTCAAAATCAAAACCACATACCTGAAAAGAATGTTTCCTAACTGAATATCTTGCTAACAATGTGTTTATATTGTTCTTTGATCCACCAAGAAATACCTAAGTGTGCTGTGCACTGCCATTTTATACCTGAAGCTCCAATGATGTCACACATTGCATCACAACCAGTAGCTAAAACAACACGGCAAACACCCTTAAACCACAAAATGGCAACCAAATGAGATGTAAAATGTTCAAAAACGATTATAAAACTGCAAACAATTTATTTATTAAACCTTCACAGAAACTGAAATGTGTGGGTTCTCAGTACTGTTAAGTATTTGGCTGTTCCTCACCCCACTGACATTTTACTTTATATTAGTAATTTTTCCCCACTTTATCTTCATGGTTTTCTGTGCATTTTAAGTTTGTGCGTCTTCTCAGCTGGGACTGGGTCTCTAATTAAATGAATTCCCTCAGATGCTGTAGTAGTTTGAGCCACAGTTACATGAGGAATATTTAAAGACCCCTGTTTCCTCAGCATCTTTGCTGTGGCATTTTTTGCTTTAGGTTCCGTGCTCTTCAGCTTCCCTTTTGTGCTCCTTTTTTGTTAGATTTGTAGTCTTTTGATTTTTAAGTCTTTTTTGGAACTGTTCTAGTTCCCAATTATTACTTTAGGTACTTATGATTTTAAATTTTTGTATCGCAGACTTTGGCTAATAATTCATTTTATTTCAGTTTACAGTATGTTTAGTAATTTCAGTGCTAACCAGGTGAGAGACAGTAATTGTGGGACTCTGTCAGGTCTGTGCTTTGTCTCCTACTCTGTTCGTGATTTACAAAGGCCAGGATATCAAGGTTCAACCGGACGAGGAGGGAGTCCAGTTCTGTGGCCTTAGAGTTGCACCACTGTTTTTTGCAGATGACGTGGTCCTGTTGGCTTCATTGGGCTGTGAACTCCAGTACACAGTGAGATGGTTTTCAGCCAAGAGTAAAACGGCAGGGATGAGGATCAGCACCTCCAAATTTGAAGCTAATAATCCTCAGTAGAAAAAAGGTAGATTGTCCTCTCTGAGTGGGAGGTAAATTACTGCCTCAAATGGAGTAGTTTAAGTATCTTGGGGTCTTGTTCACAAGTTAGGGGAAAAGGGATGGTGAGATCAACAAACAGATTGGAGTGGTGAGCGCAGTAATGCTGTGTTTGCACCACTCTGTAGTGGTGAAGAACGAGTTGAGTCAGAAGGCAAAGATCTCAATTTACCAGTCGATCTATGTCCCTATGTCCCGAAACAAAGAGACTGCTGGTACAAGTGGCTGAAATTAGCTTTCTCTGCAGGGAGGCTGGGCTCTCCCTTAGAGGTAGGGTAAGTAGCATAGACATCCAGGAGTTTCAGTGTAGAGCCAAAGATAGTGAGGTGGTTCAAACATTTGATACAGATGCTTCTTGGACCTGTGAAAGTTTTATGGGCACAAGCAGCTAGGAGGAGACCCCAGGGAAGACCCAGGGATTGGTTATATCTCCCCACTTTGAGTTAGCAAGTTTGGTTGGGGAAAGGGATGTAGTGCTAAGGGCTCGTTTATACTTCACGCTCAGAACGCGTACGCGCATGCATCATGGCTGCCACGCATTCCCAGCATTCATTTGACGTGTCCTCTGAGCAGGTCCTTAGAAATTAACGCGGGCGACGCAGTGTGATAAAAGTTGGAACGTGACATCAGAGTCTCTATTTACTATCTACATGTGACAGAAAGCCTCTTTGCGGATCCTACGGGATCGAAGTGCACGCTTCGATGTTTGATGAATGGTTCGATGTGGTGAAGCAAAATGCCGACATACAGATGCATTCGTGATGCTTTTATATTCAAGCATCGCTTATTCCATATTTACGATCGTAATGACACGATACATTTTAAAAGTCTCATATACCATCGTTTGTGCCGTCTTTTTTTTTTTTTGCAACTTCACAACAGCAACATAATGTACAGCGCTGTATTTGAGCCACAGAGAAAAAAATTAAGGATATGGTGAGAACGTGTATTTTGTGATTAAAATGAAGATTTCGCCTTTAATCTCGAAATGTCCACTTTAACCTCGTAGTTTACTTTATCACTAAAGCAGACCGTCGTAAACATCCAGTTTTTAATCGCTACAAGTTTCTTGGACCTGACAACAGCAGCATGCAGCAATAGATCACCACACAGAACACATTAAATGTATGATATTCTAGCACTCTGTACATTTAGAATCCTTAGATTTATACTTGATATCACTTTCATGATGAAATGCATTAAAGTATGTATGTTACATTTTACAGATAAATCGTTAATTTCATTTAAATAATGAATACTGTTAATAATTACACACATGGGAGTGACACGGTGGCGGGGCGGTAGCACTGCTGTCTCGCAGGGAGTCATTTCGCTGGTATTCCATGCCTGGAGTTTACATGTTTTCCTACTGGGTTTCCACAGTGAGCTCCGGTTTACTTCCAAAGATATGCAGATTTGGGGATTTGGTGCTGCTAAAATGACTCCAGTGAATGTGTGTGCTTGTATTCACCTTGTGATGAGCTGATGCCCCGTCTAAGGATTGTTTCTGCCTCGTGCCCAATGCTTGCTGGAATGGACACATCCCTGGATTGATGGATTTAATCATTAAACATCCTTTTCAGAGATATTGCGGTAAGGTGTCATCGGAATTTAATGGCTGTTCCAGGCAATTCACAACACAGAGAAGCCGAACCTGTTCTCACCGTGATAATATCTCGCACTACCACCTGCTGGATTCCTCCAGATTTACGTAAAGTATGCGCGCAAATATAAACAGTACAACGCTTGCGTAGCAGGAGCATCCACTGGAGCAAACGTTGGGTTGCATCACGTGAAGTATAAACCAGGCCTAAGAATGTTGCTCCTGTAACCCAGTCCTGGATAAACAGTTGGAAAATGAATGAATGAGTTTTAGATCTTCTGTTCTTTTGTTTTGAATTTTGTAGTTTTTAAATAATTTTTGGATTTTTGCAGTTTACATTTTGGTTTCTGTGGTTTGAATTCTTTAACTGATTAAATTAATTAGTGATTTAATACAAGCATTTGGGCTCTGATCATAACAAATGCTAACAAATGTTCCATGTTAATTAATCACAAATGAAAACTTCCACTGTAAGCTTTCCACATAACACCCTTTTTTTTTTCAAGGACTATTTATTTTTTTTAAATCTTTTTCATTTGTATACAAAGCTTTGTTGCTACTCCAGCTGTAATTCAACTTCCTTAAAGGGAATTATGATGTCCATGCTTTTATGGTTATTTGTGTAAATTCCTGTACAGTTTAGATCAATCTGTAGAGGGGTTATATGGTTTTGAGGCCCAAGGAGTTCAAATATGGTGTTTGATTTTTGTCTTTGAACTTTGAGAAAGTTCATTATTTAACCCTGTTTTGTCGTGATGCAATTTTTGTTTCTTGTTTAGGTGCCACTATGTTACGTTTTGGTTTCTGCCGTATCCATGGAGATCTTACCCAGAATTCCCTGAGGCGCACTCATTTGTAACCTCACTCTGGCAACGATACAAAGGTCACCCCAGGTATCCAAGCTTGATGCATTAATCTTGTTTCACTACATTAATAGATCATTATTCTTGTAATCTATTTTGAAATTTCTGATCATGTTTTAACTTTGATGAAAGATCTCCTTGACTGCCAGTGTTGATCTTCAGCCCATTTTTTGACTTACGATTCTCCTTGTCTTTTACATTTCCTTCTTATTGTCTCTTGCAAGTCAGTATAAAGAGCAAACACAGTGCTGGTGAAGTATTAGGTATTTCACTATCACACAAAAAGTAGTGAAAGAAATTCTGAATCAGCTGCCTTTCATGCACACGTTTCATATTAGAACATTAGAACAATCTAGACGAGAACAGACCATTCAGCCCAACAAAGGTCGCCTGTCCTATCCACTAAAATCTCACAATAATAAAATCCTTTATAAGTAATAGAGTGTTATTTATAAAGAGGGTTTTTGTGGCCGTTTCCTTCCACAGGGGGACAGCTCTCAAGAGGATGACTTTCAGTTCTTTCATTTTAGGAAGTTACAAATGGACTTGAATTCCTTTGGAAATTCATTACATTCAGGTTTTGTTTTAATAGACTTCAGGAACAGCTTCTACAAGTTCAAGAATAAGAAGTGCTTTTAAAGAACAGTTTTAGTTATCCGAACCTGATATGATTTTTGCTTGAAATAAGCTTGTGAATGTGCAACTCTGAGAATCTAGCAAGCAACCCCTAAAAAAAAAATCCTCATCATAAAGCAAATTATGAAATTATTAACCACAGAGATTTCAATGTCCTCAAAACACTAACACCTACTGCACTGCATAGTAAGTTAGTCAAATGCATCTTTTGTTCTCTGTTCTATAGTTTGTAACATCTGTATGAAATTTATCCTTAACCAACTTCCATCTGTACCCCTGTGTTCTCCTTAATGAACTTATTTTAATGGAATCCACACCAAAGCTGACCGTCTTTGATTACTTCTGCTTGCATATGAAGTGTTGGAGCAGTGCAGTTTGAGCAGGAATGAGAGAAACAGAAATTGGACATTTTGCATTTACAGCAACTAACGGGTGCTCAGCCAAAGTAGAACTGTGCCAGAACTGGAGTTTGAGAGGCCAATAATTTGCAAAATGTGGGAAAAATACATTTCATTAATCCCTAATATATGGTATAATTATAATACTTTTGTGTAATAAGAAACGGATGGCTTAGGGAAAAATAAAATAGCACCCTCTCGTAAGCATCACTTCAAGTCACTTCAAGAGGAATGTGCTTTTAAAGAAAACATCCATCCATCTATCTGTTCATCCATCTTCTTAATACACTTATCCAGGGAAGGATCACAGGTGTCATAGTTGAGTGCTTGGGAAACAACCTAAAGGCTTGTGTGAGTGTAATTTACCATCGAGACATGAGGGGGCATTATGTAACAATGCCCTCTCTTCTCCTTCCCCTCCTGCAGAAAGGAATATCGACACCTCTCCAACTGTGATGTCACTTCCGAGGTCAGACCACCTGGACCCACCTCTTCCTCGAAGAACCCATCTCTAGCAGAAACACTACCATCTTGGGCAGACTGATTGATTTTTCAAAGACGTCTCAACTTTTGCTATACCATGCATTTTATTTTACGCCTTTTGCATAACTGTAGTATATGGGGTTTGCCTGCGGTTGCTCCAGACCCTTTATCTTGTGCTCTTGTCCCCTTACACAGGGTAAAAAAATAGGTTCTTCATTGATCTGTGCAACACATGCTGTAAATCACCTTAAAAAATCAAGCATTTTACCAGGTTATCTAAAATATATCAGGAATTGGATCCTAATTGTGAATGATGCCTTGCAGCTCTGGCTTCATTAGGTAACATGTTTAGGTAACAAGATATTTGATATTGTATCAAATAGTTCTGTTGGATTCATTCCTTACAATAATGTTTGAAATAATAACACATGGAATTCAACTGATTCTGAATTAACTTTTATTTTACTACACTGTAAATACTACTGTATGCTGTAAATGCATAAACTAATTTTGCTTAGCTAGAAGAATTCACGTGTACGTTCCATGTCTCCATGGGAAAATTACATCTTATATTACCTGAAACTAGAAAATATCAAAATTTCTTTGCATAGATCTATGCAGAGCCTGGCGAGAATTCATGAATGCCGGCTGGGCTCATGCCAATGTTCCTGTTTAACTTCTGCTGTTGCAATCATTATGAGGAAGTATAACGTAATGTGCTTTTCATTATTAATTAGGGGAATTGAGTTTTAGTGCTGTTTAAGATTAATTAATCTCAACTCTTCCTGTGATTTAATATTTGATCATATTTTTGGTGTTTTTGATTGCTGTATTATTGTATTACATATACCTAGCAATAAATAAAGTGTAATTTTAAAAACTCACCACAGTAGAGCCAAGACTCCTTACAGTCAAGCTGCTGCCAGTGAGAGCACACACATTATTCTCTCGCCCCATTCATGGTCACAAGCCAAAGCTCACAACACACCTTCAGAGTAAATGTTTTCTCTCGTTACAACAGAACATTCTGTGATGTCTCGAGTGCTGGAAGCTGCTCCTGTGGTTTGATGAATCATTTCTTCACATTTTGCCATATTAACAGTTGTGCTCACAAGCTGTATTTATATATTGCCGGCTTTTAAGAAAGACAACAATATAAATATCCATCTGACTGATATAAACAAACCAGAGACTTCCAACACTTACTTGGATTATGTAATGTTCATTTCTTCTACTGCTTATGTAATTTGTAAGATACGTTGCTGCATACAGTAAATGTGTGCAGGAATACATGTCAGAAGGAAACTTCCAGCATGGTAAATCCTGCTGGAATTCAGTTTTAACTTTTTCATCAGTGATCTAGTACTGTAGTTCACACTATAACCAGGAAGGGAGGATTGTGAGTTTTCCACAAGCCTACTTTCATTTAATTTCATTTTTTTATAGAGCTAAAAATCCAGAACTTTCCAACTGGCTGAGGTATTAAATGAAGTCTGCTATTTCTATCACGTGACTATAATGTCAATGTGGAGTGAAGAAATAATTAATTTGCTAGGTTTGTTTGTACAGTCAATAGCCTGCCACACAAAAGGTAGCTTTCTTTATTTTCTTTTTATTCACTTAACTGTGCCTGTAACATCACTGATGAAAAAGTTAAAACTGAATTCCAGAAGGATTTGCCATGCTGGAAGTTTCCTACTGACGTGTATTCCTGCACAAATTAATTACCACTGAAGGATGCGGCTAATGTTTTCTGTGTCAACAGTAATAAGGACTGAAGGGATTTTAATTCGGAGAAAATTGCTGAAGATGTACTTCCTCTCAGTTGCTCATAAGATTGTGGGAAGAGAGATATGATTCTTCAGGGTGTTTCTTGAGGATAACATGTGAACAAAAATTCTTTTTGCTACTTTACATTCTAGTAGTCAATAATAATAAATTGTAATGCTCCTCACTAATCCTAAAGAATAATTTTTTTCTCAGTACTGAGTAGTGCTTTGGCTCAAAGTAGAATGTATTTCATATTATTCTGGAATGTTATGTGTTTGAGAGGGGGAGGGGGGCACAATTATTATTCAAAGCAAGGCACAGTCTGTAGCACGGGGGAGTCAATAAACCTCGTGAATCAGCAGAGTTTAATTCTTGTGAATTCCCTTAATATCTTTAAGTGGTGTGTGGCAGGAAGTAGACTGATCTGCTAGGACTGGGACAAACAATGTATATTATATACAGCAGTTCCAATCTCGAGTCATTTCATTCCAAAGCACTTTACTAGTGCAGCACCACATTTTTTTTTACAAAAGCACATGTTTATGCAATGGAACAGGTTGTCACATAGTACATTATTGGTGTGGATTGAACACACAACTCTTAAACCACGTGGCCATGCTAACTGCCTGCAGCTTTGATAAACCACATCATAGAAGCTGACACCTTTATGAGGAAGAACTGACTCGGTAATGAATTCTTGTTCACAGTAGTTCCCTTTTCTTTTTCCTAGTTTTCTGAATGATTTCTGTTGTGAACACATTGAGTTGAACAATATATGAACAATAAAAAAATTCAGAGAGACGAGAGCATGTGGAATCAGAGCCAAACGGGCAGACAATGTAATTTTCAAACTACAAAAAAAGCTTCCAAAACTAAACATTGAGCAACAACAGTTGATCAAAAAAGAAAGAGGGAAGGTACAAAGTAAGAACTAACATAAAGGAATTCCATACCTAAAATTAGTTCCTTCAAGCACAGAAATGAAGCTTTTGAATGATCCAAAAGCTTGGAAACTCTGTAGAATGTGCCACCATCTTAAATAGGTATGCTCTGCTAACCTAATATGTCATATGAACTTCATGTTACATTGCTGACAATGGGCATAGTAACCATAAACATCTTTGCTGCAGCCATACAAATACTGACACAAAATGGTGACAATGACACAAAAAAGACATTTGTAGAATAATGATAATAAATGATAAATAACAAGAAAAATATGACCAAAAAAGAAACAATCAACAATAACATTTATTTATATAACATATTTTCATACAAACAATATAGCTCAAAGCGCTTTACAAAATTAAATTAAAGTTAATATAAAACATAAGCAAGATTAGGCAATAATATTATACAGTATGTAACAAAGAAAAAGATGAAAGAGGATGAAATGGCCAGGAGGTAAAAAAAAAAAAAAAAAAAAAAAAGAAAACCTCCAGTTAGGCTGGAGAAAAAAAAAAAACAAAATCTTCAGGGGTTCCTGGGCCACAAGACCACCCAGCCCCTACTGGGCATTCTACTTAACACTGATGTTCTAAATTAGTGCTTATGGTTTTCTGGCCTCACGTGAAAGAAAATTGATGATGATGGTCATGTGGACATCTGGGACACCCAGCATTCAATCCATAAACACAGGGGGGGGCAGCATAGTGCTTTGATCAGGTGGTGATGGCACAGAGTGCCACCATAGAAGAACCAGAAAAGACAGCAGAGAACAGTATACAGATTAGTAGGGAATTGCAGAACCCAGAGGAAAATGATAATTCAATGCCCATATAGCGTAATAGGGATACAACTAAAATGTAGCTATGAAAACACCATTTTAAAATAATGGGTCTTTTGTGTTTTTTTTAATTGTTGTATAGTATTAGCCGGGCGAATTTCTATTGTTAAAGTATTCCAAATTTTAGGTGCATAACAGCAAGAAGCCATCTAACTACTTCTTTTCCAGTTGGTTCTTGGAATTATAACCAGACCTTAATTTGAAGATCTGAGAATACGACATGGAGTATAAGGGGACAAACAGGCTTTAAGGGAAAGCAATCAAGAAAATCAGGAAATCGGGAAAGAGAGCACTGGGCAACAGAGGTTGAGACTTACAAAGATACCAAAGAAAGGTGGAGGAGGAATGCTGAGGGTACTGTAGGGCAAGAAATATTAAATATCTTTAAATTGATTCTATTAACTATCTCTGACATGTAACATATCTAGTACATTATCACTTTACGTACCCTATTTAGGTGGTAATTGCTGCATTTCTGTTTTATTTTGTTGTGTATTGTATTATTACTGCGGTGGGCTGGCACCCTGCCCAGGGTTTGTCTCCTGCCTTGCACCCTGTGTTGGCTGGGATTGGCTCCAGCAGACCCTCATGACCCTGTAGTTAGGATATAGCGGGTTGGATAATGGATGGATGGATGTATTATTACTTATTTTGTTTTGGTATGATTGTGTAGTGATTAGCACTGCTTCATGGCAAGCCTAATTATCCTCTAGAGATACTGTATCTTTATATGTATTTAAGATTTCTTGAGATATTAATCAATATCTTTACATTTTTTAAAGATATCTCCAAATGGTAATTTGGCTTATTATACTGCTGCCTCATGGGTTCAAGGAGTTGGCTCTAATTATTTTGTGTGTTCTCTCCACACCAAACGCATTTTCTCTGGTCACTCTAATTTGCTCCCACATCTCAAAGAGATGCACTGTTTTGGTTAGCCTGTCTAAATTGCACTGCTATGGAGGAGTGTGTGAGTGCATGCGAGCATGTCCTGTGATAGACTGGGATACCATATACTGTGTCTCAGTCTGAGCCTTGCGCCTGATGCTGCTGGGACAGATTCTAGCTTTTCTCAACCCTGTAATTTTCAGGAAGTTATTGGATAAATGCAAGGATAATTAACTTTTCTATTCATTGCCCAGTGATCTGTTTGTTCAATTGCCAGAGGCTTTAGCAGACCATAATATACTTTTTATCCAAAAATATATGCTCTCTGTTATACCAAATGAACATCTTAAATATGCCATACACAACAGTCACATTGTGCCAGATCCTCTTAAATAAAGGTGACCTGCTAATGTCTTACTACACAACTGTCAGTTAGCAACAACCTCAGTGATAACAACAAATGCACAAAATGGTATCACCCATATAGTAAAAACAGAATTGCAAAATGCCACTGTAAAATAATGGTAAAAAATAAGGGAAGAATAAACTCAGCAGACGAAAAGTATGCAGAAGCTTAATCTGTAATTGATTAAGTTCCTAATTTTATAACAAGAAGTGTCATCTGACAATGCCAATGGTTATTCTAGTATTCTCTCACCTGATGGTTCCCAGAAAGGTATATTACACCCCATTTAAAGGCAACTTTATCTGGCATTGAGATTGTTGCTAACTGACAGTTGTATAGTATGACATTAGCAGGTCACTGCTATTTAAGATGGCAGCACACTATCCATAGTGTCCAAACATTTGAATATCCAAACAGACAGATTTTGTAGTGTAGTAAGAGGGTTTTTGACGTCTAAAACATTTTGAATTTAGTTCAGTTTCTATCAAATGTTTTTGTTTTACATTTTGGACTTTTGTTATTCAGTTTATTGATTTTCATAGTAATATCCTTATCCTGTTTCTCATTATGACTCCCTATTTTCTCCAGATCCTTCCTACAATATCTTTCCCTCTGCCTTTCCTTAAACTGGCAGAACAGCCCAAAGCTAGAAGTCATTCAAACAGGGATTGTAAAAAAGCAACGAAAACAAGCCTCCGCTAAGCTGATGTGATACTCTGCTTTTATTCAGCCATTATGATGGCTATTGCCTAGTTTTTCAATCAGTTTGCCATAAACACATCACCACAGTTCACGTTGACATAATTTATTAACATTTAATTAAGTTTAAAGATTGATGATCAATAAACACAATACTTACAACTTGATTATGAATTCTCTATTTAACGTGTTCTGGAGGATTATCAACAGATCATGCTTTAATTACAAAAAACTTTTCTGTCCACCAGAAATGTGGCCATCAGGTTACCGCTACCTAAACGTTTTTGTATTTCCAGAAATGTTCTTATTCCGTCTCATTCTTCAGCACTTAATTGCCCTCTGAGATTTGCTTGATACTGATAAATGTTCCTGGTCTTGTTTTTCTTTCTGCCATTATATTGGTTATCACTTGGTTTTTCAATCACTTTGCAGTGAACACATGACCACAGGTCAATTCGCTGTCCCCAATTGTCACCAGGTTGCCACTTCCTAAAAGTTTTTGAAATTCATGAACATATCAAGTCATATCCTTTTGATTAAGACCAAGATCAGGGCTCTAGCCTCATTAGTTCATGAGTAATTGTGTGAGGGACAGAAAGATCTTAGCATTTCATACATATATAGATTCATATATAGATTAAATGGCTTACCAAAAGAAAACCGCCCACCTGACTGCTCCTGCTAATGGAGTAATCTTGCATTGTAAAGTTCAAGCAGGCCACAAACAAACAGTTGATATGTTGTGTTGCATTTATGTCTTTGTTAATCCATGCAGGATTATTATTTTCAGTACTGAGATTCTGGGCCATTTTGTTACAGATCTTGAGCGCAAATGAGAAATGCTGCTTTGAGAACAGTGAGTTGTTATACTATGAAAGGTATCTCTTGTACTTGGAATTCCATGCCCATGGTGTACAAGAAAGTCTCTTCCATGTAGCTAAAATGCTTAAAGTTTACTTGACTTTTGCTAATAATTCATTGCCATATCAAAGATATTAATGTAGAAAGTATTTATAGTCCAGGTCTATCTGACTAGTCTGATAACACTGGCATTAATTAAAGACATTGATTCTGGAAAAACATGGGACATACATACTGTACATGAAATACATGAAGGAATGACCAAAACTGAGAAGCTAGCAAATCCAATTGAAAAACACTTGAATAGTTTTCAATATTGGGCAAATTTTGCAAACACAGTTACGTCTGACAAATGCAATATAAACCAAGGAGGCAAAAAGAAAGTTAATTATAAATAATGATAAGCGATACAGCTCATCCTTTGTTAGTTACAGGGATTGTAGTAGTTTGGAGGTCTACATATTCTCTACAGTGTACTGCAAAGATATATTCTGAGCTTGCTGTTATTTTCAGTCTACAAGCTTCTATCAAAACACAAGCTAAGCTACCACAGTTATGCAGATGACATGCAACTTTACTTATCTTTACCATCTAATGACCATGACGCTCTGGCCTCTCTGAACCAATGTCTTACTTGTGTTTCTGATTGGATGAGTAGTAATTCATTCAAGCTAAATAAAGAAAAAAACAGTAATCTTAGGGATTGGCAAAAATGAATATAACGTAGGTCTTAGAAATAAACTTTATCCCTTGGAAATAAAGAATTTAAGTGTAATCATGGACTCTGAGCTAAATTTAAATTGCACATTACCCATATTACTAGGATTGCATTTTTTTCATTTAAGGAACATTGCAAATGTTAGACCTCTTATAACATTGCAAGATACCAAGAAATTAATTTACACTTTTATTTTTAGTCAACTGGATTTTTTTTGTAATGCATTCCTAGCAGGTCTACCTAAAGAAGACATTTGTAGTTAGTTTGGAATGCAGTATCAAGCATCTTAACCAGTAAAATAAAATCTAAACACATCTCACCCATTTTACCATTGTTACATTGGTTACCCGTGTCCTTAGGACTGATTTTAAAATACTTCTAATGGTATATAATGTTTTAAATAATCTGTCTCTTTCCTGTATTTGGAGTGCCTTTCCCCTTAAAGTCTCAGTTGTAGCCATAGATCTTCTAATAGCAGTCTGCTTATTATTCCATAAGCATAAAAGAAGTGGGGTTGCGGCCTTTTGCTGTTATGCACCAAAAGTCTGGAATACTTTACCAATAGAGACACATCTAATGCTGTGAATCATGTTTAAAAATGAATTAAAACCCCACTTTTATTTTAGCTTTTTCATAGCTAGATATTAGTTGTACTACTAATAAATTTTACATGCATAGAATTATCATATTCTTCATGGATTTGCAATAATTACTAATCTCTACTTTTCGCTGCTTTCTTTTCCGATTTTTCAACACTACCTGATTGAGGCAATGTGCAGCCACCTATGATGCACAAATGAAGCCGAGTTCCCCTACTGTCCATGAGACCCACTGCACAAAACCAAGAAACAATAAGGAATGACTTAAGAACGTTTAGGTGAGGTAGAATGCCATTTGAAGTCTAATCCATCTTTTGGACATGGGATCCATGCAAATTTCGTTTTTTTCTTCAGCTTATCTGTATCAAGATCCTGGGACTTTTTGTAAATTATTGACAGGCTATTTTCTGGTTCAAGCTACGTATCATTTGCCCAGAGGGGGCTGGGCGGTCTCATGGTCTGGAACCCCTGCAGATTTTATTTTTTTTCTCTAGCCGTCTGGAGTTTTTTTGTTTTTTCTGTCCTCCCTGGCCATCGGACCTTACTCTTATTCTATGTTAATTAGTGTTGTCTTATTTTAATTCTTACTTTGTCTTTTTTTCTCTCTCTTTTCTTCATAATGTAAAGCACTTTGAGCTACATTATTTGTATGACAATGTGCTATATAAATAAATGCTGTTGTTGTATTATAGGGGTTTTCGACACCAAGGAATCTGATGAAATCATTTGTTTTTTGATTCAATTCTTCATTTTTAAGTTCATTTTTGATTTGGACTATTTTCCGACACCCTTTTTTTTCCATCAGCTGTGCTAAATTGCCCAGTTTTGCCCAGTAAGGGGTGTGATTTCAGAGGTTCCGATCCTGTCTCATTAGGATAAAACGGGTCATTTTAGGTTCACTTCCTTATCCGACTACTCAGATTCCAAAACCCTTCTTGCATTTTAATTTTGTTAAATAGTGTTTGATTACTTACTGATTTTGAACTCTGCAATTCTTTTTGTTGTTGTTCTAGTATTACGCCTCTTGTTCTCCTAGTTCAGACCCCTGCTTCATTATTACGCTGATGAGAGAATCACTGGGCCACTATGTGTAGTTTTGGTCACCAAGTGTTAAAAATGGCACAGCAGCTTTTGAAGAGTATGAAGAGTAGAGAAGAGAGGATCCCTGGATTGAAGGAAAAATAGCAGAATAACAGAATGGAGGGAACAAAACATAGACAACAAGCAGGGAATTGTAACAAGTGGTGAAAAAAAGCAATAATCAACACATTACTGCATTTGTGCTTTATACAGCTTTTTGGGATGTTGTATTTTTTATCTATTTACAGAAAACAAAGTTTTCATTCATATACATACATACCTATCTTGGAATAACAAAAGCATTTTTCTAAAAGTTAGATACTGTATAAAACAAAGTGCATTGTTTTAGGTATAGTAGATTTGGAAAGATATGGGACAAGGTCTTGATTAGGAATAAAGAGAAAAAGCAAGAAACGTGTGAAAAGACTGGAGACAAACTTACTTGTGAGACAGCTTTTATACAGAAAGCCTTGATAGAATGTTCCAGTAAGAAAGAAGATGACATGGGAGAGACTGGGTGAGCAAAACAAAGAAGAACTGATGTCTGTTTGTAACTAATAAGAGTAATCAGTAGAAGAATGTGGACATTGTGTATTGAGTTAACAGCTTGGTACAAATGGACAGTGTCATAAAAGACTCAGGCTGGCACAGCATCTCCAGAAACCTGGTTCTGAATCCTGTGCCCAGACTTTGTATATGTGGAATTTGTAAGTCCTCCCTCTATTCTCTAGTTTTACTCCTTCATCCCGGTGTGTGTGACCAGTTACTTTTCAACTCTAAATCAGCCCTGAGTGTGAGTGAATGAGTGAGCTCTGAAATGCACCTTGTAAATAAGGTAGGGTCTCTCTCTCGCTCTGGAGATGCCCCATGATACGGGCACCAGACAAGTGTGGCAGCAAGCAAACTGTTGTACAGTTGGAATTTACTGTGGTGGAAAAAAGATTTATCTTGACCTGTATGTGTGGAGTGGAAAATCTTGACTACTATTTGAGTTTTTCCACCTAACAAATATTTAAAGGAATTGGTCTTTTTGGAGAAACTGGACTTTGAGCTCACAAGTGTACCATCTATTTACTCACTCATTGACTGGGAGAATTCAGTACTTGTATGGGGAATGATAGAGGTGTATGGAGGGGAGTAAATCTTGGCCATAAATGTTTATTAGATCCTTGAACTAGTTGTGGATTGTCCATAATAAACACTGTGTTCAAACACAAGGTTGTCCATAAGTGTACATGGCACTGGAGCAGCATTGGATCTAAAGTCAGTGTACAACTTTGTACACATCACCTAATATGATACCATATGTTCTGGACACATGGGTAAAGACAGCTACTGAGATCTCAACTGATTCAGACTGAGCCCAATGAACAGTGAGTGTGAGACGGAAATGGCTAGAGGATGCTTCTTTTTAGATTGACCACCAAGAAGAACTTTTCTTGTGTTCTTGGGGGATGGCAGGAACATAAAATATAAACCCAACCATTAAAAGATCTCATTTGTGAAGGCAGTGGAGAAAAGCAGTGGACAAAGAATTCTTAGTGTCTATAATGGCAGCAAACATTGGTAGACATTAGTGGTTAGCAAAAAATAAAAAGGTCTTCCATGCCATGTTAATAGGTGGGTTTCCAAATTATTTGAACTCTACCCGAAGGCCAGAAAGGCAGCTGCTGCAGCAGTAGCCAAAGAGAAAGCCTGCAAAAGTGGGGGGACTGGATATCAAAATAATGGAGAATGACTTTTGGAAGGCCTCATGAAGAAGGTAGAAAACCATGAAATGACTCACAAAGGGTAAGTGAGACTTGCCCAGGTAGTTGTCAACTCTAAGTCTTGGTGGTAGGCTTGGATCCATTTCTGTTTCTGGTATTTATGGCAAAAAGGTCTTTAGTGGTAAGGCTGCAAGCATAGATGAGATATGATATAAAATTCTCAAAGTTCTGGATATTGTGGAGTTGGGTTGTTTAACACACCACTTTCTTTTAGTTGAAGGTGGAGACAATAAATCAAGACTAGCAGACTGTGATGATGGTTTCATTTTTAAAAAGCGGCTCAAGAGGTTGCGTTCAAATTACTGAAGGCTCACACTCCTCAGCCTGCTTGTGAAAGCCTGTGCTAAGGTTCTGGACAGAGATTTGGCCCAGCTGCTGAAACTCATATCCTGGAAAAGAAAAGCAAATTCCATTATGACTGTGGATTTGTGGATCAATTTTTGTACTTGCATAGTTTTAGTGGTAATGGTATTTTTTCTAATTTTGCCTATATTGTATGTGCTTTGTGGATGTACAAAAGGCTTATGGCTGTGTACCCCATTGTATCTTTACGTAAAGTGCTACAAGAACAGATTTTTGGAGCATCTCCTACATGAAATTCAGTTCCTGTATTTGTAGAATGAGAGCTCTGTTTGCATACTTTATTTGCATTAAGTCTGTTCAGTGTGGGCACTGGACTCTAGTAAAGGTACAATATGTCTCTTTTTCCTTCATGTTTTCAACAGGATATTTGTTTTTACACTGAGAAGGTGACAGAAATTTTCAAGTACATGACCAGAAGAAGAAACATGAGCCAGAAAAACAAGCAGAGAATTGGAAGCCAATTAAACATTATGATCAAATCAAAATCAAAAACTCAAAATTATAATCAAAAATATATAGACCAGAAGTTGTTAACCAGAAACAATAACTAAATAAACACACTTGACGTTTGTTATTTTGCCTCAAATTCTGATTGACAGAAAGTGTTTTTCATACCCCCTTATATAGCTATATAATAATATTTTAGGGGACACCTCAGAAAAGGTAAAAAAAAAAATAAGAAAAATGAAAATCAGAATAATATTATTGTACAACTGAGGCTTAGTTTTTTGTTATACTGATATATTCTGACTGCACCTGATGTTCTCCTATTGGTCTCATCAGACTGTGAGCTCAGTTACAGCCTTGAGTGGTCTGTAGCTGAGTATGGCTGCTGGGATAAAATTGAACCCTTTTAAATATGAGGTTATGAAGAAAGAATGTCTTCCTCATGAGTGAGGGTGCTGTCAGTTTTAGATATTTTGTGCCAGACAGTGATGATGAACCAGAATCTTAGTCCTCGGTAGAAGCTTTTAATTTAGATTCCCCATTCTCACCTATGGTCACAGGCTCTGAGTAGAGACTAAAAGATTTAGTTCACAAGTACAACCAATTGATAAGGTGAGGAATTTAGGAATACGGAAGGAACTCAGAGTTGATCTGCTGCTCCCATGTATTGAGAGGAGCCAGCTGGGCTGACTAAGTCATATTAAGTCATAGATTATATGAATCATTACTTATTATTATATTCATATTTAATCATGATATATTAATTATATGTCAGATTAAGTCATAGATTAAGTCATAGATAGTCGTACTAAGTTATAAGAATTGAATTTAGTATTTTACTAAATATTACTATTTAATAACTTTGTATATCCTGTATCTATCTGTTTTAATGTTTTATTCAGGAAACATCTGTATCCACTGTTACATATATCTACTATTTCTTTATGAGACTCTATGAAGCATGCTGAAGGTGCTAAATAAATAAAATTTATTATTATTATTATTTAGTTAGGAAACAACCTGGGTGCCGCCTTCTTTTAGAGAAGAGCCAGATGCACGGTGAATTCACAGTGGAGGTATTACGCTTTCCAACTGGCCCGGTAGAATTTAGAAATTCACCAGGAGGTGCTCAAAAAAGTTGGAGGGGATAGAGCGGTCTGTCCAGCTTGACATGTTGTCAATGTGACCTTGACCAGGAATAACACATCAAAAGTGAAGTGAAGTAATTAACCTGTGCGCCTGTGATGGGCAGCTGGGTTTGTTCTACCCTTGCTCTTGAGGCTCTAGATTTCCATGTCCCTGAACTGAAATAAGAAGACATGTTAAATGGATGGATAAACGTGTATTATATGTTCCTTAAAACTGCAACTAGTGTGTGTGTGTCTGAACATATTCATGAAAAAGTTAAAGCAGGTTTTGCTATTAACAGTCAGCATGGCTTCTTCTAAGGTATTATTGATACTGATCTTCAACCTAAACTGGCTCTCAGTTACATGAATGAGGATACAAGTCACCTTAAAAGTTACTAGAAATTTAACATTTTCATTTGTGATCTGTTATAAGCTAATAGGAAAGGAAAGGATAGAAATACCATTTACTGCACATTTCTGGCATTCACCAATGTCTAAAAACTGAAGATGACTTTCATTTGTTTTGATTAAACCTCCAGGCAACATGATTTGTCTGTTTACTTTTAACTAATCCTTTCTAAATTAAATGTTTTCTACATTTCTTGCTAACATTATTGTTTACCAGTCATTTATTACAAGGAAATAATAAAGACACATAATTTGTATTTTTAGATGTATATTTATACTCAAAAATGAAGAAGCAAAATAAGAAACAAAATGAAACAGCAACACAGAAAATCTGGAGCAAGAGAAGAAAAAAATAGGAAATCTGGATGAATCTGAAATCCCATAAATATCAGTTAATTCCTACTCTGCTTCTTATGGTCAGAGCCTTATTAACCTCAATTACTGTGCAGTGGTTCCAAAATGTTGTTTACAGTCAATCCTACTAGTAGATCATAAATGTAAAAGCAAAATGTTGTAATACTATACATTTTATAAATAGGAAAAAGCAATTGGAGTGCCACAGTGGTAACATTTAGCACTGCCTCATACTCCAGTAAACTGGGTTACCATTACAGGTCTGGTAATTATCTGGTTGGACTTTGTATGTTCTATCGCTGTCTCTGCAGATCTTCCTCCAGGCAATCTGGTTTTCCAGCGACATTCCAAACAATAACGCTTAGGTAAACGGCGCTGAATGAGGGAGTGTGGGAATGTGCCTGACTGGAGCTTCTTCATGCAAACAGCATGTGCTCCAGGGGCCTGATCTCAAATCGAACAAAGCAGGTACAGATAATGAATGATATCATTAAAGGATGATACCCCCCCCCCCCAAAAAACATATTTTATAATATTATGTACAATTATGTTCTCTAGGTTTTATGAATATTCTTTTATTTTGTCAGCTCTGATTCCTAAAATACAAGATGTTAATACAAAGAGGTCTTTAAATACGCATTTAATAGGTAGCTTTGATGATCTATTTAAGTAAAACACTAGAAAGCCATTTAAGAGGAGTACATTCAAAGCAAGATTTGTTTGATTTAATGGCACAATGCAAATGAAATCCTCAAAGTGTAAAATTGAAATTTAGTCTTTTCTCTGCATGTGACCAAAGATGCCTGGCAACACTGCCTAACATTACAAAATGGTGTACATTATCACTGCATGGTTTATTTTAGCATGGTGGGGTTTTATTTAAAGAGCAATCAAGCTCTGCATTCTGATTATTTTTCAAACTGAGAAATATTTATATGATAATAATTGTGCAGTGGCTGTGCTGTTTGCGTGCTACAGCTTCATTCTCTGGGGATGTACAAATGATTTTAACCTCAAATATCTGCTTGTGCTCTGAGCATTCTTCCTAGGTAATGTAGTTTTTACCTGTATTCCAAATAGATGCCAGTTCTATTAGCTGAATCCTGTAAATTGTTCCTTTGTGTTAAAGGCTATAATTAGCTAAGCATGATTGGTGTAGTCCTATTTATAAAACCTTACCAGCAAATATCCATATTTTAGACTAATAGGATTTATGAACATTGCTGTGCTGAATGGTCTGTTTAAGTCAAAATGTTTCTAATAAACACATATACAGTATTTGAGGTAAAGATGACAAACTTTTTGAGGTTATGCTTACTGATAATGGCACTGAAGAATGCAGGTTGATTAGTACATGCAAGCAAGAACTTCTGTCTATTTTGTATATTTGACAACATTAATCATATGGACCTATGATTGTGATAAGTGGAAGTGGAAAGTACCTCATGAATGAGGGCACAGACAATGAAAACAAACCAGGATCTTTAGTCCTCAGAAGAGCCATTCAATTTCGATCCCCATCCTCACCTATAGTCACGAGCCCTGAGTAGTGACTAAAAGAATGACATCACAAGTATAACCAGTTGAAATGAGGTTCCTGCACAGGTCTGCTTTGATAGGGAGAGGACTTCCACTCTGAGATGAAGGGCTGCCTCCATGTATTGAGAGGAGCCAGCTGGACTGACTTAGGCATATATTTAGGAAACAACCTGCTGCCTCACAGTTCAGGTATTACATCTTCCAACTGACCCAGCAGAATTTAGAAATTGACCAGGAGGAGCTGCAAAATACTTCTCCTTTTGATTGAATTGTTTGAAAGCATCTTGCTCTATAACTCTTAAGCACATGCTTAGTGCAATGAGTGTTGCACAGGGCATCACATATCTGCTGTACTTAGATTAATGTATGTCACAACTGTCATGGTCCCAAGCACTAAAGAGTTCCAAAGCATTTCCAGTTATGCCCATTACCGGGGGGATATCCCCATCAAAGCCCAGCTAGTAATAAGGACAAGCACTGAATCTTCATAAAATAAAAATGTTATTCTTCAGAAGTATTGCAATCACAATGAAGCTCTGTGGAGGAAAAAGGCAAAATGGAATTGCCTGAAACATGCATGCAATTCATATCAAACAAGGCCCAAAACAGGTTCCAAAAAACAAAGCTGAAAGTCGAAATTGCAGATATCCAACAATGAACAGAATTCACAGTAAACACCAGTAAACCAGTAATCCACAAGGAATGTGGGAGACCCTTCAGATTTATAGGGTGGAGGGCAGTTCCTGGAAGTGATTGGCAGGTGGCCATGCCTCTTGGGGGACTGTCCACAAAACACATGGAACATAACACAGGTGGCTTATATACATAAACAAAATCAAAAACAAAGAATAATGCACATAATCATCAAAAGTAACATTAAAATCTTCTTCTTCTTTTAGCTACTCCTGTTAGGGGCTGCCACAGCAGATCATCTTCTTCCATATCTTTCTGTCCTCTGTATCTTGTTCTGTTACTCCCATCACCTGCATGTCCTCTCTCACCACATCCATAAACCTTCTCTTAGGCCTTCCTCTTTTCCTCTTCCCTGGCAGCTCTATCCTTATCATCCTTCTCCCAATAAACCCAGCATCTCTCCTCTGCACATGTCCAAACCAACGCAAAATCACCTCTCTGACTTTGTCTCCCAACCGTCCAACTTGAGCTGACCCTCTAATGTCCTCATTTCTAATCCTATCCATCCTCATCACACCCAATGAAAATTTTAACATCTTTAACTCTGCTACCTCCAGCTCCTGCTTTCTGGTCAGTGCCACTGTCTCTAACCCATATAACATAGCTGGTCTCATTACTGTCCTGTAGACCTTCCCTTTCTCTCTTGCTGATACCTGTCTGTCACAAATTACTCCTAGATAGATAGATAGATAGATAGATAGATAGATAGATAGATAGATAGATAGATAGATAGATAGATAGATAGATAGATAGATACTTTATTAATCCCAAGGGGAAATTCCCATACTCCAGCAGCAGCATACTGATACAAAAACAATATTAAATTAAAGAGTAATAAAAATGCAGGTATAACAGACAATAACTTTGAATAATGTTAACGTTTACCCCCCCGGGTGGAATTGAAGAGTCGCATAGTTTGGGGGAGGAACGATCTCCTCCGTCTGTCAGTGGAGCAGGACAGTGACAGCAGTCTGTCGCTGAAGCTGCTCTTCTGTCTGGAGATGACACTGTTTAGTGGATGCATTGGATTCTCCATGATTGACAGGAGCCTGCTCAGCGCCCGTCGCTCTGCCACGGATGTCAAACTGTCCAGCTCTGTGCCTACAATAGAGCCTGCTTTCCTCACCAGTTTGTCCAGGTGTGAGGCGTCCTTCTTCTTAATGCTGTCTCCCCAGCACACCACCGCGTAGAAGAGGACACTCGCCACAACCGTCTGATAGAACATCCTGACACTCTTCTCTACCCATTCCACCCTGCATGCACTCTCTTTTTCTCCTCACTTCCACAATCCCCATTACTCTGTACTGTTGATCCCAAGTATTTAAACTCATCCACCTTCACCAACTCTACTCCTTGAATCCTCACCATTCCACTGACCTCCCTCTCATTTACACACATGTATTCTGTCCTGTTCCTACTGACCTTCATTCCTCTCCTCTCTAGAGCATATCTCCACCTCTCCAGGGTCTCCTCAACCTGCTCCCTACTATCGCTACAGATCACAATATCATCAGCAAACATCATAGTCCACAGGGACTCCTGTCTAATCTCATCTGTCAACCTGTCCATCACTATTGCAAATAAGAAAGGGCTCAGAGGCAATCCCTGATGTAATCCCACCTCCACCTTGAATGCATACGTCACTCCTACAGCTGAACTCACCACTGTCACATTTCCTTCGTACATATCCTGTACAACTTTCACATACTTCTCTGCTACTCCCAATTTCCTCATACAATACCACAACTACTAATCAACATAAATCAAACAATCAAAAATCAACAAAAGAGACACAAAACATGAATCTGAACCCCAGCCAGAGGATGAACCCCAGTTGAGACATGACAACAACGGGTAATAATAGAGTTTTACTGTCAAAAAATGGAGCAGGATATTCACACCCTGAGAATGTGTTCTTAAAAAATGTCCACTTGTTAAACTTGAACATTCCATCCTCAGCTGACAGTGAGGATACCATAGATAGTAAAGTACAAATGAAAAGCTGCACTTAGCTTTAATAATTCTTTAATATGAAGGAATCTCATGAAACAGCTCTGCACCATATGTTGTCATGGCACTACACCACAGAGTGGTCCTGGTAACTTGTCAATATCCACCTTAATGAGCATGTAGCGGCGCTACTGGGTAAAGAAACTTCAACTCACAGCAGTCCCTGCAGTGGCTTTGATTGGTCATCTACAGAGGGTGCAGAGGCTGCTGGGGACAAGGAGGCCGGTGAGAAAATTTAAAAGGTGGCCAGTTCTACAGAGGAAAAAAGGAAAGTCTTCTGTTGTTTCATGTCTTGAGTTGCCTGTCTGTTTGCCTTCCCGTTTACTACCTGTGGATACTTGTTTTGTCCTGGATTATCTCCTGTGCGTATCTATGGACTGTCTGGTGTCTGCCTGCTGCATGAGGATTTGGATTGTATGTTATTCTTCGAAGAAAGCAGCACTCCTGATCCCATCATTTGTCATCTTCAGGAAATACTGGTAGGACTGTCTTTACATTCACATACAGCGAGTTGACCTCTGAACTATCTATCTCCATCATTTCATTCCATCAGTTGCCATTTTTCATGGACTTCATCGTGTGTGGTTTTTGTTAGTGATTTGTTATTATTGAATTTGTGTTTATTGTATATTGCTGTAAAGGGAACTGGGGTGGGATTGTTATAGTTTGTATAGTTATATTTCATTTATTATTTTAATACAGTCTTCTATTTCTGTTTTATTACCGGTTGCTTTTTTGTCTCTGTGAGGGAGTGTGTGTGAGTTGGGCCAAGGTTGGGTGTGTTCTTGAGATCCCCACCGAAAACAATAAATAGGCGGTGAGTATCTCAGCTGGGTTTTAGTCAACTACAAGCAGTCAAACAATGAGACACAAAGTGAGCTAACACATGACCAGCTAACCACTGTCCATCATACAATATCTGAAAATAATGAAAGGTGAAGGTCTCAGTAATGTTGACTTGTTCAGGGGTCCATAAAATATTTTGATGGTTCTCTTAGAAAAAAGAAAATAAAATGGAAGTAAATAACAGGTTTAATTAACAACAAGAATTGGCTTCTAATTAAGAAACTGGTTGGAGAGAAATAGGTTGGAGTTAGCTGGTCATCCTCTGGCTTACTTCACACCTCATTTTTGTTGGGCTGTCATTTACAGTACAATAATTCAGTGGATGGAATCTTTAAAAATATGGAAATTAAAATGAAGGGAATAGAAGTCAATTGACAGCAGAAATTGGTCCCATGAAGAATGTGGCAGGAAAGAAAACCAGCAGCCACTGCGGTCATCTCACAGTTCCAAAGACCTGGGTCTGAACCCCAGTATGGATGTTGCTTCTGTGGGGTTTATGTTTTCCCCTTTGTACCTACATGGATTTTTCTCTTCATTCTCTGTTTTTCCTCCCGTATCCTGCATAAATAGGTTAATTTGCAACTATAAACTGGCAAAGGTTGAGCTAGTTTGCCCTTGAGTTGCACCCTCTCCAAGGCTGGTTCCTATCTTGAGCCCATTGCTGTTGAACGAGGCCATGAACTAGACAAGTGAGTTAGAACATGGAGGGATGTTTTCCTGGGTGTCATAACCGTAAGGATACCTACAAAGTATTTAATTGTAAATTTCTTGTACCACTTTTCCAATTGTCATTCAAGAGTCGATGCAGAAGGATGTCTTTTTCACAAGCGCAATGAGTATCCACTGCCAAATGCAACTTGGCATCTCGTTTTTACTTAACTTCATACTCCATTTCTCAACTCCTCTGTGCCAAACAAACCGACACTATCCAATCTGTTGGAATCTTTCCACAATAGAGGAACATATGGTATATGCATACACAGAAAAAAAGAAAAAAATGTAGTTTTTAGATCTGTCATATTTTTTTTAATTGTAGAAAGATTTAGGAGAAGATAAAATATGTGTGAGAAAAACTTGCCAGTGCAGTTTAAGGAATCAATCATTATTAGGATATACAGTACATATGAACAGTATTATATGTAAAATATAAAAATATCAGACAAGTAAGGCAAAGCTAAAGATGGGTTTACACTGGATGCTGAAAAGTGGCTGATGCCAAGTACTTTTTCAGTCCCCATAATAATAAAAGTTTTCACCTCCTTCTGGCACAAATGTAAGGAATTCTGCAAGTGGCACACTCACATGTCAGTTTTGCTTTCCTTTGGTATAGAATCAAGTAAAGACAGGGCTAAGACTGTAAATTGGCGTGATTTCTATTTACACACCTGCATTTTTGCATTTAAGTAAATATTACCCATTCTGTGTTTAGGGAGTGGCATAACAGTTAGCAATCCTACCTCGCAACTACAGGTGCCAGGGTTTGACTGGCACCCTGATCACTGTGTGTGTGTGTGTGTGGTGCCTGCATGTTCTCCTCTCATCATCCCAAAGTTTTTGTGTTAGGATAAATGGACAAATGTGAGTGAGTGTTGGTGTGGATGGCTGCCTTAAGATTGACTGGCATTACATCCTTGGCTGGTTCCTGTCTTAAACCTTTTCTTGCTGGAATAGGCAACCCAGCAGTGCTATAATTGACAGATACTCCTCAGATAATGGATAGACGGATGGAGGGATATGTGACTTTTTTTAGTTTGGTGAGCTGCCCTATTGGGTGAATTTGGCAATGGTGTTTTAAAAACATCACGTAGGACATTAACCTCTTTACCAACAAAATTTTGCCATCTGTATGGAAAAAATTAAGCAAAACTTGCATAGATGGTCAACCCTTCATCTCACTTTAGCTGGAAGAATTAACATTGTTAAGATGAATATCCATGCTAAGCTTCTGTTTTTATTTCAAAACATTCCAATATACAACAATAAATTGTTTTTTAAGAAATTAGATTCAACCATAACCTCATTTATTTGGAATTCAAAACATCAACATATCCAAAGATTGACCCTACAAAGACCTAAGGTGTAAGGTGGCATGGCTCTACCTAACTTTCAGTTTTATTGCTGGGTAGTAAATATACAAGCTATTAAAACCTGGACATGGACACAAATAGATGAACATACACAGGCTTGGTCTTGCAATAGAAATAAAATCCTGCAGCACTTCTTTATATTCTTTGCTTTGTACCCCAATAAGTTGTCACACACGTGCGCATGGGAGGCAGCTGAAGGGCTTGAGTAAGGGCAATTTCGAATCAGACCAGGATGTGGCAGAGTGCACTGACTCTTTCTCTCTCTTTCCTGCAGACCATTCACGAGAGATTCCACCTGGCCCTTTTGACTCACTTCCGGGTCCGAGCCTATGGAAGACAGACCTTGCCAGCTCCGGCCCCTGTGATGTCACATCCGGGCTCAAGCCTATGGTTGAAGACCCTTATGAGCCCGACCCCCTTGACCTCACTTCCTGTCTTCCCCTTTAAAAGCCTCCACCTTTTCCCTATTCCCTCAGTTCTGTTTTGGACTCAGTTTTGTGCACAGCAGTGCTATCACATATGTCAATTTGCAGCCAGGAAACCAAATACACGGGTGGCTGCCCCAAACCTTGCTATGGCTCTTTGTGGAGTTTGTGACACTGGTGTAGTCGGCAAGATGGAAAGGTCTCGGAAGAGAAGGGGACAGGACCTACAATGTACCCAGGTGGGAGCGTACCGGGGCCGAGTTTTCAGGTGGGGAGGGTGTCCTGTGGTTCGGAGAGACCAGCTACGAGCTCTGCTCCCGGCATGCTTCACTAGGCAACCTAGGCAGGCCAGGGAGTGTGCGGGAGGGGATCACAGAATTGGGCTGCTCCGGAGGGGGGAGGCAAAAGGGGCTTATTATGCTCTCTCGGAGGAGAGTGCCCGCCTCCCAGAGCCCCGATTTCCACCTAGGGGTGCCCCAGACTGGCAGGTGACTAGAATAAGAAACTGGAGGTTGGACCCAGAGCAGCCGACTCCTCAACAAGCTTGGTCCTTATGGGCAAGGGTAGGGCAGTGGCTTCGCCCACAAATAATAAAGCAGGTGGCCTGCTACCTGCTCCTGAAAGCACTACCTCGTGGCTTCACCCAGCCGGTCTGGGGTAAACAGTTTAAGAACATGGCAGAGCTCATAGAGCTCCTGGAGACACATAGGACGGCCTCACGATCTGAGGGAGCAGAACTGCCCCTTAGACAAACTCAGCCAGAGTACTTCCTAAAACAACCCACAACCAGTACAAACCCAGAGCTTGTGCCGACTTCCCCGGAGTCGCGGGCATGCAAACCGCTTGGGAGTGAGGAGGAATGCAGGTGGAGGGGGAGGAGGGGTTGGTGTGCTCTGACTAACCCGTTGGCGGTCCCACACACAGGCGTGGTGATTGTAAACGGGTACAAGACTACAGCCTTGTTCGATTCCGGCAGCAACATTACCATTGTTGCCTGCCGGTTTGTGCTGCTGCAACAGTGGATAAACAGTATAAACTGTGTCCACGGAGAAATCCGCTGATACAATTCCGCCACTTGTGTCATCAGTTACGGAGGATCGGTACGGAAATTAACTGTGGCCGTCTTCCCAAATCCATCACATCCAGTGATACTGGGGAGGGACTAGTCTAAAATGAAAAGCGGTTATACACATACCACTCCTGGGTTTAACTTAGGTCTAGTTGTAGATGGGGATGAGCCATCTCAAGCTGCCTCCACGCCGTGTAATCAGCCGGTGGAGAGCCTCCACCAGTGATGTGGCAAATCCCGGACTGAAGCGTGCCAATATGTCATCCATAAGCGGCAAGAAGAAACAGGAGGAAAACACGCCCCTTGAGGTCTGCCCGGACCCTCACTCCCTTTTGCAGTTTCAATTTAGAGAAACACTGGCATCTTTTAAAAGGGAGCAGTGGAATGACGATTCCCTTAAGTTTGCCAAAAATGCAGTAGTCCTGGTCAATGGCCAGCACACTCACCAATTGATGCCACAGGGTCCTCACTTTGTGTTAGAAAATGACCTTATGTATTGCGTAGCAGAGCATGATGGGCAGGAGAGAAGGCTACTGCTAATCCGACGGACATTCCGGCGGCAGGTCTGTGAGTTAGTACATGCCCACCTCCTAGGTGGCCATTTGGGCACTGAGAAAACCCTGGAGCAAATCAACCTCTGGTTTTATTGGCCAGGAATCAATGAGGAGGTTCGTCGGTTTTTGCACTTCCTGCCCGGAGTGTCAATTGCGACAAATTCCTAGGAAGGACCGTGCTCCTCTCGTTCCTATTCTCCTACTTGATGTTCCCTTTCACAGAATTGGGGTCAATTTAGTCGGACCCCTAGAGCCCTCAGCCCGAGAACACAAGTACATTTTAGTCCTCATGGATTATACTACCAAATACCCCGAAGCTGTTCCGTTGCGCTCTGCTACTTCTAAAGCCATCGCATGGGAATTAGTAGGGGTCTTTGTGCATTACAGCATCCCTAAGGAAGTCCTGACGGACCAAGGGACGCCTTTTACCTCGGAGATATTCAAGGAGACTGCCAAGTTACTTAAAATAAAGCATCTAAAGATCACGGTATATCATCCTCAAACCGATGGTTTGGTAGAGAGATTCAATCAGACTCTCAAACAAATGCTTCGTAAGGTGGTCAATGAGGAAAGAAGAAACTGGGATTAGCTCCTCCCCCTCATCCTTTTTGCCTATCGGGAAGTCCTACAAGCCTCCACGGGGTTCTCCCCTTTTGAATTATTGTATGGGCGACAACCCCAGGGCATATTAGATATCTTAAAAGAAGGATATGAAGAAGAGGCTCTTCCCTGTACAAATATATTGGAATATATCGCGCAATTACACAATAGATTTGGTAAAATTTGTTCCCTCCTTAAAAGTCACATGGAAGAGGCACAAGCAGCACAGGTCCGATATTACGACCGTAGCACGTCTCTCCAAGAGTTCCGCCCGGGAGATCACGTCATGGTCCTAGTACCTACCTCCCACTCATTGGCAAGGTCCCTATGAAGTTAAGGAGAGGAAAGGACTCGTCAACTATTTGGTGAGTCAACCCAGCAGGTTTATCATGTAAATCTGCTGAAACCATGGAAGGACAGGGATTCCGATCCCTCCTCCAGTCAGCCCCGCTCACTCTTTGCTCACACGGCTAGCCTTAACTTCGGTGCGGATTTAAGTCCCAGACAGAGACGGGAGCTGGAAACAGTTATCCTGTCCGTCCCAGAAGTAGTGAGAGAAAATCCCAGAAAGACCTCTCTGAATGAGCACGACATTGTGACAGAGCCCGGGGTTATAGTCCGAGAACATCCATATCGTGTTCCCAAGGCAAAAAGAGATGAAGTGGAGCTTGAGATCAAGCACATGCTGGAACTAGGAGTAATCAAGGAAAGTCATAGTCCCTGGTCCAGTCCCATTGTATTGGTCGCTAAGCCTGACAGGAGTTGGAGGTTTGGCAATGACTTCCGTCGACTTAATTAAGTCTCCCAATGTGATGCTTATCCAATGCCACGAGTGGACGACTTCCTTGAGAGGCTTGGACAAGCTCAATATTTGACCACGCTGGGCATGACAAAGGGGTACTGGCAGGTTCCTTTAATGGACTCTGTGAAGGTTGGGACCGCGTTTAACACCCCTAGCAGACACTGGCAGTATCGTGTCCTTCCATTTGGGTTAGACTGGGCACCCGGCAACCTTCCAGCGTCTGGTGGACAAAGTGCTCAGGCCTCATAACTCATACAGTGCTGCCTATATGGATGACGTGGTCATCTATTCCTCCAAAGGAAAGGTCCAAGCCTTTCTCGGGTTAGCGGGGTACTACCGCTGGTTTGTGCCCCGGTTCTCGGACAGAGCGGCGCCCTTGACTGATTTGACAAAGAAGAGAGCCCCAAACATTGTGGTATGGACTGAAAAGACAGGCGCTGCATTTAGTGACTTGAAGCAGGCCCTTACGTCCGCACCTATTTTGAAAGCACCTAACTTTTCTTTACCTTTCATCCTCCAGACGGACGCTTTGGACACAGGCCTGGGGGCCATGTTGAGCCAAAGCGTCGATGGTGTGGAACACCCCATCATGTTCCTGAGACAGAAACCATTGGACTGGGAGACCAGGTATGCGGTGGAGGAGAGGGAGGCTTTGGCGATTAAATGGGCAATTACTCAGCTGAGGTACTCCCTGTTGGGCCGGGAATTCACCCTTGTCACAGACCATGAACCTTTACAGTGGATGGCCCTGCACAAGGAGTCGAATCCGCGGGTCACCAGGTGGTTTCTTGACCTCCAGCCATACAAGTTTTCGCTCATTCATCGCCGGGGCTCTCTTCACGCCAACGCCGATGCTCTTTCTTGGGTTCACAACCTCTCGGTTAGGGTCGCCTGACCCGATGGGTGTGGTCTGAGGGGGGGGGGGGGGGCTTTGTCACACACGTGCGCATGGGAGGCAGGTAAAGGGCTTGAGTAAGGGCAATTCCGTATCAGACCAGGATGTGGCAGAGTGCACTGACTCTTTTTCTCCCTTTCCTGCAGACCATTCATGGAAGATTCCTCCTGGCCCTCTTGACTCATTTCCGGGTCCGAGCCTATGTAAGAAGACCTTGCCGCTCCGGCCCCTGTGATGTCACATCTGGGCTTGAGCCTATAGTTGAAGACCCTTATGAGCCCGATCCCTTTGACCTCACTTCCTGTCTTCCCCTTTAAAAGCCTCCACTTTTACCCTATTCCCTCAGCAGGTAGGAAGTATTTTAAGACAGGGAAGCTTTTAACTATTGCGCCTCTGCACGAGAACCACCTTTTCCCACCCTCTCAAACATATGCAGTTTTTAATGTCTAGAAAACATTCGGGATTAAATCACTTAGAGATCTGTACATAGACAACGTCTTTGCATTCTATGAATAATTACTTTAACTTTCCAGTAACACATTTCTTTCACTACCTTCAAATCAGAAACTTTGTTAAACAGAACCTGCCCAATTATCCTCACCTCCCACCTACCTCCATGCCAGAAAAAATATTGATCAGTCTTGAGGACTCAGACAGCATTTCTGTAATATATAAAACCATTTTAAAGTCCCTCCCTTTCAATGATCCCAGAGTACACTGGGAAAAGGATCTCTCACATAACATTTCGGAACAGGAATGGAAGGCAGCAATGCATAAAATTCACTCAAGCTCCATATGCGCAAAGCATACAATCATTCAACTTAAAATCATCTATCGAGCACATCTGTTTCATTTAAAATAGTCCAAAATGTTTCCAGGGCAAGATCCAACCTGTGAATGTTGCAATCAAGTACACTATTAGCACGTAGACTTATCTTACACAACTGGAAGAATCCTAACTCTTCTATTCTAAGTTAGTGGGTAACTGATGTTATATACTATTTGAAACTGGAAAAAATCAAATTATAACTTAGAGGATCTGTGCAGGACTTTTTCAAAACCTGGCAGGATCTCATAAATTACATTTTAGAATAAGATTTTAAAGCACTGAGGAAGCAGATTCTCTCCCCTTCTTTTCCTTTTTTATTTTTTCTTCCCCATTTATCATTATTCACTTATTAATTCATCTACTTACTTATTTTTACTAGCTTTAAGTTTTACTCTGCTGGCTTAGTTCTCGTCCTCCGGGGTGGGGGTTGATTTGTTTTCGATCTTATGTTTATAGAAATTGATTTATTTGTATGGAATGTTGAGTGATGTTAATAAAATAAAAAAATTAAAAAATCATGTAATAGAATGGAAGTTAATAGAAAAAAGTGAAGGCATCAGATACTCCTATGTAAGGCTGTTGGGTTAAAGATGATGGAATGTGAATTAAATAAATTTTGCCTGCATTACCAGAGAATGTAACTGAGGTTGAACAGTGTGGACCGAACACTTAACAGTCACAAAAAAAGTATTTAGACATCACAAAATCAATGAAATTTGTCTTTAGAGTGGCAGAAAATCTGAAAAAAAAATCAAAAAGCACTGAAACCACTTCAAGCCAAATTAGAAAATGTTTAGGCATGTTTCATGTTATAAATAGGGCAATAAGAGATTGCCTTTGCCAAGCAACACACTTCTAAATTACAGAAGCTTGGCGTCTAGAGAAGATCTGACTTACGTCTACAGCAATCAGGATTCCATTGTGGCCAATTGCAGAATCCTCAATAAATTATTTTTTTAGTATTTAAAGCCAGTGTCAGCATGAAGGCTATTATCAATTGTAAACAGATATATTTGGAGCATTCTAAAATAAAATGTAATACTTTAAAAAAAAAAAATAAATCCCATCTATTGGTTTCCTAATCTGCTAAACCAATTCAGGGTCAAGGGGGATTGAATTTGTCCCAGCAGCACTGGGCACAAACTGGGGAATAACTTTGGATTGGATGCTAGCCTATCACGGGGTACACTTATACTGTCATGGTGGGCCGGTTTAGAACAGAGAATGAACCTAACATGCTCTTTGGGATGTAGGAGAAATTGTCATGCAAGCAAAGGGAAAACATGCCAACTCCACACAGACAGAGACTGGACCAGCATTAAAACTGCGTCTTTTGGGGTGATGAGACGGCAGTGCTAAACACTGTGCCACTGTGCACCACTACATCATTCACAGTGTTTATGAATCTGTCATAGAAATTATTTTGAATGTGCCTATAATTGTGTAGAATTCCATTACTTCCACTTGGGCCAAGAAGATGCACAATGGTTGGCACTGCTTCTAACATCACTAGGGGGCTCCGCCCCCTGCTCGCTTCGCTCGCCAACCCCTGGTGTTGGGAATGACAAAGAGCGTGATGTATGAATGAGATATAGAATAGTGTGACGGTGTAGATGATGCAAATAGAAAGCAAACAATAAAGTGTGTGGCACAGTGTAAAGGTTTATTTGAAAATTTCTTTGTACACGCCGTTTAAGTGTAAAAGGTAATTCCAGCTCAGAACTTGTAAGGTCATTTAAGATGGTTATTGTTGTGATCAGAGTCAAGTTTGTCAGAGCTTAGAAAGAGTTGTGTCTTTCCAGGAAGTAATGGAATGACTTGGGTATTTATGTTTTCCACATTAATATTTTTTGGACATAATATAGTGCGTTGTGTTAAAAGGGGCATTTGGTCTAATGAGATTGCTGTTCCAAATGTCTCTGTAACTAAGTCGTCGCAGATAAAGGCTTGAGGAATTGTAATAATATGTGGCTGAAGTCCATCTGTATTGGTGAGTGTACCATCTCTCAGTTGTAATAAGCAATTGTTATGATCTGGTTCTGGACATCGTATCTTTTTTACTAACTGTATCTTTTGAAAGCAATGCCAATTGTCTGCGTATTTTAAGGTGCACTGAACAATAGCTGAGTGCATGGCATCTGGAAGAATAGCTAATCACTGTTTAAAATCTCCTCCTAATAAAAGTACCTTTCCTCCAAATCGAATATTATTATTCATAAACGTTTGTTCATGCCATTGAACATTCATCAATAAACAACATTTTTTCAAGACGGATGTCACGTGCAGTGCCACCGTTAATGTTCATAGTGGATTCCGATTTGTAGGATCTAATATAGTTGATAAAGATTTCACTTTCAGGTACATCGTCAGTTATAAGCTTCTGTAGATATTCAGTATATGAATGTAAAGAAGGCAGTCTAATTTGACCCTTTTGACAACAACGTGTAAATGTATAACTTGTATTGCCAGTTGTTTCTTCAGGGAAGTGAACTGAATGACAATGATTGCAAATGACATTCATTAATCCGAATGATTTTTCCTGGTGTATGCTTTGCTTGTGCCGTTTGAGAGACGCGTTGTTGCATGTGTAGTATTTGGGACGTGTTGTTTTGGAGCTGTAATCGATTTGCCTGTGCTGTGTGAGAAGCCCGTTGTAGCCTTCGCTGCCATTAACGTATGTCTGAGACGGGAGGTGTTTCGTTTTGAATCCGTGCCTGTTGCGATGCAGCACTTTGATTGATAGTTTGCGTCCTGTGGATCTAGGATGTAGATTTGTGCATATTAAATGAAGTATTGTAGGATCTAATGCAGTTCATAAAGGTTTTACTTTTAGGTACATCGTTAGTTAGAAGCTTTAGTTGAGCTTTGCGTTTTTGGAGTCGAGACATTTTTTCTTTTAGAAATATGGATAAGTAATAAGGAGTATTGCACTCACTGTTAATATGGAGCCTTTTCTGCGGTTGAACGGTTAATAGTGCCTTATTGTAATGAGATCCACCTATGCTGCATAGCCGTCTATTTTGTTGTTTCTTTCGTGTTCGTGTGTTTGTTCCTGTTATCCTTTCCTTTTCGTTTTCGTTTTGTACCCGTGACCGTGTATTCATGACTTGTTTCTTTCTCAGCATGCGAAATATGGATAAGTAATAAGGAGGATCGCAGTCACTGTTAATATGTTTCCTTTTCTGCAGTTGAACGGTTAATAGTGCTTTATTGTAAGGAGATCCACCAATGCTGACACCTATGCTGTCTAGTGTGAAGGTGTTGATGTTCACTTTAGAATATGTGGCTTTGGGTGTCACTTCTTATGGATGTGTGTGTGTGTGTGTGTGTGTGTGTGTGTGTGTGTGTGTGTGTGCGGGGGGGGGGGTTTGAGGATTGTTGTCGCGCGAGCGTCTTCTTTCTTTTTGTGTTCCTGTGTCTTGTTGAATCCCCCTGTTTGTGTGTGTCTCGTCCCTTGCTTGTAGGGTCTGTGGGGTGGTTTTGTGTTCTTTTTTTTGTGTTCCATGGGCTTGTTGAATCCCCCTCTTGGTGTGTGTCCCGTCCGGTGCCTGTAGGGGGGGGGGGGTGCCTTGCTGTTGTGCGTGAGCCTCTTTTTTTTTTTTTTTTTGGGTCTAGTCTCGTGTGCAATGTGTTTCGTGCTTTGCCTGCGTTTCCTCATTTCTCCATTTTTCCTGTGCTCACTCCTTTTTTCTGTGGTCTTGTCCGGCTCTCGCGGCCCCTCATCCGCCTCTCTCGCCCTCTTTTGTCCGCCTTTCTCGGCTCCACAGCCGACTCTCGCGGACTATTTTTGCGCCTGCGCAGTACGTGTTTTTGCAGCTACGGCCCATTGCCGGATGTGCCTGCGTCCATCATCCGGTTTAGCATTCTCAGTTAGTAATATGGATAGGGTAACATTTCTTCACATTCTTCCAGAGTAAAACCTACAAATCTTATTTGTCCCATCACACCCCATTCATACTCCATTCCTTCTTCTTCTTCCATCTGGTAAATGGCTAATGCCGGTCAGACTGTGCATACCAGGCTACTTAATAGTACAAGCTGTGAAATACTGTACAGTACAAGGCAGGAGACCTGGAACATCCGACTCCCTATAGCTGCACATGTTATATACTAAGATGGTATGCTCAATAAAGATTTGACAATGTGGAACTTCATTTGTGTTGTTCATTTATGTAGATTGCTTTTATCTCTTATGATTACACAGATGAAGATAAGTTCACATTTAAATAGCCATTTATGCGCAAATCCAAAAAAAATTCAAAAGACTTCATAAACTTTTCATCACAACTGTACTGCATATATTTGGAAGAATTTAGTTTTGGAAAACTTCCCAGAGTTCACAAGAATTTGAAGGAAGCAGCTTCCCATTTTTATGTAATACGCATCTTACCAGAGTTGCCAATTAATATAACACACACATTTTTAGGAATGTGGGAGGAAAAGTTATTCCCAGGAAAATAAAAAACTTCTCAGGCATGAGAAAACAACACATTAACAGTAACTGGATCAGGAATCAAGCTTGAGTTCCAGGTGCTGTGATGCTTCAGCAGTAACAATCTATGCATTGTTTTGTTTTCAACAATGAACACAAACTGGGAAGTAGGAAGACTTTAATAAATTACTTTACCATTCTGAAATACAGTATCCCCAATAGAATCAAACAAAGAATTTCAACGATTTGGAGCACATACCGACAACTGACTGTCAAAAATGTCTAAACCAACCTACAGAACACTATTAGATTTTGTAGGTTAATGAATTTACTATAGGCAAAGCATGTTGGAGAACCATCTTGCTTTAGAGACATGAATCCTTATTTTCGTGTTTCTCTTTGGGTTTTATATCTGGTGATTCCTTTGGTATTATGTACCAGTGACAGTACTTTGATTTCTGTATGTTTGGAAATTTTTTGAACACTTGTTTTGAGCCAATTCTCTTGTTGACATTTGATATTATGCTGTTTTACGGCACTGAATCATATTTTTACAATTATTTTTATTTTTTAAATTGTTTTCAGTTCTTAAGAATTAACTTGCACCATTTTTCATCACCAATTTGTTTTTTCCTGGGATGTTGCCACTTTCATGCAACATTGGTTGCTATGGAACGGAGTCTCAAATGTGACCTTGATTGATGTGTCACCATAAATCTTGTTGTCTTAGATACACCATCTTCTGAATTTGTGGGTATTCTGAAAAAGCAATGTTTCATGCATGTGTTATTTAGTGAGCGATAGCTTTCCCAATTCCTGGCTTTTGCTTCTGAATTCTGATACAATGTTGTTTAGATGTACGATAGGACTGACTTTAGATTTCAAATTCTGCCATATTTCCCATTAACTCTGGTAGGTTTTCCTCTTGCAAGGTTTAACAGACATAATAAGCGGGCACCACCAGTAGAATTTCAAACACTTCTCTCTACAAGCATGGGGAGGGCAGAGTGCCTTTATCAGATCTTTGTTCTGTGAAAGGAAGGGAAGACCCTGCCTATTTGTGACACGAAATAAAAGGTAAAAAGAGGAAAAAAATCAATAAACAGGAATAAAGAAGAACAAAGATAAATTACTGTTAAAAGTGAGGAAGAAAAGACATAAACATCTTAGGCTTTGAAGAGAAAGACAATTCTACTTCTTTACATTGGAATTTGCTAGTAAAATCAAACAGATTCTAGCAGGAAACAAAAGAGGTTTTAATTGTAAAAAAAGACAGAAAGAGAAAGTGTTTGTTTGCTATCCTGGTTTTGATCTTAGTGTTCCTAAGTTTAGGGTCAAGGGTAGGGTTAGGATTAGGACCTCTCTCAGTTTCAACGCTTTGTTTGGAAATTTTACATCTTAACCTCTGCTGCTCATCTTAGTAAAGAATCAAACAGGAAATTGTATCTATATTTTTTATTTTTATATTTTTTGTATCTTTTATTGAATTTAGTAAAAGCATATAACATTCCATACAAACTTAACAAAACTACATTCAATTTAATCCCCACCCTTGAGAAAGAGAGGAAGGCCAACAGCCAGAGTAAAACATATGAGAGTAGTAAAGAGAGAAAGGAGTCTTTTCCCCCAATATCAATGCTTATTCTAAAATATTATTGATTAGGTCCTGCCAGGTTTTAAAAAAAATTTGAGGAGATCCGCTAAGTGAGAATTAAATTTTTTCTAATTTCAAATAGTATATAACATCAGTTACCCACTGACTTAAAAGAGGTGAGTTAGGATTCTTCCAGTTGAGCAAGATAAGTCTACGTGCCAATAGTGAAGTAAAGGCAATTACAGTTTGTTTGTCCTTCTCCACTTCAAGCCCATCTGGGAGTACACTGAACACAGCTGTCAGTGGATTAGGAGAGATTGTGACACCAAGGCTGTCTGATAGGCATATAAAAATTTTCATCCAAAATGATGTTAATTTGGTGCAGGCCCAAAACATGTGGCCCAGTGAGTCAGGAGCTCGATTGCAACATTTGCAGGTTGGATCTTGCCTTATCCGCCGTGAGTTGGCGCCCTGCCCGGGGTTTGTTTCCTGCCTTGCACCTTGTGTTGGCTGGGATTGGCTCCAGCAGACCCCCGTGACCCTGTAGTTAGGATACAGCGGGTTGGATAATGGATGGATCGTGCCTTATTATTATATCAGTCAGCTGGGTTGTGTTCTCCATCTCATACGTCTTCCTTGCAATCCTAAATATTTCCATTTGGCTTTATAGTTCATCCTCTATGCTGTTTTTTTTGTTTGTTTTTTTTAAACATCTATGGTAAAATGAGTGTCATATGAGTAAGACCTTACCTTGTTCATCTTTATGTAAACTATCCACTCCACCTAAATTCAAACATGTACTCTCCTGTTTCTTTGAGCTTTGGCCCTTCTTATCAAAACTGAGTTAAATGGATGCCTTTAAAACATGATTTGAAGCAACCACAAAGAAACATCTCTAAGAACACTTAAATAAACAAATATCTTCAAGGACATTTTCCTCTGTAAATTGTTTAACTCAGTTGTTTGTTGACATTTCTGAAATTGTCTTTTATGAATGGCTTCCCCGCTGAATTACAAAAGTCCTTTACATGTATTTGTAATATCAGTCTGGGTAGAGGACAGTAGAATGTAAAACTGAGGCAGGCTAAAAGATGAAAGATTAATTTACTTATAGCAAAATAATTACACAATAATCTCCATATTAAATGTGTATAGTGTATGTTTTAATATTTTAGTAGCTGCTATTGGTGTTACTGTTTCTCTAACAAGGTATTTCCATGAAGAATGCTATATTTGCACGTGCTTCTTGAACTGGTGATTATATTTTTAATTAAATTCTTTCACTCATTATATAGCACAAAAGAGCCGTCTTTAATTTTTTGCTGTGGACTTGGAATGGCCACTCCTGATATAAAGCAAAAGGCAACAGTAATCATCATCCCCTTACAGTCCCCAAAACAACCAGCTTAAGCAAATATTTACAGTAGAACATTGCCATTAAATAGACACCCATTTCAAATGATACAGTTAAAACAATTTCATGGAGAGGAAGAGACTTGAGAGTCAATTTGCTACGTTAATGTACAGTAACCTTACAGTTTTGATTTCCCACTCTTAACAATAGAGATCTATTGAAGCACCACACGGCCTGATCAAATGAGATTTGTGAGCACCTCAAAAGAATATTTGTTGCACTGTTAAGGATGGGAAGGGCTATAAAAGCATTCTTACAAATGTTTGGTCTCCATCTATCCATGGTGAGCAATGCTTGATGCACAAATGTTAAAAACTGTTCAGCTGTTTTGGGGAATATTTATTGACAAAAAGTCATCTGATTTATCTTCCAATGGAGTTCTCCTGCATGTTTCTGGTTGCTGTTTTATTACTCCACAAGCAGACATGAACAATGCGCTGCGCGATCTGCACAATACTGTTACAGAATATCATTTTTCATGTCAAAAGGGACATCAACAAAGCAAAATTAAAGAATATTTACCATAAACATCATTAGCATGTCACCTGTCCAACAAATATTGCAAATACTCTGAGGAGCTGGACTGAAAAGAATTTCAGGGTGTATTTTAAAAACATGTAACAACCAATTAGCTGACATCTTCAGTGGCACCTTCCTTTATTCAGTGACACAGCTCCAACTTAATCATTACATTTACTGATGACACCACCATCACAGGGGAGATCATCAATAATGATAAGACAACTTAAAGAGGTGAGGTTTACCTGCTGGCTCAAAGTTGCCAGGGCAGTTGATTCACGCTTAATGCCACCAAAACCAAAAACAAAATCTGTGGGTGTTTTAAGGCCAAAATACTATCCAGCCCCCACTGGGCATTTTATACGACATAAATGTACTTTAATTATTCCTCAATGTTTCCAGGCTTTGTTCTACAGAATTCGGTGCAGTGAGTCTTGTGGACAGCAAGGGCTCCTTATGCTGCATTCTGAACTAACTGCAACTGATTGATATCTGTCTTAGGTAGTCCTGCTAAGAGTGCATTACAGTCATTTGAGTCAATTTAAAACAAAAGTATTAATTCATTTCTCAGTATCTTGCAATGTAATGACAGGTGTAAATTTTGCAATGTTCTTTAAATGGAAAATTGCAGTCATAGTAATCTGGTTAATGTGCGATTTAAAGTTTAGGTCAGAATCAATGATTACACTAAAATTCTTTACTTCCGCCTTAACCTTTAATGCTAAGGGATCAGTTTTTTTTTTCTAAAATTCAGAAATACAAGCAAGAGATTGGATAAGAGAGTCCAGAGCACCAGATTCATCAAGTGCTATAGATAAGTAAAGCTGTGTGTCATCTGTATAGCTGTGGTAGTTCACCTTGTGTGTCAATATAATCTGTCTTAAAGGAAGCATTTAAATTGACAAAAGCAGTGGACCCAGGATAGATACTTGTGGTACAATATACAATTGTACACAAAACAATATACCTCATGTAATACAATGGACCTCCAAACTACAGTCAACAAAGAATAAAAACAAAGAACAAAACCAGTTTAAGATAATACCAGAGAAATCTACCCATTCTTCATCTTCTTCCTCTTCATCTTTTGCCACTTCTATGTGGGGTCGATGTGCTTGAGCTACCTTTGCCATGCTGCTCGGTCTGCCCCTCCTCCTCAATCAGACTTTCTTCCTTTAGATCTTCTTTTACTTTATCCATCCACCTCCGCTTAGGCCTCCTTCACTTTCTCTTTCCCTATACTTCCATTCCCATCACTCCTTTATCCACATATTCATCTTCTCTCCTCATCACATGTCCATACCACTTCAAATTATTTTCCTGTACTTAGATATCTCTCTCACTTTGTTGTACCTCTGATTGTCCCATTGTCCCATCTTTTTTGTAACTCCACATATCCACCTCAACATGTTCATTCTGACACATCTAAATTCTTCTCCTGTGCTCCCTTTACTGCCCATGTCTCAGTTTGATACATCATTGCTGGTCTTACCACTGTCTTAAAACCCTTACCTTTAACCTTTGCTTTAATTCTTTGATCACACAATACTCCTGGTACCTTCTTCTAGTTGTTCCATTCACACTACACTCTATGGATTATCTCAGCATCTACTTTTACCACTAATCCTAGATATTTAAATTTATCTACTCTTTTAACAGGCTAACTTCTGAATTCTGATCATCATTAAACTTCATATATTTTGTCTTTTACCTATTTATTGTCAATCTTCTATCTTCCAAAGCCATTCCCCAATCTTACAACTTCTCCACAGCCTCTTTTCTGGTGCTACACAACTCAGTGTCATCAGCAAAAAGCATTCACTGGGGGATTGGTCTTTTATCCCATGACTCAACACATCCATAACCAGTTCAAAGAGATAAGGATGTAAAGGAGATCCCTGGTGCAGACTCTAACTGGGATCTTTTCTGTTACCCCAACACTGCTTTTAACCCAAATCCTCACTCGCTCATACATATCCTGGTCAATCTTCACATACTTCTCTGGTACTCCTTTTTTTGTCATGCACCTCCAGACCTCTTGACATGGCACTCTATCATTATCCTTCTCCAATATATAAACACTGTATGCAAACCTTTCCATTTTTCTTGATGCTTCTCTATGATCTGTCTCAATTCAAATACAGCATCACTTGTTAATCTCCACAGCATGTAACCAAACTGTCTAAGTCAATTCATAATAATACTGTGGTCTAAGGTTCTAGCAGAACAGGCACAGATATGTTCCCTATGTCCACATTAACCTGCAAGTCATTCACTACTTTAAGTAGTGCAGATTTTCCAGCATTGTCATTTATAATAGAGAAATAGGACTGCCTCTCAGGGCAGACTGCTTTGTTATATTCGATTAGTCTAGTGTTCCTCCACTTACACTCAGCTTTGCTGCATTTTTTCTTAAATTCCGACACTCTGTGAGTCTACCAAGGCATTTTAGTGCTGGATAATTTTTTAAATATGTGTGTAGCCCACACCTTACCATTCAAAATTTCTGCTTTACTGGTTACACTGCCAGCTGTATTTGAGCAAGAAACACATTTGGACTGACTATTCAGAATATTGGAAAATGTAAAGGCTGCTGATGCACTGAAAAAGTTTTTTTTAACAATACATTTCTCTTTAGTGCTAGTTACAGTATTTTAACATCAAATAAAATGCAGAAATGGTCATTAATATTAACGACCAGCCTCACTTCAATTTTTAGTCCTTTTGAAAAGACTAAATCCAGCATGTGTCCTTCCTTATGGGTAGGCTGGCTGACATGCTGGCTAAGATCAAAAGGGTGCAGTAAATTAATTAATTGTCTTGCTTTATGATCACACTGGTTATCCATATGACAACAGAACTTGCCTACAATTAGGAACCTATCATAGTTAGTTAATTTTATAGATACTAAGTCTGAAAAATCCACAATAAAAGACACATTATACTTTGGAGGTCTATAAATTAGGGTTGTCTTTGACACTCCTTGAATAACTATAGCAAAATACTTGAAAGATGGAAATGTACCAAAACTGATATTTTTACAGTTGAATCAGCTTGAGAAAATACTCACTAAACTGTCACCTTCCCTACCTTGGCGAACAGAATGAACAAAATTGTAATTCAGTGATGCTGTTTCAATTAACACTGTTGTGCCAATGCTGCTGAGCCATGTTTCACTCGATTTAAGAAAGTAAATTTTTCTATCACTTATAAGATCGTAAATGTAAAATGTCTTACAGGTTAATGCTCTAATATTTAGTAAAGCCACATTTAAGATCTCAGAAGAGCACAGCTGTATTGGAGTGTCAGGGCAGCTTGAAATGGTAATACTGCTTTGTCTGGACTTTTTACTTAAATTAAGGCCTGATGTTATAGTGGTAATACAGTGCACATCTATAGGTGATCCCACTGCAAAATTTTCACATCTTAACACAGTTTTATAGATAACATTAATGCTAAAACTCCATAGTCAAGAACAACAAATTACCTTTGAGATAATGTTGGAGAGGGCCTGAGTGGCGAACCTATTCGGATTCAGGCCATCACGTCTGTAAAATACCAGCCTCTCTCAAAAGTCCCTTTTGAGAAAATCCCAGTTACCTATGAATCCAATGTTTTGCCTCTCACAGAAGGCTCTAATTCAGGTGTTTAGGACCAGGAGTCGGCTGTAGGCTTCATCCATACTACACAGCATAGGAAGTGAACCTGATACAACAATTTTCTCAACTGGGGCCTCATGTATAATGTCGTGTGTAGAACTCACACTATAACATCGCGTAAGCACAAAAGCGGGAATGTGCGTATGCACAGAAAAATCCAGATGCAGGAATCTGTGCGTACACAAACTTTCACGTTCTTCCACTACATAAATTCTGATCAGCGTGAAAAGTAACACACATGCACGCGCCTTCTGTCCCGCCCCAACTCCTCCCAGAATTACGCCTCTTTGAATATGCAAATCGATATAAATTGCCTTCTGTGAAAAGACAATTGTCAGAGGGGGACACTTTTACATTTTTTTTGTGCACTGGGTGGTTCCATTAGGCACCCACTGTTGGGGACTGGGGGGTGAGAAGTTAAAAGGCTATCTGTACTTATTAATGGTATTTGCTATCCTGCAAGGGAATCACTGCTTTGAAGTCTGACCTTAGAGAATGTTTGTATTTACCTGGCTTGGAAATATTGGTTCCTAATCAGCATATCTGAACTTATTAATGTTTGGTAACCATACATTTTGTTAACTTATGTTTTTATTAATTGTTAAACCCAGGCAATTTAGAGGTGCCATTGATTAGACTGTTTGTCCAGGACTGACAACAGAGGGGTGAAGTAAATATAAACTGCTGGCCAGCAGAAGTCAAGAGGGAGAGTCCACAGGAAACACTGCCAAGACACTCGGACAGGGCACAGGGGCTCGCAGGCAGACATGGGTACCTGGCTGGCACGACGTGAGGCACAAGGACGGCAACATTTACTTCCAGGGAGGAAGAGACAGCTCCACAAGGAGACGCCAGTTGTGGGTCCAGCGAAAGAGGGAAGCCACATGAAAGGACCCAGTAAAGCTGACAGACGAGGAATGAGGCGTGCCTAGGTCCCAGCAACACAAGGAGCCCAGAGTGGAAGAAAAAGGAACAACGAAGAGACGCTGACATGGAGTCAACAATTTGACACAACTTCTGCTGGGGAACAGAGTGCATCCATGAACAATTTAGTGTTGGGGTAACACAGTGCCCAAACTGAACTCTGCACCACTAAAGGTTGTATCCACCAATTCTTGTTTTTATGGACTTTTAGAGTGTGGACTGTGTATTTTCCTTTTACAAAAAAAGGAAATTAATTCCTGATATGTTTAGGTTCTGTTATGTTCGTTTATCTTTTTAATGTACCTTATATTGTCTTGTACAATAGAACTTACTGTTGCTTTTTTCTAAATTACTGTTGTGTCTTTCATTGTGTGTTTACTCACCGCCCAATTTAAAGAAACCTGTGTGCTGTTATTGGTAAATTTCAGGAGTTCCCAGTCTCTTAATAAAACTGGGTGGCGTAGTCGGATATTTTAAGGGTGTCTAAGTTAGATTACCTATAAGTGTGACCAGACACCTGTGACACAATGGGAAAAGCACGAGGGAAAATATAAAAATTTCAGCGAATACCAAGTGGAGGCAAAGGAAAAACGTTCTATTTATTATTATTAAACGTATTATACAGTGGTATAATCAACAAAAGAAAGTTGATCGAGTAACATAGTGTTGGAGAAACTCGAAAGCTCAAGTTCACAAAGTCTCACAGTGCCCGAAATAAAAAAGAAGTTGTCACATATCAAAGTCAGCATGAAAAGGCGACTCATAGCGAACCGTCTGAGTGTCATATGAAAGCTTACTAGGATACAGAGAAAAAAAAATAGGCACACAGTGGGAAAAAAGCACGAAATGTCAACTTTAATCTCGAAATTTCCACTTTAATCGCGTAGTTTATTTTGTCATTAAAGTAAAACATCATAAACTTCATCTTAAAATCGTTTATTTTACTAGTTTCTCAAATCCCATCGTAACTAAAGTAGCACCTTAAATGCTTTGTTCTGTGTTTGATCTTCTATGTGATCTATGTCTGTGAATCACTACATGCTTCCATTCTTTCTCTTTCTCTGACAGGACACAGAATCCATTACATTTGTGATATTACAGCTCTCTGAATAATTAAAATACTGAGATGTATACGTGATATCTTTTTCATGATGATAGGAATGAAAGCATGTTATTAAACATGGGAAAACGGTGGCGCAGTGATTGTTCATATTTCATGCAAGATGCTTGCTGCGCCATGCACGACCTTCGATGAAATAATTTATTACAGAAGTACTGTCTCTTTCAAACGTACTAACCTCCAATTCCTGTCCTTACTTTTCTTTGCCCAATCACCACACAATCAGCTCTGTAATAGACGTTAAGCCATCTTTAAGCTTAGAACGCCTATTCTTCAAAACTTTTAAGGAACATTGAAATATCTTCGTAGTACGTGTTTAAATATTCTCTCCGTCTATCCTTCCAGTGTCATGTAAGCACCAACAATAATACAGCACAAGGCAGGATCTATCCGTGAACTAGCTAGCGCTGCGCCACCGTGTCCTCACAGCGCAGGTTGTGCAATATTATAATTGTAGTGCAAGTTTACAGTGGGGTAATTGTACTTATAAGTAAAGACAGTTCTACAAGGAGCACTTGATTGAGTGCGTTTATAGTTCTTGGGATGAAACTGTTTCTGAAACACGAGGTCCATACATGAAAGGATTTGACGCATTTTGACGTGGTTGAGGTAGTGTGTACTTGAAACTGTATACCGATAATTCTCTTTCCAATCAGCTGCTGCTGTGATTCCCCACTCAGATACAGTGATATAAATACTCAGAGTGGTGCAGTGAGAGTAATATGGAAGGAGATGATCCGCTGTGGCAACCCTTAGCGGGAGCAGCTGAAAGAAGAAGATGTGAGAGTAACAATGCTAAAGCACTTACGGTATTTGGAATACTATGGCTATTCCCTGGACCATTATATTTCTACAGGTTAATTACAATCAGATGCATTACACTAATAAACAATATGCAGTTAATTTTAGTGTATTTATAAAGCCGAGTCAGGAATGTGGGTCTAAGAAAGAAAGGGTAACCACACAGGAACAGTAGCACTGCTTTGACGCTAGGTGCCACCAGTCTGCAAAATCGAGTGGAGAAATTGCGTACGCCAGGGTATGAGGTACCGTGGAAATGTGCGTGGCTTTACACCAAGTTTAGGTTTTATACATCGCGATTTGAGCGTGGAAACGTTCGTACGCAAGATTTCTGTGCGTACGCACCATTTATACATGACGCCCCTGAGCTACTCTTCTTCATGGCCTGAATAAAGGATGCAAAGTCCATCTTCTGGAGTTCCAGTTGCTGAAGTTGAATGTTGTTGACACTGGTGTGCAATACAGTTGTCCCAACAGTCCTGCCCTTGTGCTTCTCAAGTGCTTCCTTCCATATTTTAACACATACATCAGGAAAACAAAACATAAAACTTTTATGGTTAGGTTAACCAGAAGTACAGGTGGCACATAATTGAGTCTCCCATAACAACCACATCACCACTTTCTGTAGAAAAAGCATGGGGGCAGAGAGTGTTGAACTGGTTGTGAATGGAGATGTCTGCTTGAAAAAGCAGAAATAACCTGGTCCTGGGCCTCCGCTTGGGTTGTTGAAGATCCCAGAATCCATCATAATCATTGTCTAGAGCAGAAGCTGGAGTGAAACTGACTCATTCCAGGGTATGAGCAGCATGGCATGGAGCAGTAACTAATTCAATCTCAGACAATGATAAAATCTCTAAGAGGCAAGCTTTCTGATCTCTGAGATGCTTTTGTCTGACAAGAAGCCGCCGGAGCTGTGACTCAAGGGATTCCAGTTCTTCCGTTGAGTTGCACGATACTGGTATTTCTAAATTTGAGTTCTAGGTGCAAAAATGGCCAAGATGAAAAAGCTTTCTAAAAAACATGTGAGTCTATTGTTTTTTTTATTTATTTATTTTTGCTAAATGTAGGTTATCTCACAGTTGGGAGACCTGGGGACCTGGGTTCGCTTCCCGGGTCCTCCCTGCATGGAGTTTGCATGTTCTCCCCGTGTCTGCGTGGGTTTCCTCCGGGTGCTCCGGTTTCCTCCCACAGTCCAAAGACATGCAGGTTAGGTGGATTGGCGATTCTAAATTGGCCCAAGTGTGTGCTTGGTGTGTGGGTGTGTGTGTGTGTGTGTCCTGCGGTGGGTTGGCACCCTGCCCGGGATTGTTTCCTGCCTTGTGCCCTGTGTTGGCTGGGATTGGCTCCAGCAGACCCCCGTGACCCTGTGTTCGGATTCAGCGGGTTGGAAAATGGATGGATGGATGGATTGCCAAGAAACAAACTTTCATGCAAAGTTGACTAATACTGTCTTGAAAGAACAGATCAAACGGAATCTAACCAGGATGAAAAAAGAAGGGGAAGGCTCAGATGCACAACCACATAAGAGGATAAGCACATCAAAATCTGTAGTTTGAAAAACAAATGTCTTACAGTTCCTCAGTTGGCTTCACCCATAAATACATGTCAAATATCAGTGTCATCTGCAACAGAAAAAAGATGATTCTGGGATTTTGTCATTAGAAGCAGAGTTTCAAAGAATAAGTCATAATTGAACCTGGCAAAAAAAAGGTTAAAATGGGTAAAAGAAAATAGACATTGGACAGAAGATGGCTGAAACAGCATATTATGGTCAGCATCCTGAAGTCATCTTTTATCCTTCCTGCACACTGTATCAGGTTTTCCTCCAGGATTTCACTGTATTTTGCTGCATTCATTTTGCCCTCTATCCTCACAAGCCTTCCTGGGTCTGCTGCAAAGAAGCATCCCCAGGCATTGTAGGACAGACTGGCAATATCCATCTTGCTATTTCGGGAACACTAGTCCTTGGCTTAAAAAGCCACTCACAGACACTCTTAACATCAGTTTCTTCTTGATCGGACCTCTCTTTGAAATGAAGTGTCTGTGCCTAATCTGATAAAATGATCATTCAGAAACTAAATGATATCCTACAGATGGTTCTTCAAGACAAAATCTACATAAATACCCAAGCCCAAACAAAAAGCCATAACTCAACAACTGGCAACTTTGATAGACAATACTTTGCTCTAATAGTCAAATAAAAAGGATGGGCTTATGTACAGCCAAGAAACCAATGGCAAGACTTATTCTCCTTCCTTTAAAAACCCTTGCATACCCCAACTCTTTGCTCTTCCATCAAGCTCACTGCTATCAACCTGGCCATAACTACTGTTCTCTGTAGCTGATACCCATAGCCTATAAGATGTGGCAGTAACAATGGTTGGAATAATCCCTTTTACTTCAAAATGAAATCTGGTGCAGGACCTGAAGTATGGAAGACTTGTCTGTAGTGGAAATGAACGAGGGGGCAACAAGTCCAAAACCTTGCTGAAGAAAGCAAATACACAAGCAAGAGAGAAATCGTATGTAAAAGCCACACATTCACGTTGCTAACAATGGGAGCTGACTGACAGCAACCTAGAACACCGTAGGTAAAAACCTCAAAGAGAAATCTGCAGTACTGCCCACAACCAGAAGGTGTGACTAGGGTTGCACAGTATACTGGTGGAAGAAAACTACAGAAAGAAAACAAATTTTGAAGCTGTATGATACCAGCATTTTGGGATTTTTGGTATCTGAAGTAAATGTCAAGTTTCCTCTCAATCCCCCTCCATACCCTCAACACTTGTTATTGTAGTTGTAGAAAAATGTCCATTTCGTAGACAAAAGAAAACTACACACTTCAATGCAATCATAATTTTACGGGGATCCCCAACCCAGGACTTCATGGCTATAACGCTGCATAGTGTGGCGCACAAGGAATGTTAGCAATTGTGCACTGCACCAGGGAAGCCAGAGTTGGACGAGAGGTTTGGAATTATCCGTTATTTGCGCTGGAACCGTTTTGGTGTCAGTACTTAGATCTTAAAGCTGGTGCCAATACCAAAGTCCAAATTTTACAACTGAACCAACACCAAGTGCAATCAAGGCATAGACAACAACAACAACATTTATTTATATAGCACATTTTCATACAAAAAATGCAGCTCAAAGTGCTTTACATGATGAAGAAAGAGAATAAAGACAAAATAAATAAGAATTAAAATAAGGGAACACTAATTAACATAGAATAAAAGTAAGGTCCGATGGCCAGGGAGAAGAGAAAAAACAAAAAAAACTCCAGACAGCTGGAGAAAAAAATAAAATCTGCAGGGGTTCCAGGCCACAAGACCGCCCAGCCCCCTCTAGGCATTCTACCTAACATAAATGATCAGTCCTCAGAGACGTAGAAGAAAAAATGCACACTTTAAGATCTCTCCACATGCCAGAGAAAGCCAATCAGGAAAGGAACAAAGGTTTGCCTACCTGGCCATAAGAGCACCTACTTTATTTCTGAGAACTATTAATTCCAACTTAATAGTTAGGACAAAGTCAGCTAATGTATTATTGTATTGGTGCCACTGCAACTGTAAAGTAATAACATTGTGGAGGATAAGATCTAGCTGTTACAAGATTCTTAATAAGTCCAGTTAGAAAGTGCAAATTAATGTTACCTTTGTATTGCAGGGACTATAAACTTAATAACTAAAGAATGTATCAATCTTAACTACATGAATTGAAACATCACAAGATCAGAGGAAAAAAAAGTTAATCTACTCATCTACACAATTGCAATTATATGTTTTGTGTTTTTAGTATCCTTCATTTATATATATATATATATATATGTATATATATATATATATATATATATATATATATATATATATATACTGCATATATTGGTTTATTGTAGCAAGCACATTTGGGTTATTTGTTGAAATAGTCTGTTGCCGTGTCCAGACCACAACAGAAAAAGTGATTACTATTTAATGTATAAATATGTATAGATCTCTACAAATTTTTGCCATCCCTGCTGGAAGGTGTAACAGAAATCTCTCACATCTCCTACAGAATGATGCTGCCATGATGTGAGAGTGGTGTGCTTTTGATAAAGTGAAAGCTTTTGCTAATGCAAAACATAGCATTTAATCAGATAAAAAAAGCTCAATTTTGGTCTCATCATACAACAGAACCTTTTTAAAGCAGACTTTTGAGTCTTCCATGTGGCTTCTGCCAAGATGTCATGAATGTTTTTAATAAATGACTTTCTCTCTTCTACTCTCCAAACAAGCTGCTACTGGTGATGCACCAAAGCAAAACTCTGTTATATAACCCATATAAGCTTGAAACATCTTCAGAGCTTTCATAGACCTCTTGGTGGCCTCCCTTCCATTATCACTCAGTTTTTGTGGATGGCCTACTTTAGGCAGATGCACAGCTGTGCCATACTCTTTCCATTTCCTTATGACATCCCTTGACTTGTGCTTTTCAATGACCTTTTTCACGGGTTTGAGTGTTCTTTTTGTCTTCATTGTGTATTTTAGGCCAGGACACTGACTCATCATAAGTTGGATCTTCCAGATTCAGGTGCATTTATACTATAATCAACTGAAACCCCAGACAAGCAATCTCGATTTGACCAATTATGTGTCTTTTAAAACCAGTTGGCTGCACCACTGATGATTTAAGCTTTTCATATAAAATGGAGTGAATATTTGTGCTATCAATTATTTTGTGTTTTATATTTATAATTTATTTAGACCACTTTGCAGAGATACATTTTCCTTTTGAAATCATAGTCTTTTTCTATTGATCAGTATCAAAAGTCCAAATTAAAGACACTGTGAATCAATTTTGTATAATAATAAAAAGTGAAAACTTCCAAAGAGAGGCAGGAACCAATCCTGGGCAGGGTGCCAACCCACCGCAGGACACACACAAACACACCCACACACCAAGCACACACTAGGGACAATTTAGAATCGCCAATGCACCTAACCTGCATGTCTTTGGACTGTGGGAGGAAACCAGAGCGCCCGGAGGAAACCCACACAGACACGGGGAGAACATGCAAACTCCGCGCAGGGAGGACCCGGGAAGCAAACCTGGGTCTCCTAACTGCGAGGCAGCAGCGCTACCACTGCACCACCGATCCAGCACACATCCCTACCCCAATTCAGTCCTCCAGATTGTAAACCTATCCAATTAAACTTAAACAAAAAGTTTTTTTTCAAAAAAATATGAGTGGGTAGGCAAAATCAGAGCAGGTGTCTAATATGTCATTTTTATGAGATCATACATTTCGTGTGTTACTGTGCCACAAAAAGAGAAAAAGTCAAAATGGATGGTCATTCAAAAATGAAATCCCAGTGGCAGAGAAGAAAAAAAAAATTAAGTGACAATAATAAGATACTGTTTTGCTAAAAACTATTCAGTAACTGACATTTCAGCTTAAATAAATAAATAAAGCAAAATGATGAATTGTATGTCAGTGCCTGTACCTGATTTATTATTGATATACTGTATGTGCTGTTCAAAATGTGTGAGTATATGCATTTACCTGGGTGTGTAGCTGGTTGGTGCCTTTTCAGTTTGGACACCCTGGGATTGGTGGGCCTTAATAATACCTTAAGTATGTTGCATTCTGTTTGTGTTGTTTTGTGTTTGTATGTGTCTTTTTGTTAGTAATAATAATATATTTTACTTATGTAGCGCCTTTCCCACACTCAAGACACATACTCTATTATTGTCAGCTGTTCTGAGGAGGCATGCAAATAAGAATTTCACAATAATATGAACATGGTATAAATTGCAATGGAATGAGTGAATATTGGAAAATTAATTAATAAAATACAATGACAAATAGCTTTTAAAAATGAACGTAATTTTTGTGTCTTCTCGCTGTATTGTTCTATTTTACCAGGTGGAATGTTGGTTTTTCTTTCTAACAATGAGAAAATACCAAAAAAGAAGACTTCGAAATACTGTCCCATTATTTACTATTTATAGTGTGAAGCTGTAACAATACTTATTGACTATGAACGAATTCCTGAAAAAGAATAAATGATAAATTAATCTAATTAAACTTATGCACGAATACATTACATGTATATGTTATTATTTTACTTGATTTGCAAGAAAGATTAACGAATCGCTTATTATGCTGCCTTCAACTTTCTGAATATACCAAATTCGTTTCTTATTAATAAAAAAAACGGTTTATAATCTAAAATACTCGGCCTTGCGCCCTCTGTTAACGGAAGTGGGCTCCAGCCTACCCCCGCGACCCTGTTCAGAACTAGGCGGTTAGAAAATGACTGACGGACATGCTGTACGCCTCCTTGCACACAGCGCGACGGCTCCTTGTGTGTGCCTATAGCGCCACTCTGTGATGTAGCACACGCACTACAGAACAGGCCAAGTAGCTCCGGTGACTGAAGAAGTTGCCGATCCCAGAATGCAATGCGCCGCCGAGTTGAAAGGTTATGTAGTGTATCACGTGTGCCGGTGCTTGTCCGGCACGCGCTGAGGACGTGGGGTTTATTAACGTGTTTGTGGGTTTCTACTTTTGAAAATGGCAGTATATCATGACGAAGTAGAAATTGAAGACTTTGAGTATGATGAGGATACGGAAACGTATTATTATCCCTGCCCGTGTGGAGATCGGTTTGCGGTAACGAAGGTAAATCGCGTGTAATCCTGTAAAGTTTCTGGCGTAGATGAGGTGTCTTAAAGAATCTCTTTGATGTAACACAGCTTTAAAGAAAAGTTTACTTGGACAAATCTGTTACCAGCCGTTTTGTTTCGTGTTTTGATCAAAAAAGACTATATCAAAGTAACTAAACTGTAAATAACATTGTTAAGTTAGTTTTTTGAAACACCATGTGCTGGAAAGTTTCAAAAATGTATCCAAGATTAATCCATAAAGGGGATTGTGGGTGGGAATAATGGCCGGGAATCCTGCAGTGATTTATGTCCAGCCACATACGTGCCTGAGGCTCGTCAAAGTGTGAACCCCGGTTTGCCGAATCAGTTCTACTGAGTAACTTTAAATTGCCCGCAGACAACAACAGGGACCGCGGGCGCTCGACGTCAGAGCCACCCGTGTACGAAAATGCTCAAGTAGTGTGATAACTTTAGTCTCGAAACAATTCTGCAATCATCCATTAGGTCGGGGGCGTAGGGTCGGTGTCTTACGCTGGTTGTCACAAGGCAGGAAGAAGCCCTGGGCGGAGCGCCTGTTGCTATAAATTAAGTCAGTGCCCACTATTACACGGGTCGGCAAAGTTAAACTCACAGAAATTGTTTTAATTGTGAATAGTTCATATTTTTATTTGCATTCATGAAGATGTGTTTCCATCATCACACATTTAAGCACAAAATTACGATGTTGTGCTAATTCAATTTAACACAAAACATTTATTTAATGTAATATTTTAAAACATTTGTATAGCAGATTAATTATTAAACTCAAATAGTACTTGTAATTAAAGTCAACATATACAGTGCTTTACATATCACTCTGTCACCGTTTTTCTTTTTCTGGTGCGTCTCTGTGATTCATCCAGTAGTAGTCTGCCGTCATACTGATATCTTCTCTCTCTCTCTCTCTCTCTCTCACATCCTTCTCACCCTGCTGCTCTTCACTCTCTGCTCCAAGATGTTCAGAGAAAAAATCCAAATGTGAAGCCAAAAAATTAACTTTCAGACTCGTGTTGCAAACCAGTTTCTTGAAATGAACTATTATATTTTTGATGATTTCTTTATAATTTGTATCTTTGTTACCTAAAAACTAAGTAAGAAATTACTTCTTTGAATTATACCCAAGCCTCTTGATTCAAGTCATTCATTACACCTTCAGATTCTGCATCACAAATCTGTTTTCTACACTTTTTTTTAATCAATTTTTTTTATTGAAATACAGACCCAACACTTTAAAGAGGAATATAAGCCGTACTGACAAGAATTACAAAAAGGTAAAACCAAATGCTCGGCACCCACCCTCTGCCCTATCACCCCATACTAAAGTAAACCTAACCTTGCTACCTTAAACTGAGAGCAACAACAAAAATATAAAAGAGCCAAATCAGGACGAGCAAGCAAGGGAACAGCACAGCACCAACTCCATTAAGGAAAAAAGCTAAGGATTAGGGTTGCAGCCAGGACCAGGGGCCATCCATGCTGAGACTAGCTGTATTTTTGCTTTCATTCATCAATGTAAGAGCCAAATGTCAACTTGAAGAGGATTACACTGAAAAGGGAAGACTTCCAGACAAAGAAGCAGGGGCAGCTTTAGCAATGACTGTCCTTAGTGCAAGAAGTTAATTTTCTAATACCAGGTCCAGCAAAAATGCCCTTCCAGTTTAGCCTCAGACAAACCTTTTGGCCCAAATATACAGTATAGGCTCCATCTTTTGACAGGACTTTGACAAACTGCTTTATTAAACCTAGCTTAATATGAAGCGGTGGTTAATAGCATTTTACCTGGATCTACTAAACTAGGTCTGATGATGATGATAATGATGTTGGCACCACGCTGTAGTTTTTTCTTGTTGGCAATTTCTTCTAAATCCATCGTCAGTTCTTGGCAGTGCTGTCCCACACATAGGAAATTTGTACCCAATGACTGCTGACCCAGTAAGATACACAGAACTTTCAGGTTCCTACATATACACCAATGTTGCTCATTGCAGTTAATAATTAAAAATAAATTGCTTTACACCTAGATTTTAATATTAGAAAATGTAAAATTCAAACACATTATCATTAAAACATTGATATTAGAGTGCAAAAATTATATATATATAATTGACAGCCAGAAATGTTTAATTCTTGAATTAAGTGTCAAAAATTGCCTTAAATAAAACTTTTTTTAATGTATACTTCTGTTATCATATCAGTACTTGAACTATCTGCACTTTTTCAGACAAGCACCCGTATTGATTGTCATCTCTGAAGTGTGTATTTAGTAAATTTTGTGTGAATTGCAAGCTAAGATTAATAATACATTGATACATACCATTAGAATGTTCAGTAGAGTACTTACAGTTCATTTCTAATAGTAAATATTTTATGACCTTTGTTGTTCTCAAATTTATGCAGGAAGATCTTGAAAATGGCGAGGAAGTTGCCACATGTCCAAGTTGTTCATTAATAATCAGAGTTATCTATGATAAGGTAGGATTAACTGGAAAAATTAAAACCAGTTACAGTAATTACTATCTTTTATAGATCTGCTTTGATTGTAATTTATTTGGTTGTTTGCTTTTTTAACACAATAGGCGTATCCTCTGATTGACATTGAAGCTGCTGAACCCTTCCTCCCCATTTTCCTTTTTAGTTTGTTTTATCTGGAAATCTTTGTGTTCTGTTTGTACAGTTGTGGGGTATATGAATCTCTGAGATGAAACCAAATACATTTGGTCTATGAATCGGAAAAAAAAGAGAACACCTGGGCAAACTAGCAGACTTCAAGAAGTGTTTTAATAAATAAAAATACTAAAAACGTGTAAAGAACCTCACTGAGTGTGGAATAGCCTGCTCCATAAAGTGTAATTAAATACACTGATGTACTAGAAGGGCATCTCTGCTCCTGGAATTAATTTTCCTCTGGTAAATATTATCAGCAGGCATTCTTGGAAATGGGCTTTTAGACCACTCACAAATCAGAGGTATGGGGTAAATATCTAAAATTAGGGATGGTATTGTGCGCAATCTGATATGCCTCATTTGTTGCTGCTTAATTTGCAACATAATCATCAGAAGTGTGGTAGACAAGGAACTAAACAAAAGATTATATCAATTATTTAGCAGAAGTTCTTTACAAGATGCATTCTGTGGGAGTAGGATGGATCAATGTAAATGTTGTCACTCAAAAATGTGTTCAGAATCAGAATATTTCTTTATATTGTTTGTAATATAGATAGCAGTTTCAACTACAGTTTATTTAAAGGTGCAGAGTTCCCCTGTCAATCACAAAGTGATAGTTGCATATTAAACCAGATAGTAATCTGCAGAACTTGAGGGGGGGGGTGGTTAATCTTCAAAGCAGACAGGACCTTTATTTGGGTGAAAAGATGAATGAGGAGATATTTGTGGTAGCATCAACCAGAAGGTGGAACTACTTTCAAATGTAAGGCCATGTAATTCTCTTACATGCTATCAATTTAAAATAGGTTTTGCAAACTATCTGCTTTGTTTGAAGTGGATAAACTTTTGTCAGCTGAGCGGAAAGCATGATATATTTTTTTTTCCAAAACCTTATAAATATCATAGTGAGTGAGGCACTGTAAACTGAGTTGTCCAAGTTTCTTCTTAATTTAAGTTAGCATCTTTCAAGTAGTAATTGGAATGTAAAAAATAAATCAATAAAGAGGTCTGATGAAGATGAACCTATTGTGGAAATGTGTGAGGATTTTGCTAGTAACATAGTGCATAATGCTTTTATAATAGATTTTTTATGTTTGGAAAGTGTTTACTGCCATTATGGCAGATTTTCATTACCTACCAATTACCAAGCAAAAATTAACCTAACTAACAATTTAAGTCTTAATAGAAAACAATCATCATAAAAGTTACACCTTGACTGTATGTAAAGTAAATATGAAACCTAGACGGACTGCTAGTGTTCCATATTCCAAAATTCAATTCCTGTAAATAATTTTACTATTTACTGGTCCACTTTAACTGCCATTTAAACTCGGTCAAGTTAATATTACATTTGAGGAGAAGGCAAGTCTTGGTTCTTGTCTTAAATTGTCAGGTCAGGATTTAATAACCTGTGGTGGGTTGGCACCCTGCCCGGGATTGGTTCCTGCCTTGTGCCCTGTGTTGGCTGGGATTGGCTCCAGCAGACCCCCCGTGACCCTGTGTTCGGATTCAGCGGGTTGGATGATGGATGGATGGATTTAATATCTTGAATTTTTTCCAAGATTTCATGATTATTATTCACACTTAAACAATGGCATATAATATCCCAGATATGTGCCCTTTATCAAGAATTATATCAGTGTAGTTTTTGATACTGTAAAAAAAATTGTGGTTTATTTTTATTTTTTTTAAAGTAACTTATTCTTGATCTTTCTTTTCAGGAGGACTTTATGTCTGGGGAAGTAATAGAAGCACCTAAAGCAACTAAATTGGAGCTGGTGAAGAGCTGACATATAATAACATCAGATATTTTATGAGGTGGAGGCTGCTTCATTTCAGGCCAATGGAGGAGGCCGCCTTTCTTATTTGCTGCTTTAAGACTATGAAGTTCATATATGCATGGGTCATGGTCTTGTTGGGTCACTACAGAATTATGTATTTAAATTTAACTTGTCTGATTATAACAAAGACTTGCATTTTTATTTAACATATATGATATTTATTCAGTGTTAATACAGAAAAGTACATTGGATGTATTGTTGGGGGTGGGGAACTAATAAAGTAAATTTGTAAGATTATCTTTTTTAATAAATCTCAAACTGTTTTGACATTGCCTTTGTTTGCTGGTTATTTCTTAAAAATAAATATTGTATAACTTTACATTTGAGTTTATAGTTCATTATGGACAGTCATAGCATAATGTTGTTAGTTCACCAGGCATGAACTGCTTGGCTTTAGTCACAATATCACAAGTGTCATAGAGAAGTTCATTAGACGTTTGGGTTAAAATTGTTCCACGGCCCTCAGAGCATCTGCTCAGTAACTACAGGAAGCTCTTGACTCCAATTACTGAAAAGTGAAGGGATGGGGTTAAAAGTTACTTTTAAAAAGTAGACAGTTTTTCTCAGTTTTTAGTTTTAGCAGTCTGAATACATTTTACTGTCAAAAAGTCATGGGGGGGAAAAAGAGTAGTCCAGTGTGAAACGTTTTTTTTTTTTTTCTTTCTTTTTAGGACATCACTACCCTTGCTTGCTTCACTCTCCAACCAAAACTGAGTGGGTTCTCTTTGACAAATCCTCCTAATTTTTGGGCTGGGCTGCTTGATGTGCTCAAGTAAACACACAATCATGTGACCTTGTTGTAAACAAGAGCCTTAACAGCTCCATGAAGGGAATTTTCTGTCTATTGATATTTATATTCTGGCATTTGAGGAATTAATATTAACATACTGTCAAAGTATACAAAATATCAGTTGTGGTGACAGGACCAGAGTGACTCTTTTTTAATGTTTTGGAACCTTATGGCCTCAGAAATAAATATCTAAAAAATATAAGATTTTTAAATTTAGATCTGGCCATAATATTATACAAGTGGCAATTCATCATACTGGTACCTAGGAGACCTTCTCCACTGGAACCTAATAACTATAGACTTGTCATCTTTTTCTTTTATGAAGTGTGTGGGACAGATTGTGGTCAAGTGTCTGTTGAGTGGGATAGTGATCATAATGCTTAGCTTTGCTACCTCACAGCTTTAGCTGAGCAGAATTTCTGTCTTCTTTGGGGGTGTTTCCCCCCTTCAAAGACAGGTTGGCAACATTTAGCTGGCTCAATGTAAGTGCCAATGCCTTGAGATGGCTCCTAGGTTTAGTGCACAATGATGCCTACGTAGACTTTGAAACCCTGAAATAGAATTGTCAGGTTTGAAAATTGATGAATAAAAAATAAATACAATCACTTTCTCTGGTGTGTTATATATGTATATATGTACAGTGCATCCGGAAAGTATTCACAGCGCATCACTTTTTCCACATTTTGTTATGTTACAGCCTTATTCCAAAATGGATTAAATTTAATTTTTTTCCTCAGAATTCTACACACAACACCCCATAATGACAACGTGAAAAAAGTTTACTTGAGATTTTTGCAAATTTATTAAAAATAAAAAAACTGAGAAATCACATGTACATAAGTATTCACAGCCTTTGCTCAATACTTTGTCGATGCACCTTTGGCAGCAATTACAGCCTCAAGTCTTTTTGAATATGAAGCCACAAGCTTGGCACAGCTATCCTTGGCCAGTTTCGCCCATTCCTCTTTGCAGCACCTCTCAAGCTCCATCAGGTTGGATGGGAAGCGTCGGTGCACAGCCATTTTAAGATCTCTCCAGAGATGTTCAATCGGATTCAAGTCTGGGCTCTGGCTGGGCCACTCAAGGACATTCACAGAGTTGTCCTGAAGCCACTCCTTTGATATCTTGGCTGTGTGCTTAGGGTCGTTGCCCCAGTCTGAGGTCAAGAGCGCTCTGGAACAGGTTTTCATCCAGGATGTCTCTGTACATTGCTGGAGTCATCTTTCCCTTTATCCTGACTAGTCTCTCAGTTCCTGCCGCTGAAAAACATCCCCACAGCATGATGCTGCCACCACCTTGCTTCACTGTAGGGATGGTGCCAGGTTTCCCCCAAATGTAACGCCTGGCATTCACACCAAAGAGTTCAATCTTTGTCTCATCAGATCAGAGAATTTTCTTTCTCATGGTCTGAGAGTCCTTCAGGTGCCTTTTGGCAAACTTCAGGCGGGCTGCCATGTGCCTTTTACTAAGGAGTGGCTTCCGTCTGGCCACTCTACCATACAGGCCTGATTGGTGGATTGCTGCAGAGATGGTTGTCCTTCTGGAAGGTTCTCCTCTCTCCACAGAGGACCTCTGGAGCTCTGACAGAGTGACCATCGGGTTCTTGGTCACCTCCCTGACTAAGGCCCTTCTCCCCCAATCGCTCAGTTTAGATGGCCGGCCAGCTCTAGGAAGAGTCCTGGTGGTTTCGAACTTCTTCCACTTATAGATGATGGAGGCCACTGTGCTCATTGGGACCTTCAAAGCAGCAGAAATTTTTCTGTAACCTTCCCCAGATTTGTGCCTCGGAGGTCTACAGACAATTCCTTTGACTTCATGCTTGGTTTGTACTCTGACATGAACTGTCAACTGTGGGACCTTATATAGACAGGTGTGTGCCTTTCCAAATCATGTCCAATCAACTGAATTTACCACAGGTGGACTCCAATTAAGCTGCAGAAACATCTCAAGGATGATCAGGGGAAACAGGATGCACCTGAGCTCGATTTTGATCTTCATGACAAAGGCTGTGAATACTTATGTACATGTGCTTTCTCAATTTTTTTATTTTTAATAAATTTGCAAAAACCTCAAGTAAACTTTTTTCATGTTGTCATTATTGGGTGTTGTGTTTAGAATTCTGAGGAAAAAAAATGAATTGAATCCATTTTGGAATAAGGCTGTAACATAACAAAATGTGGAAAAAGTGATGCGCTGTGAATACTTTCCGGATGCACTATATATATGTATATGTATATATGTATATATATATATGAATGTATATATATATATATATATATATATATATATATATATATATATATATATATATATATATATCTGCGGTGGGTTGGCACCCTGCCCAGGATTGGTTCCTGCCTTGTGCCCTATGTTGGCTGGGATTGGCTCCGGCAGACCCCCGTGACCCTGTGTTCGGATTCAGCGGGTTGGATAATGGATGGATGGATGGATATATATATATATATATATATATATATATATATATACAGTATATGTGTATGTGTATATATGTGTATATGTATATTTGCAAAATTAGTCTAGACTTTAATTTCCAGTTCAATTTATATTTTGGTGACAGTGCAACTATAGTCGTGCTGCCTCCCATTTCTTGGGCCTCAGTAGGTCACCTTTACTGTTAAGGGTGCGCATTCTTTACGTATTTAGATTAGTTTACTGTGAGGCCAAAGGCACATGGCTGTGTGTGTGTGTGCGTGTGTGTGTGGGTATTTGTGTCTTCTGCAAACAGGTGTCTACATCAAGAGCTGGCCCCAGCCTTGACCTTGCATTCTGTTTAATTCAGTTTAGTTTTTTATAGCCCTCTTCACTGAGTAAATTCTCATAGCATTCACACACAATTTACACTTATAATGTCATGGCACAAATAATTAAACCATATGGCGTTTTCACAAATTATGTTGAATTCAATAAAATAGATCAAATTTCAATCTCATTAATATAAAATCACAACTTAAGTACATTGTTGTTGAGATACGGTCAACTGACACCAAAAACTTCAGTTAACAGCACTCCTCAAGAAAATAAAAATGTTGGTTGTCCATAGTCAGTTAACAAAGTCACAGCCCCAGTGACATAGACCAACAGATCTCCCACCCCTCAATTAGTTTGTGTTCTGGGCAGTCTAATGAGAAGACCAAATCCTTGCATCCTTGGATCCCAGGACTACAACTATGTTTGGCATTATACAGTACTCAATGATGGTATTCACCCCCTTGGAGGTTTTCACATTTTGTTGTTATACAGCATTGAATCACAGTGGATTTAATTTGGCTTTTCTTGACACTGATTAACAGAAAAATACTTTAATATTAAAGTGTAAACAGATTGCTGCAAAGTGAAATCAATTAAATACACATAGACAAAATAACTGGGTGATTGTGCAAGAAGAAGGCTGGTGATGGAGACCACCAAGAGACCTATGAGAACTCTGAAGGAGTGACAGGCTACAGTGACACTGGAGAGAGGCTGTGCAGACAACAAGTGTTAACTGGGTGCTTCACCTGTCACAGTTGTATGGAAGAATGGAAAAGAAAAAAATGCACATGGCATCTCAGCAGAAGGCACATGGGAGACTACTGTGAGGATGCTTCTCGGCTGCACTGTAGGTCCTCGAAGGCTTGTGAGGGTTGAGGGTACAATGAACGCAGCAAAAAAACAACTAAAAACCTGCGGCTTTAAAAAAGATGTGTTTCCCAGCGAGTCAAATTCCCCAATGCATAAAGCTAAAACTACACAGGAATGGTTCAAAAACAACATTGTTAATGTTGTCAGAGTCCACATCTCAAATCAATAAAGAATTGTTGGCTGGACTTGAAAAAGGCTGTTCACTCATGATCCCCGTGTAACCTGGCAGAGTATGAGCAGCTTTATAAAGAAGAATTGAAAAAATAGCAGATTTACAAAGCTGTTAGAGACCTGTGCATACTTAGGTGATCAGTTATTTTGTGCTTTATATGTGTTAATTAATTTAGATCACTTTACAGAGAGCTGGTTTCACTTTGACATTGAAGAGTAATTTTTGTATTGATCGATGTAAAAAAAAGCCAAATTAAATCCAGTGAGATTCAGTGTTCAGCAGTGGGTCTGTCTGAAAAGAGAATGCCGACCTCGTCGCTTACCTTGGCAGTGACATTCATGACTCTGGTGACTCTTCCCATGAAGTCAGTAGACAGATTGGGACAGCATGGGGTCATGAGGTTGCTGGAAGGGGGTGTGTGGTGCTCTCGATATCTTTTCAAAAGGACGAAGGTCCTAGTCTTTATAGTCCAGATCCCTCCTGTCTTGCTATATGGTTGTGAGACATGGACACTATCCAGTGACCTGAGATGAAGGCTGGACTAGTTTGGTACTGTGTCTTTTCGGAGAATCCTTAGGTACCGCTGGTTTGACTTGGTGTTGAATGAGCAGTTGCACATGGAGTCCCAAATGAGGCACATTACTTGCATTGTGAGGGAGCATCAGTTATGGCATTGCGGCTGTGTGGCACGATTCCCCGAGGGTGATCAGGATCTTAGGATCTTCATTGATGAAGACCAAAGCAGCTGGGCCAGGCCAAGGGGACGCCTGCATAACACCTGGCTGCGGCAGATAGGCAGTCGTTTCCGGGGAATGGCACTGGACCGCGTGTCTGCCTGGGGGGTTGCCATTCAGGACCCCAAGCTGTTTTGTCGTGTGGTGGGGGTGGCAATATGCTGCACCAATGCATGCTCCCCAACCTGACCTGACCTGAAGTGGCACCAAGAGCTACAGCAGGACATCAAGAATAGAAGCAGAATAGAGAGGGGTCAGTAACAGTTCATAATGATTGACATGTATGTAATAATACTTGGGCTTGTATTTGCTCTGACTTGTGTTGGTAATAACAAATACGTTGTGAGATATTTCAGGTAAGGAAAACAATTTCAAGATAGGTACTTATACTCAGTAATCATGGCACCAGGGATTGGAGATGTGAACTCCCCCCCTTGCCATTTAGAGAAGAACCCCACTTTGTTAACTGGGGTATGGTGCTATGTAGTTGGCTCACCAGTAAAGCACCCCAGTTTATTTGCCAGGCGAGAAACAGAAACAGGAGAGCTCACTTATAGGAATTTGAAGGACCCTGTATGTCTGATATTTGCAATATATTTAACTATTGGCTTTGTGTCTTAATCCACACAGGTTCTCCTAGTGGAGACACCATGTAAACTGAGACATTGTCCAAACTCTAATTTAACATAGCTGATCACAAGATGTTCTCATGTAACGGACGCGTGGCATGTCGCTATCTTACATCCACAAACACGCAACATCTCAGCACTACTTCCTGCGTGGGTTTTAAATATTTTTATTTGATTTGGTTTCCTGATGTCTGGCAGCAGTGGACCATATAAAGACGAGACGCTCAGTCTTGAATACACCGCTTTAAGGTTATTTCAATATTGTCTGACCATCTACTGTTTTAAAGCATGTGAGGCGTATCACAGTCTGTTCGCAGTTAAAGATGTGACATCACGAGATGAAACCTGCCAGCACAAAGCTATGTCCTTGACTGCTCACCAGGAATTCAACTGTTCTGCTTCACAGCAGATAAAAATTAGAACAGAACGTAAACCGCGGCAGTGTAAAATCTGAGAAATGTGTAACAGAGCCAATAATAAGGAAGGCTGATGAATTTTTGGAGAGCTGCTTTTCTCGAGTTTTAAAGCCTGGATTATCCAAAGACTCACTGATGCAGAAGGACGTGCTGTTTGTTCATTTTAAGGAGGTACAAACAATATGAAAATATAAAGTATATACAAAAGATATTTTATATTTTATATTTTAAACTCGTGGTCAATCAAACGAAAACCAGCATGCAATTTTTAGTTGTTAGATATGATACCATCTCTCTGTTTTCTGTACCTGTTAGTTCAAATTCAAAGCAGGATCCAATCCTGGATGGAGCAACAGCCCATCACAGTAGTACACCCCCACACGTATACTCACATAGCTAAGCCACTTTAGAGTTTTCAGTTACCATCACATGTGCACCTTTGGCATACGGGAGGGAAATCAGAGCACTTGAAGAGAAAGTCTGTGCCAACACAGAAAGATCATGCAGGCTCTACATGTAAAGGGAGCTGACCAGAATTCTGTCTGTAAGTTGTGAGGCAGCAGCAGCATCCACTACAGTTGTGCTTGAAAGTTTGTGAACCCTTTAGAATTTTCTGTATTTCTGCATAAATATGACCTAAAACATCATCAGATTTTCACTCAAGTCCTAAAAGTATATAAAGAAAAACCAGTTAAACAAATGAGGACAAAAATATTATACTTGGTCATTTATTTATTAAAGAAAATGATAGAATATTACATATTTGTGAGTGGCAAAAGTATGTGAACCTTTGCTTTCAGTATCTGGTGTGACCCCCTGTGCAGCAATAACTGCAACTAAACGTTTCCGGTAACTGTTGATCAGTCCTGCACACCAGCTTGGAGGAATTTTAGCCCATTCCTCCGTACAGAACAGCTTCAACTCTGGGATGTTGGTGGGTTTCCTCACATTAACTGCTCGCTTCAGGTCCTTGCACAACATTTAGATTGGATTAAGGTCAGGACTTTAACCTGGCCATTCCAAAACATTAACTTTATTCTTCTTTAACCATTCTTTGGTAGAATGACTTATGTGCTTAGGGTCGTTGTCTTTCTGCATGACCCACCTTCTTTTGAGATTCAGTTCATGGACAGATGTCCTGACATTTTCCTTTAGAATTCTCTGATATAATTCAGAATTCATTGTTCCATCAATGAAGGCAAGCTGTCCCGGCCCAGATGCAGCAAAACAAAAGCAGTGGCTTTTTCCTTGCAAACCTGCCATGCATACCATTGTTGTTCAGTGTTCTCCTGATGGTGGACTCATGAACATTAGCCAATGTGAGAGAGGCCTTCAGTTGCTTAGAAGTTACCCTGGGGTCCTTTGTGACCTTGCTGACTATTACACGCCTTGCTCTTGGAGTGATCTTTGTTGGTCGACCACTCCTGGGGAGGGTAACAATGGTCTTGAATTTCCTCCATTTGTACACAATCTGTCTGACTGTGGATTGGTGGAGTCCAAACTCTTTAGAGATGGTTTTGTAACCTTTTCCAGCCTGATGAGCAGCAGCAACTCTTTTTCTGAGGTCCTCAGAAATATCATTTGTTCGTGCCATGATACACTTCCACAAACATGTGTTGTGAAGAGCAGACTTTGATAGATCCCTGTTCTTTAAATAACACAGGGTGCCCACTCACACCTGATTATCATCCCATTGATTGAAAACACCTGACTCGAATTTCACCTTCAAACTAACTGCTAATCCTAGAGGTTCACATACTTTTGCCACTCACACATATGTAATATTTGATTATTTTCCTCAATAAATAATTGACCAAGTATAATATTTTTGTCTCATTTGTTTAACTGGTTTCTCTTTATCTACTTTTAGGACTGGAGTGAAAATCTGATGATGTTTTAGATCATATTTATGCAGAAATATAGAAAATTCTAAAGGGTTCACAAACTTTCAAGCACAACTGTAGCAGGCTACTCTGCATTCCTAAATATAATAAAATGATGCATTAATGTGGTGGCCTTATTGCTACTGTTTTGTTCGACTCCAGTTTGATTCCTACCTGGGCTGCTGTCATTTTCAAAAAGAACATGCACGTCTCCCATGAGACAGTTCATTCTTAACAAGTGTCCGATACAGAAAGTATTCAGGGCCCATCACTTTCTGCACACTTTATTATGTTGTAGAGCTGGGCAGTGTGGTGCAGTGGTTAAGACTTTGCACTTTAAACCTGAAGTTGTTCTGACACTGTGTGGCCATGAGCAAGTCACTTCACCTACCTGTGCTCCGGTTGGGAAAACAAAAGACATGGAATCAGTTGTATCTCAAATGTTGTTCCTGATAAGGCCATCAGCCAAACATGTACATTTAATTTTAAATGGATAAATTAGCCATTTTCCCAATCAATCTACACTCAAAAACCCACAATGACAAAGTGAAAACACGTTTTCAAAAACCGAAATGTCTCATTTATATAAGTATTCAGATCCTTTGCTGTGACGCTCCAAATTGTGGTCAGCTATTCAAAACCCTTGACCTGAAACTCCACAAGGTTATACTATAACATTTTGCTTAAAAAAATGAATAAGTAAAAAGGAAAAAATAAAAGAGGTGGATATTAGCTGCCACCTCCTTCTTTTGGGTCTTTGCGGCACACTTTTTCTGGCCCGTATGTGAGATGTTGACAACGGGACATGAAACATGACAAACATTTGCTTAGGTTTATGGATTCTGGATTTAGTGTAATAGCCAAGAGGGACTTCTACCACCAATAGTGGTGATCCCTGTCAGAATGTGAAGTTGTTGCAACAGCCTTAAGGTTTAAGTCTTTCCGAAGTGTCCGCTTCTACACCTTCTTCATCCTCTATCATTTTCCTCTGTTTCCAGTCTGTACTGCTTAGCTTGTCATTTCTCTGCTTTCTGCTCATCAATACATTCTCAGTTATTTATTTCTTTAATACTCTTGCAAATAACATTATCCTAATTAACTCCCACATATAAAGTCATTATAAACTATAAAGGTCACTGCACTTTTGTTCACATGTCCTTGACTGTTTCAGTTTCCTGGATTTCTGTCAGGTTCTTCTTATTTGCTGAGGTCTGAACCACATGCAGGTCATGAGCTGTAAGCATTTAATTTGTTCCTCCAATTTAATTCCAGGCATTCTGCTCCAGGACTGACTGCTTTCTTTGACATGGCAATCAGTTTTCAATGACTCAATCAAATTTGCAGTTAACCACGTGTGAATGGAGACTAAGCACACTCATGAGTTTTGTTTGTTCAGCATTGTACGTTTTTCACAGCTTTAATTTGGTAATGCAGGCAAATCAGTACTGTGTGCATAGCCATGAAGTAAAGGAAAAGTTTACTTGGAGACATGGTAAATAAGACTTTGAACCCTAATAAAATTAACATTGCTTAAATTTTGAAAAGATCAGACTTTGGTTATTATTTCTCTGTAAAGTTTCATGCCATCATCCTACGCATCACCCAGATCCACCAGTTTGCTCCCAGTTTAGGCTGATTGGCCTCCCTACTCTTCAAATTGGGGTGCCAAGTCGGGTTCAAGCTTTCCTTGCACCTGATGCCTTCTGGGATAGGTCTTGTTACATCTTTAACATACCATATTTGGAGCCCAAATGATGAACATCCACGACCAAGTCATTCTGAATTTTTATCCAAGTTTTATAATATTTTATGTTAAAATTTGCATCTCTTTTTTACAAAAGGGAGACACATAGGGGACAGGGATTATCATGAGTTGAATTTAGCTCTGTATCTGTGGATATCTCAGTAGCACAGTGGCTAGTCACAACTCCTGGGGACTCCATTTAAACCTCATCCTGCTCTCTGGCTGGGCAGAACTTACGTTTTCTCCCTGTGGATTTTTCAACAAGTTCTCCAGTTTCTCCCCACGTTATAAAGAGGTGCAAGTGTGCCATTTTCTCCTGGAATATACTGGCCCACCAACTACAGCAAGTATCTGCATGACATTTTAATCCATAAAAGGAGTCAAATAACTGGAGGAAACTTAACAGACATGAAGGTGGCATGTGAGTGGGAACACCTCACAAAGGGAAAAGCAAAGTGCAAAATTCCAAAGCAGAAAGTAGGGGCAGAAAACACAAATAGGCTCCCAAGTGTTGCTAGAAACAACAGTATGGAAGAGCTTTTTGTCCAAGCAATGGTAATTTCATGGATGGTGACTGTTGGGAACTCTTCTTTAAAACTGCGTTACTCTTAATAATATTATGGCTACATGATGATTTAAGTCATTTGTCTTTCCAAAAAGTATTTAGTATGCACATTTATTTAATGAATTTGTTTTTGTTTTATACAGTACAGAATTTGATGGCCATAATGCTTTAACTATGCTGCACCCAGTTTTCTCTGTGTTTTTTCAACAAGGTTTCAGGGAGAACAACAGAACAAATGGCATAAAAACAGCAATAAGTAGTGCATTAGGCAAAGTAATTTGTGTTTTGATTAAAAAATAAAGTATTTTATTAGATTCTTGTTTATCGCAGTGGAAGAGAGTGGTGTAGTGGTCATGGCTTTGGGCTTCAGTCCCTGAGGTTGTGGGTTCAAATCCCACTACTAACATCACTGTGTAAACCTGAGCAAGTCACTTCACCTGCCTGGGCTCCAACTGGAAATCCAAAAGAAATGTCACCAATTGTATGTAGTAAGTCACCTTAGATAAAGCCATCAGCCAAAAAAGTAAATGTACTACTATATTATAAAAAGTAATAACAAGACCAAAAACTGACAAAAAGCTTTCATTGCAGTCTGTGGGGCATTCTCTTAATACAATGAGACAGCAGGTTTTTTTATTCCAAAAGAGCCGTGTTAAGATAAAAATAACAAAACTAAATGTATCTATATAGAACATTTAGTATCAAAATAAGTAATGATATAAAAATTGAAGGTATACATTGAAAATGTGTAATTTGAAAGTCTGTAAAAGTTGAAATACCAAACGTCAAATTTTGATTTGATAACATATGCTATGGGCAGACAACCAGACAAGACAGAGAAAAAAGCTGCAAAAGCCCTGTCCCCCTTAGTTTTACACTTAATACGAGGGACCAGAAGAGACAACTGACCGGTAGATCAAAGCTCTCTGGATGGCTGGTGTAAAACACACAATTCAGATAAAAAGGCTGGAGCATGCTCTTGTAATGGTAATGATTTAAAAACTAGCAACACATTTTTTAAATCAGTTCTGAAACTGACAGGTAGCCAGTGCAAAGAAGCTAATACTTTATTGAAGAAACAGAATCAGACTTTCTTGCCCCAAACAAAAAACGGGCAGCAGCATTCTGAAAAAACTGCAGCCTGCATATCAGGGACTTGTTGATCCTAGAATACAATGAGTTGCAGTAATCAAGATGAGAAAACATAAAAGCATGAGCAGCTTTCTTAAGATCCCTAGGAGATAAAAAAAAGGGTTGACCTTAGCTAAAAGACGAAGCTGGAAAAAGAAACTCTTGACTACATAGTGTCACAAGAACGACAAAGAGACATTGGAAAGGTTTGGGGCAGCCACCCATATAATATTTCCCAGCTGCAAAATCGATCAATAAAAACAGACATGTTCACACGACTGAGTCCAAAACAGAACTGACTTTCTGCCTGACATCATTGGTTGCCCAGGAACCAGGCAGGACTTCCCGAGAGTGGTCTGCAAGGAACTGAGAGAGAGAGAATCAGTGCACTTCGCCGCCCGCTGGTCAGGTGTGGAATTAATTTTATTCAAGCCCTTTAGTTGTCCCCTAAGCGCGCGTGTGTGACAATAGTTAATCTGTTCTTCAAAAGAGAGGTTATTGTCAAAAATGACACCAAGATTACGGACTTGAAGTTTGCAAAAGTCAGCAAAAGAAGAAGAAGTTTGAAACCAATTTGATTTTTGGCAGGGGGACCAGCTATCCGCACTTCCATTTTATTTTCATTGAGATCAAGAAAACTGGCAGCCATCCAGGATCTTAATTCAAAAAGACAATTGTGCGGCCAATTTATTGCAGAGTTACAAACAGAAATATAAACCAACACGGAGCATAACAGTGAAAAGAAATATTAAATTTCCTGAAAATAGCTCCTATTGGATGAAGACATATAGAAAATAAAATAGGACCAAAATTAGATGCCTGAGGAGCACCATATTTAACAGGAACAGTAGATGAGAAACAGAAATTAAAGACAGTGAAAAGTGTCTACCAGTAAGATATGAGATGACCCAGTCGAGAGCAGCCCCTTTACGCTCCCCCCAGATGTTCAAGCCGCAACTGCAAGATCTCATGGTCAATAATTGTTTTTTCTTTTTGCATTTATATAGCGCTTTTCTCACTACTCAAAGCGCTCAGCAATTGCAGGTTAAGGGCTTTGCTCAAGGGCCCAGCAGAGCAGAGTCCCTATTGGCATTTACGGGATTCGAACAGGCAACCTTCCGATTGCCAGTGCAGATCACTAGCCTCAGAGCCACCACTCAAAAGCTGCAGAAAAGTCTAGGAGGACAAGGACTGCAGCCCCACCTGAGTCAGTAATGACAGAGATGTCATTAAATACTTTCAGGAGGGCTGTCTCAACACCATGAAAACGGTGAAAGCCAGATTGGTAGATCTCAAATAAATTATTGGAGTTAAGATAATTAACCAATTGATTATAAACAATTCTTTCTAATATTTTAGTCAGAAACGGCAATTGGGAAATCAGGCAAAAATTAGTTACCACTCCAGAATCTAAATCTGCCTTTTTTTGACAAGGTCACACGACCGCATGTTTAAAAAATGAGGGTACAACCCCCTCACTAATAGAAACATTAATAGCTAACAAAGATGGACCCAGAACATGAAAAGCTTCAACTAAGAGGCAGGGTGGAATAACATCAAGAGGAACTGAAAGAAAGTTTAAGTGTCTAGTCTAGTTGACAAAAACCAAAGGCACTTGATAATTTGAAAGATTGGTTTTGAGTGATATTTCTTAAACGAAAAGACAGCCTTAGTAACATGTGATTTATATGTCTGTAGTACTAGGGTGTTGTACCGTGTTAGCTAATATAAATGTAGAGAAAAGCCAAGCAAAATGACACATTTTATTGGCTAACTAAAAAGATTACAATATGCAAGCTTTCGAGGCAACTCAGGCCCCTTCTTCAGGCAAGATGTAATTTTGTACATCTTGCCTGAAGAAGGGGCCTGAGTTGCCTCGAAAGCTTACATATTGTAATCTTTTTAGTTAGCCAATAAAAAGTGTCATTTTGCTTGGCTTTTCTCTAATATGTGATTTCAAATTTAGCTATGAACCCATAATAATAATGCATAGAAACTTTACTTCTGATGTGACATTCAAGGCCAGATATTCAAGTTTTTCCTTCTTTTTTACTATAGCCAATAACTAAAGGTTCCTGTGTTTTCTTATTTAGTTAAAAGAACTTACTACTTGAACATCCCGTAATGCTAGTAAGACAATTAATCAGAGGGATGAGTGCCTCAGGGCTAGCTGTTCCTATATACAGTATATGTATGACATGTTTAGCAATTATCTAGCCTAATGATGTAAAGTGAAAATAATAAAAGGCTTAGAACTGATCTGTAAGGAACATCACATATCCTGCATTTCTGACTCCCTGTTATAAAACCAGCTTAAAGCATTACCAGAAAGCCAAATGCACTGTTTAAGGGGGTTTATGAGAATGCTGTGATTTAGAACATCAAAAGCAGCACTCAAGTCTGAGAGGACAGGGGCTGATGCAGTATGTTACTTGCATCATTATTTAGCTGAAAGTTTTTAATTACTTTGGCAAGATTAATTCTAAAACCTGACTGGTGGTTGAATTTTCAAGTAATTTCTTACCTGTTGAAAGACGACTAAAAAGATAGGTCTAAAATTACCCAAAACAGAACAGTCAAGGTTTTCGTCTTAAGCAGAAATTTCACAATTACAGTGTTAAAGAGTCTAGAAAAAATTTCCAGACTCTACTGAACAGTTAACTATGTCAAGTATGTTGTAAATTACGTAGGCTGAGACTTTGAAAAAGCTGGTAGGAAAGGCTACGAGGAAGCAGTCAGGTGTTTTGAGTTAGGCAATTATTCTATGAAATTCAAGTACATTTGCTTTGATTAATTACATTTTATTTTGCTAAATTTGCATGGGAGGAACTCCTACTAACTGTATTCTTGAAGGCTGTATTAAGTTAGATACTATATTATTAATCATTCCTGTAAAAAAAAGCTGCAAAATCTTTGCTGTGTTCATCTGCATCATAGATGGTCAGTAGTTGAAAACTCTTGGATTTCCTACATTGTTACTAGTAATTTTGGAGAAATAAGACTCAGATCAGTCTGCTGCATTGCATTTTATTATATGAGTTCTCGTAATCTCATAGTGTAACTTTTAATATTGTTTTTATCCATTGTAATGGAAGGCATAGTGTTCCTTTTGGGATGGGTCCCAGTCTCTTACATGGCCAAGACATCATGGTAATGAGTGGGCCAGAGAAAAGGCAGGACGTTCCTTGTCTTAACCAGGCGTCTTGGTGTGGATAAAGTAAGGACCCTTACTTGGCTGGAAGGAAAGTCTATGGGTGGGGATGATACATCAAGAGTAAAAATTTCCCGATATGCTAGATGGCAGCATCCCTGGGTTTCGGTACCTCTTTGGACAACTGCAGGACATACTGGGAACTGTAATTCCATGGGGCAGCATGGTTAGGTTTCATGGATTCCGCTGGGGCAGCTGCCGGGGATTGTGGTGCCTATTTTCAGAGACTTCCGTTGGACCCAGAAGTGCTTCCTACGTGTTATGCCCTAGCACTGGAAATACTCTAGGGTTCTGGATTTGGAGTAGTGTGGAAGAGGGCAAAGCTCACCTGGGAAGAGTGGAGGAAGGAAAAGGAGAGAAGAGAATACTTGTGCTTATACAACTACTGAGAAGAAGCCTTTGTAAGGTATTATAATCATGAATAAACCTTTTATTTCAACCCAGGACACACCATAAACATTTAGCTTTGTGCGCTGTCTTTTGAGTTTGCAGACTGTTTGAGTTTTCCTAGTAATTAACTTTCTTATTTTCTGTTGCCACCAGCCTTTAAACATGAGGAAATAGACTTGGACCTTGTGAGTGAAATTCTGTTTCAATTAGAACAAGTGATTTCCCTTTTGGCATTTCTTTTTTGATGTTATAAATTATATTACATGAAATGAATTACAAATCAGTCAAACAATGTTCATATCCAACCCAACTTATTCTCCCTTATTTTTCCTGAGAACCAGGAAATACAAAGTTGAATATAAAGTATGTACTTGAAGATATTTAGGAGTTCCAAAATTTAACAGATATTCGGCACCCATCATTAATTAAGGATAGCATTAATAAAAGCCTATCAAACACTAATGAAGATTGGAACATTTCCTAGTAATGTATATTAGATTTTGAATACTTTTGAGGAACTCCTGTTTTTATCTCGATTATGGTAGGTGTAATCTCGCTGAGCCAGATGCATAATATATATATGTCTGGAGACAACAGTGAATGAATTTTGCTTAAAACTGGGTTGGGATATTTAGAAGGATCACTGACTGTCACACTTCTAAACCAATCAAACACCTCATGAAGGTGGCGCTCAAAGAGCAAGCTTCTGATTACAATGAACTCTCTACTGTCGAAAAGTCTTCTACAAAAAATCCTATTAAAATATAAATGTTTGTCGCATGTGCAGACAGCACATTGCACGTTTTAAAAATAAATATAACATGTTGCTAGGGAAAAACCTTTCTGTAACATTAGATTATACATTGGCATATGAAGACATCATTGGACTAGAGGTGAAAGTGAACAATAAGTTGTTGCAGATGTTGTGTCTGCTCTGTGTTGTCCAGTTATGATGATATTGTATGAATCTATGTAATTTTGAAAGAATTGGCAGCCATGTTCAAGAAAATATGAATTGCAAGATATGTATTTGAAGTAAACAATGTGTCACATCCCATCAAAAGGAAGTGAAAAGGACTGCAATTAAGCGAGCTGATAATGAAGAGCCACAGAAATGCAGATTTCAGTTCTCAAAACACACAAATCAGTAAATATGCCTAACGACACCAGTAGCCCTGAATACGGCTGCAAAATATCCACCTTCTGACTGCACATCTAAACAAATAACTAAAGTAAGGTAATATTACTGTCTAACTGGACATATATTATATAGCCACAGCACTTCAATGTGTAGTAAGTATATCCATAAACCACAATGCTTGTCTAAAGTCTGTTTGCTGTTTTTATGCCATATCATGAAGCAACATAGCGTAGCAGACAGAAGCACTTCTCAAACACGTGGAGCCAAGTACCTGTAGTGGTCTGTCTATGTGTGTGTGTCTGCCTATATGTTCTGCTGCAGAGCTCATTGCAATGTACAAATTAATCATTAAGCTTCTGTTACCTTGTGTCGCTGAGCTCCCGAATGAATAACAGCAATTTTAGCTTTTTATTATCTTTCGGTGTCATGTCTTTTGTTCACTTAATGTTGTTCTGTCCCTTAAAGTGTATGGAGCGGAGGAATTGGTGGTGGGTGTTTTAAGAAGAAGCCCCGTGTGTTAGCCTGGTCAGCAGAGGATTTCAATGCTATTCACTGCAAATTTTTTAAAGAGTTGTCCTCAGACATGTAATCTTGTTTGAGAATCACGTCTGGCCAGGCGAGACTATGGAAGTAAGGTCTGCATGTTTCTAGTTTAGTAGCATAAGACAACATGCGGAAAATACAGCATAAGTGTTTGTAACAGATTGTTAATTAAGCAGTGATGTTCCACCCTTTTAGTGTTAGACATTCTCAAAAGATATCGCCAAGTGAAGTGCCTGCCTGAGGACAATGTTAGCAATTAAAGTCTTGATATACATTTTGGATAATGCACAAATTAAGGTGGAAGTTATTGATTTCCATTCATTATTTGAAATTCTGATTAAAAGGTCCCATTCCCATCACTGCATCTGAATATCTAGGCCACGGGGCATCACAAGCTTTAACTCTTATAATGAGCTTAGTGACCCTCCCTATAGGAGTGCCATTACTTTCACATATGTATTAGAAGGAAAAGCTTGTTTGGGTAACCCAGAGAAATTTACATACAGTTGACAAGTGGGGTGGGTCCCCATGGACTATTCACACAATTGACAAAAAGTAGATTCTTCCATTCTGTCGATGAGCTACCCAGTGGAGTTTTCACCCAGTCATATGTGCATGTCAAAAGGAAGAATAGGAAGATGAAGGGCAGGGCTCTCAAAGTTCAGGGGTTGAAAGTTTAGGTTCATTAGGTGGTTTTTCTACCATCTGTGCTCTTAACTAACTAGAGCCGCAGCACTGGTGTGTGTCAGGCTGGTGTTCTAGCAAACTGACTCACGATATGCAGTTACCTCTCATTGCATGATAAAATCACCATTTTAGCTAATTTTGTTTAGCCAAACACTGGTCCATATAGAACAAAAGGAAAGAAAGCTTCCTGCTCATATATTCTGGACAATATTTCAATTAAAGAAATTTCAACTAATAATTTTGTTGCTGTTGAAGCATCAGCCCTGCGATGACAAGTGAGTTGTTAATTTCTGTTCTCCCATGTGGAATAAGATAAGAGAAGAGGCTGCACTGCATGATGCTTGTCAAAAGTACAAGTTGGCATGGCTTTTTTTCACATACCTGCATATGATGAACTTCGTCTAATTAATATCCTGACTGACAGCATTCTACATAGCTAGTTGTACAATCCATAATGTCAGACAAAGATATCATCATTCAGCTAACAATGTAGTACTAACAGGGCCTCCTGATTACCATATGATATTACATATACAGTCTACACGAACAATGAGTGCATAGTTTCCATTGTAGATAAAGTCACATTCACTCTTATTAAATTAATTAATTATGTATTTTAACATTTCTAAATTGATCTAGACAAGATATTGGTACAGCATGGCTGGTGCTTAATCAAGTGAGTAGAAGAACTGAGTAGTCTTCTGTTGTTTGTAAGTATTTGTATATTCTTGTGTGATTCAAGAATAATGGCATAAAAATCAAATATCTGCCAGGCCTTCTTGTTCTGTCCTTCAAAGAGACACTTAATTACATATATGTGAGAAGAATTGTATCTTTATCTTATGGGAATTTGATTAAAACCTGCTACTATTTCTGATATTTGAAATGACTGCCATAAAATGTAATATTAATAGGTAGGTGGTTTGGTAGTCTGTTTAGAATTCTATATTGTATAATAATGTGAAGGGCATTAACTAAAAATAGACATAAATATAAGAAATAAAATAAATTACTTTTGTTTGTCAGGCAAAACAAGGAGGCAAATGCTGGGCTAGAAAATCACAAACTGAGTTTATTGAGCCTACACTAGCTGGCCAAATGGACACTCACCCACAAAACTATGACAGCAGGCCCCTAAAATATAAAGATACACTCATTAGCCTGATATGCTTCTTGGCCCAAGGCAGAAATAACAGTCCGATCTTGATGGCTGAGTTATGGAGGACACAAATGCACTGAGGAACAAGATTTAAGAAATGTGCATCTGGCTTGAATATGCACATACCAGCTTTGACCAACTCTTCATTCCATTTGTTCTTCACATAAACAAGCAGTTGCAAGCCAAAAATCATCTGTGGCTATTTATCCTTTTATGTCACCATTATAAATCTTAAAGGTTAAACATCATTTTCCTGTCATTTTCTAATAAATTAATGTCTACTGTTCTTTAGTTCAGCACAAAGATTCACAATTCACTAGACTTTACTTATTTTAATAAATCTACGTTTAGTTACTAATAATGCAAACAGCTGAAGGTTTTATTGTTTTACCGGGCATTAGTTCTGGTTGACAAATCTTTTTCCTCACAGAGTTTTAAGATCAAGAATGCTGGAAATGTAAAGTAGCCATAGGTCATGTGCATTAAGTAAATACACAAAATATTTTATTGAACATCAGTAAAGTGGAGCTGACTTCTGCCTACTGTGAAAATCAGGATCTTGCTAGGCAACAGTAACATGATGGAAGATGCTTCTGTTACTATGTGATTGAAATGTGCAGCAGCCTTCCATCAAGGAAAGTTCCTGAACCTGAGCTTAGCCGTGACATTTAAAGCCCAACTTGAACCACAAGGTCCATGCTTGATAAACGTAATTGCTTTGTTTTTGCAA